>NW_025767363.1:287500-620043 GCF_003918875.1 Haliotis rubra | reverse complement strand
AATGTTAGAATCTATCCATTCTGTCATTGTATTGTCAGGCAGATTTGTGTTGTATGTAGTTCAAACACAAATAGTTCTAATGTTAGAATCTATCCATTCTGTCAGTGTATTGTCAGGCAGATTTGTGTTGTATGTAGTTCAAACACAAATAGTTCTAATGTTAGAATCTATCCATTCTGTCATTGTATTGTCAGGCAGATTTGTGTTGTATGTAGTTCAAACACAAATAGTTCTAATGTTAGAATCTATCCATTCTGTCATTGTATTGTCAGGCAGATTTGAGATGTAAGTAGTACAAACACAAATAGTTCTAATGTTAGAATCTATCCATTCTGTCATTGTATTGTCAGGCAGATTTGTGCTGTAAGTAGTACAAACACAAATAGTTCTAATGTTAGAATCTATCCATTCTGTCAGTGTATTGTCTGGCAGATTTGTGTTGTAAGTAGTACAAACACAAATAGTTCTAATGTTAGAATCTATCCATTCTGTCATTGTCTAGTCAGGCAGATTTGTATTGTAAGTAGTTCAAGCACAAATAGTTCTAATGTTAGAATCTATCCATTCTGTCATTGTATTGTCAGGCAGATTTGTGTTGTGTGTAGTTCAAACACAAATAGTTCTAATGTTAGAATCTATCCATTCTGTCATTGTATTGTCAGGCAGATTTGTGTTATATGTAGTTCAAACACAAATAGTTCTAATGTTAGAATCTATCCATTCTGTCATTGTATTGTCAGGCAGATTTGTGTTGTAAGTAGTTCAAACACAAATAGCTCTAATGTTAGAATCTATCCATTCTGTCATTGTATTGTCAGGCAGATTTGTGTTGTATGTAGTTCAAACACAAATAGTTCTAATGTTAGAATCTATCCATTCTGTCATTGTATTGTCAGGCAGATTTGTGTTATATGTAGTTCAAACACAAATAGTTCTAATGTTAGAATCTATCCATTCTGTCATTGTATTGTCAGGCAGATTTGTGTTGTATGTAGTTCAAACACAAAAATAGTTCTAATGTTAGAATCTATCCATTCTGTCATTGTATTGTCAGGCAGATTTGAGATGTAAGTAGTACAAACACAAATAGTTCTAATGTTAGAATCTATCCATTCTGTCATTGTATTGTCAGGCAGATTTGTGGTGTAAGTAGTACAAACACAAATAGTTTTAATGTTAGAATCTATCCATTCTGTCATTGTATTGTCAGGCAGATTTGTGTTGTAAGTAGTACAAACACAAATAGTTCTAATGTTAGAATCTATCCATTCTGTCATTGTCTAGTCAGGCAGATTTGTATTGTAAGTAGTTCAAGCACAAATAGTTCTAATGTTAGAATCTATCCATTCTGTCATTGTATTGTCAGGCAGATTTGTGGTGTAAGTAGTTCAAGCACAAATAGCTCTAATGTTAGAATCTATCCATTCTGTCATTGTATTGTCAGGCAGATTTGAGATGTAAGTAGTACAAACACAAATAGCTCTAATGTTAGAATCTATCCATTCTGTCATTGTATTGTCAGGCAGATTTGTGCTGTAAGTAGTACAAACACAAATAGTTCTAATGTTAGAATCTATCCATTCTGTCATTGTCTAGTCAGGCAGATTTGTATTGTAAGTAGTTCAAGCACAAATAGTTCTAATGTTAGAATCTATCCATTCTGTCATTGTATTGTCAGGCAGATTTGTGGTGTAAGTAGTTCAAGCACAAATAGTTCTAATGTTAGAATCTATCCATTCTGTCATTGTATTGTCAGGCAGATTTGTGTTGTGTGTAGTTCAAACACAAATAGTTCTAATGTTAGAATCTATCCATTCTGTCATTGTATTGTCAGGCAGATTTGTGTTATATGTAGTTCAAACACAAATAGTTCTAATGTTAGAATCTATCCATTCTGTCATTGTATTGTCAGGCAGATTTGTGGTGTAAGTAGTTCAAACACAAATAGCTCTAATGTTAGAATCTATCCATTATGTCATTGTATTGTCAGGAAGATTTGTGTTGTAAGTAGTTCAAACACAAATAGTTCTAATGTTAGAATCTATCCATTCTGTCATTGTATTGTCAGGCAGATTTGTGTTATATGTAGTTCAAACACAAATAGTTCTAATGTTAGAATCTATCCATTCTGTCATTGTCTAGTCAGGCAGATTTGTGTTGTATGTAGTTCAAACACAAATAGTTCTAATGTTAGAATCTATCCATTCTGTCATTGTATTGTCAGGCAGATTTGAGATGTAAGTAGTACAAACACAAATAGTTCTAATGTTAGAATCTATCCATTCTGTCATTGTATTGTCAGGCAGATTTGTGGTGTAAGTAGTACAAACACAAATAGTTTTAATGTTAGAATCTATCCATTCTGTCATTGTATTGTCAGGCAGATTTGTGTTGTAAGTAGTACAAACACAAATAGTTCTAATGTTAGAATCTATCCATTCTGTCATTGTCTAGTCAGGCAGATTTGTATTGTAAGTAGTTCAAGCACAAATAGTTCTAATGTTAGAATCTATCCATTCTGTCATTGTATTGTCAGGCAGATTTGTGGTGTAAGTAGTTCAAGCACAAATAGCTCTAATGTTAGAATCTATCCATTCTGTCATTGTATTGTCAGGCAGATTTGAGATGTAAGTAGTACAAACACAAATAGCTCTAATGTTAGAATCTATCCATTCTGTCATTGTATTGTCAGGCAGATTTGTGATGTAAGTAGTACAAACACAAATAGTTCTAATGTTAGAATCTATCCATTCTGTCATTGTATTGTCAGGCAGATTTGTGTTGTAAGTAGTTCAAGCACAAATAGTTCTAATGTTAGAATCTATCCATTCTGTCATTGTATTGTCAGGCAGATTTGTGGTGTAAGTAGTTCAAGCACAAATAGTTCTAATGTTAGAATCTATCCATTCTGTCATTGTATTGTCAGGCAGATTTGTGTTGTGTGTAGTTCAAACACAAATAGTTCTAATGTTAGAATCTATCCATTCTGTCATTGTATTGTCAGGCAGATTTGTGTTATATGTAGTTCAAACACAAATAGTTCTAATGTTAGAATCTATCCATTCTGTCATTGTATTGTCAGGCAGATTTGTGTTGTAAGTAGTTCAAACACAAATAGCTCTAATGTTAGAATCTATCCATTCTGTCATTGTATTGTCAGGCAGATTTGTGTTGTAAGTAGTTCACACACAAATAGTTCTAATGTTAGAATCTATCCATTCTGTCATTGTATTGTCAGGCAGATTTGTGTTATATGTAGTTCAAACACAAATAGTTCTAATGTTAGAATCTATCCATTCTGTCATTGTCTAGTCAGGCAGATTTGTGTTGTATGTAGTTCAAACACAAATAGTTCTAATGTTAGAATCTATCCATTCTGTCATTGTATTGTCAGGCAGATTTGAGATGTAAGTAGTACAAACACAAATAGTTCTAATGTTAGAATCTATCCATTCTGTCATTGTATTGTCAGGCAGATTTGTGGTGTAAGTAGTACAAACACAAATAGTTCTAATGTTAGAATCTATCCATTCTGTCATTGTATTGTCAGGCAGATTTGTGGTGTAAGTAGTACAAACACAAATAGTTCTAATGTTAGAATCTATCCATTCTGTCATTGTCTAGTCAGGCAGATTTGTATTGTAAGTAGTTCAAGCACAAATAGTTCTAATGTTAGAATCTATCCATTCTGTCATTGTATTGTCAGGCAGATTTGTGTTGTATGTAGTTCAAACACAAATAGTTCTAATGTTAGAATCTATCCATTCTGTCATTGTATTGTCAGGCAGATTTGTGTTGTATGTAGTTCAAACACAAATAGTTCTAATGTTAGAATCTATCCATTCTGTCATTGTATTGTCAGGCAGATTTGTGTTGTATGTAGTTCAAACACAAATAGTTCTAATGTTAGAATCTATCCATTCTGTCATTGTATTGTCAGGCAGATTTGTGTTGTAAGTAGTTCAAGCACAAATAGTTCTAATGTTAGAATCTATCCATTCTGTCATTGTATTGTCAGGCAGATTTGTGTTGTGTGTAGTTCAAACACAAATAGTTCTAATGTTAGAATCTATCCATTCTGTCATTGTATTGTCAGGCAGATTTGTGTTGTAAGTAGTTCAAACACAAATAGCTCTAATGTTAGAATCTATCCATTCTGTCATTGTATTGTCAGGCAGATTTGTGTTGTAAGTAGTTCACACACAAATAGTTCTAATGTTAGAATCTATCCATTCTGTCATTGTATTGTCAGGCAGATTTGTGTTATATGTAGTTCAAACACAAATAGTTCTAATGTTAGAATCTATCCATTCTGTCATTGTCTAGTCAGGCAGATTTGTGTTGTATGTAGTTCAAACACAAATAGTTCTAATGTTAGAATCTATCCATTCTGTCATTGTATTGTCAGGCAGATTTGAGATGTAAGTAGTACAAACACAAATAGTTCTAATGTTAGAATCTATCCATTCTGTCATTGTATTGTCAGGCAGATTTGTGGTGTAAGTAGTACAAACACAAATAGTTCTAATGTTAGAATCTATCCATTCTGTCATTGTATTGTCAGGCAGATTTGTGTTGTAAGTAGTACAAACACAAATAGTTCTAATGTTAGAATCTATCCATTCTGTCATTGTATTGTCAGGCAGATTTGTATTGTAAGTAGTTCAAGCACAAATAGTTCTAATGTTAGAATCTATCCATTCTGTCATTGTATTGTCAGGCAGATTTGTGGTGTAAGTAGTTCAAGCACAAATAGCTCTAATGTTAGAATCTATCCATTCTGTCATTGTATTGTCAGGCAGATTTGAGATGTAAGTAGTACAAACACAAATAGCTCTAATGTTAGAATCTATCCATTCTGTCATTGTATTGTCAGGCAGATTTGTGCTGTAAGTAGTACAAACACAAATAGTTCTAATGTTAGAATCTATCCATTCTGTCATTGTCTAGTCAGGCAGATTTGTATTGTAAGTAGTTCAAACACAAATAGTTCTAATGTTAGAATCTATCCATTCTGTCATTGTATTGTCAGGCAGATTTGTGGTGTAAGTAGTTCAAACACAAATAGTTCTAATGTTAGAATCTATCCATTCTGTCATTGTATTGTCAGGCAGATTTGTGTTGTGTGTAGTTCAAACACAAATAGTTCTAATGTTAGAATCTATCCATTCTGTCATTGTATTGTCAGGCAGATTTGTGTTATATGTAGTTCAAACACAAATAGTTCTAATGTTAGAATCTATCCATTCTGTCATTGTATTGTCAGGCAGATTTGTGGTGTAAGTAGTTCAAACACAAATAGCTCTAATGTTAGAATCTATCCATTCTGTCATTGTATTGTCAGGCAGATTTGTGTTGTAAGTAGTTCACACACAAATAGTTCTAATGTTAGAATCTATCCATTCTGTCATTGTATTGTCAGGCAGATTTGTGTTATATGTAGTTCAAACACAAATAGTTCTAATGTTAGAATCTATCCATTCTGTCATTGTCTAGTCAGGCAGATTTGTGTTGTATGTAGTTCAAACACAAATAGTTCTAATGTTAGAATCTATCCATTCTGTCATTGTATTGTCAGGCAGATTTGTGATGTAAGTAGTACAAACACAAATAGTTCTAATGTTAGAATCTATCCATTCTGTCATTGTATTGTCAGGCAGATTTGTGGTGTAAGTAGTACAAACACAAATAGTTCTAATGTTAGAATCTATCCATTCTGTCATTGTATTGTCAGGCAGATTTGTGTTGTAAGTAGTTCAAACACAAATAGCTCTAATGTTAGAATCTATCCATTCTGTCATTGTATTGTCAGGCAGATTTGTGTTGTAAGTAGTTCACACACAAATAGTTCTAATGTTAGAATCTATCCATTCTGTCATTGTATTGTCAGGCAGATTTGTGTTATATGTAGTTCAAACACAAATAGTTCTAATGTTAGAATCTATCCATTCTGTCATTGTCTAGTCAGGCAGATTTGTGTTGTATGTAGTTCAAACACAAATAGTTCTAATGTTAGAATCTATCCATTCTGTCATTGTATTGTCAGGCAGATTTGAGATGTAAGTAGTACAAACACAAATAGTTCTAATGTTAGAATCTATCCATTCTGTCATTGTATTGTCAGGCAGATTTGTGGTGTAAGTAGTACAAACACAAATAGTTCTAATGTTAGAATCTATCCATTCTGTCATTGTATTGTCAGGCAGATTTGTGTTGTAAGTAGTACAAACACAAATAGTTCTAATGTTAGAATCTATCCATTCTGTCATTGTATTGTCAGGCAGATTTGTATTGTAAGTAGTTCAAGCACAAATAGTTCTAATGTTAGAATCTATCCATTCTGTCATTGTATTGTCAGGCAGATTTGTGGTGTAAGTAGTTCAAGCACAAATAGCTCTAATGTTAGAATCTATCCATTCTGTCATTGTATTGTCAGGCAGATTTGAGATGTAAGTAGTACAAACACAAATAGCTCTAATGTTAGAATCTATCCATTCTGTCATTGTATTGTCAGGCAGATTTGTGCTGTAAGTAGTACAAACACAAATAGTTCTAATGTTAGAATCTATCCATTCTGTCATTGTCTAGTCAGGCAGATTTGTGTAAGTAAGTAGTTCAAGCACACAAATAGTTCTAATGTTAGAATCTATCCATTCTGTCATTGTATTGTCAGGCAGATTTGTGGTGTAAGTAGTTCAAGCACAAATAGTTCTAATGTTAGAATCTATCCATTCTGTCATTGTATTGTCAGGCAGATTTGTGTTGTGTGTAGTTCAAACACAAATAGTTCTAATGTTAGAATCTATCCATTCTGTCATTGTATTGTCAGGCAGATTTGTGTTATATGTAGTTCAAACACAAATAGTTCTAATGTTAGAATCTATCCATTCTGTCATTGTATTGTCAGGCAGATTTGTGGTGTAAGTAGTTCAAACACAAATAGCTCTAATGTTAGAATCTATCCATTCTGTCATTGTATTGTCAGGCAGATTTGTGTTGTAAGTAGTTCACACACAAATAGTTCTAATGTTAGAATCTATCCATTCTGTCATTGTATTGTCAGGCAGATTTGTGTGTATATGTAGTTCAAACACAAATAGTTCTAATGTTAGAATCTATCCATTCTGTCATTGTCTAGTCAGGCAGATTTGTGTTGTATGTAGTTCAAACACAAATAGTTCTAATGTTAGAATCTATCCATTCTGTCATTGTATTGTCAGGCAGATTTGAGATGTAAGTAAGTAGTACAAACACAAATAGTTCTAATGTTAGAATCTATCCATTCTGTCATTGTATTGTCAGGCAGATTTGTGGTGTAAGTAGTACAAACACAAATAGTTCTAATGTTAGAATCTATCCATTCTGTCATTGTATTGTCAGGCAGATTTGTGCTGTAAGTAGTACAAACACAAATAGTTCTAATGTTAGAATCTATCCATTCTGTCATTGTCTAGTCAGGCAGATTTGTATTGTAAGTAGTTCAAGCACAAATAGTTCTAATGTTAGAATCTATCCATTCTGTCATTGTATTGTCAGGCAGATTTGTGTTGTATGTAGTTCAAACACAAATAGTTCTAATGTTAGAATCTATCCATTCTGTCATTGTATTGTCAGGCAGATTTGTGTTGTATGTAGTTCAAACACAAATAGTTCTAATGTTAGAATCTATCCATTCTGTCATTGTATTGTCAGGCAGATTTGTGTTGTATGTAGTTCAAACACAAATAGTTCTAATGTTAGAATCTATCCATTCTGTCATTGTATTGTCAGGCAGATTTGTGTTGTAAGTAGTTCAAGCACAAATAGTTCTAATGTTAGAATCTATCCATTCTGTCATTGTATTGTCAGGCAGATTTGTGTTGTGTGTAGTTCAAACACAAATAGTTCTAATGTTAGAATCTATCCATTCTGTCATTGTATTGTCAGGCAGATTTGTGTTGTATGTAGTTCAAACACAAATAGTTCTAATGTTAGAATCTATCCATTCTGTCATTGTATTGTCAGGCAGATTTGTGTTGTAAGTAGTTCAAACACAAATAGCTCTAATGTTAGAATCTATCCATTCTGTCATTGTATTGTCAGGCAGATTTGTGTTGTAAGTAGTTCAAACACAAATAGTTCTAATGTTAGAATCTATCCATTCTGTCATTGTATTGTCAGGCAGATTTGTGTTGTATGTAGTTCAAACACAAATAGTTCTAATGTTAGAATCTATCCATTCTGTCATTGTCTAGTCAGGCAGATTTGTGTTGTATGTAGTTCAAACACAAATAGTTCTAATGTTAGAATCTATCCATTCTGTCATTGTATTGTCAGGCAGATTTGAGATGTAAGTAGTACAAACACAAATAGTTCTAATGTTAGAATCTATCCATTCTGTCATTGTATTGTCAGGCAGATTTGTGGTGTAAGTAGTACAAACACAAATAGTTCTAATGTTAGAATCTATCCATTCTGTCATTGTATTGTCAGGCAGATTTGTGGTGTAAGTAGTACAAACACAAATAGTTCTAATGTTAGAATCTATCCATTCTGTCATTGTCTAGTCAGGCAGATTTGTATTGTAAGTAGTTCAAGCACAAATAGTTCTAATGTTAGAATCTATCCATTCTGTCATTGTATTGTCAGGCAGATTTGTGGTGTAAGTAGTTCAAGCACAAATAGCTCTAATGTTAGAATCTATCCATTCTGTCATTGTATTGTCAGGCAGATTTGAGATGTAAGTAGTACAAACACAAATAGCTCTAATGTTAGAATCTATCCATTCTGTCATTGTATTGTCAGGCAGATTTGAGATGTAAGTAGTACAAACACAAATAGCTCTAATGTTAGAATCTATCCATTCTGTCATTGTATTGTCAGGCAGATTTGTGTTGTATGTAGTTCAAACACAAATAGTTCTAATGTTAGAATCTATCCATTCTGTCATTGTATTGTCAGGCAGATTTGTGTTGTATGTAGTTCAAACACAAATAGTTCTAATGTTAGAATCTATCCATTCTGTCATTGTATTGTCAGGCAGATTTGTGTTGTATGTAGTTCAAACACAAATAGTTCTAATGTTAGAATCTATCCATTCTGTCATTGTATTGTCAGGCAGATTTGTGTTGTAAGTAGTTCAAACACAAATAGTTCTAATGTTAGAATCTATCCATTCTGTCATTGTATTGTCAGGCAGATTTGTGTTGTAAGTAGTTCAAACACAAATAGTTCTAATGTTAGAATCTATCCATTCTGTCATTGTATTGTCAGGCAGATTTGAGATGTAAGTAGTACAAACACAAATAGTTCTAATGTTAGAATCTATCCATTCTGTCATTGTATTGTCAGGCAGATTTGTATTGTAAGTAGTACAAACACAAATAGTTCTAATGTTAGAATCTATCCATTCTGTCATTGTATTGTCAGGCAGATTTGTGGTGTAAGTAGTACAAACACAAATAGTTCTAATGTTAGAATCTATCCATTCTGTCATTGTATAGTCAGGCAGATTTGTATTGTAAGTAGTTCAAGCACAAATAGTTCTAATGTTAGAATCTATCCATTCTGTCATTGTATTGTCAGGCAGATTTGTGTTGTAAGTAGTTCAAACACAAATAGTTCTAATGTTAGAATCTATCCATTCTGTCATTGTATTGTCAGGCAGATTTGTGTTGTATGTAGTTCAAACACAAATAGTTCTAATGTTAGAATCTATCCATTCTGTCATTGTATTGTCAGGCAGATTTGTGTTGTATGTAGTTCAAACACAAATAGTTCTAATGTTAGAATCTATCCATTCTGTCATTGTATTGTCAGGCAGATTTGTGTTGTAAGTAGTTCAAACACAAATAGTTCTAATGTTAGAATCTATCCATTCTGTCATTGTATTGTCAGGCAGATTTGTGTTGTGTGTAGTTCAAACACAAATAGTTCTAATGTTAGAATCTATCCATTCTGTCATTGTATTGTCAGGCAGATTTGTGTTGTATGTAGTTCAAACACAAATAGTTCTAATGTTAGAATCTATCCATTCTGTCATTGTATTGTCAGGCAGATTTGTGGTGTAAGTAGTACAAACACAAATAGTTCTAATGTTAGAATCTATCCATTCTGTCATTGTATTGTCAGGCAGATTTGTATTGTAAGTAGTTCAAACACAAATAGTTCTAATGTTAGAATCTATCCATTCTGTCATTGTATTGTCAGGCAGATTTGTGTTGTATGTAGTTCAAACACAAATAGTTCTAATGTTAGAATCTATCCATTCTGTCATTGTATTGTCAGGCAGATTTGTGTTGTATGTAGTTCAAACACAAATAGTTCTAATGTTAGAATCTATCCATTCTGTCATTGTATTGTCAGGCAGATTTGTGTTGTATGTAGTTCAAACACAAATAGTTCTAATGTTAGAATCTATCCATTCTGTCATTGTATTGTCAGGCAGATTTGTGTTGTAAGTAGTTCAAACACAAATAGTTCTAATGTTAGAATCTATCCATTCTGTCATTGTATTGTCAGGCAGATTTGTGGTTGTAAGTAGTTCAAACACAAATAGTTCTAATGTTAGAATCTATCCATTCTGTCATTGTATTGTCAGGCAGATTTGTGTTGTATGTAGTTCAAACACAAATAGTTCTAATGTTAGAATCTATCCATTCTGTCATTGTATTGTCAGGCAGATTTGTGTTGTAAGTAGTTCAAACACAAATAGCTCTAATGTTAGAATCTATCCATTCTGTCATTGTATTGTCAGGCAGATTTGTGTTGTAAGTAGTTCAAACACAAATAGTTCTAATGTTAGAATCTATCCATTCTGTCATTGTATTGTCAGGCAGATTTGTGTTCTATGTAGTTCAAACACAAATAGTTCTAATGTTAGAATCTATCCATTCTGTCATTGTCTAGTCAGGCAGATTTGTGTTGTATGTAGTTCAAACACAAATAGTTCTAATGTTAGAATCTATCCATTCTGTCATTGTATTGTCAGGCAGATTTGAGATGTAAGTAGTACAAACACAAATAGTTCTAATGTTAGAATCTATCCATTCTGTCATTGTATTGTCAGGCAGATTTGTGGTGTAAGTAGTACAAACACAAATAGTTCTAATGTTAGAATCTATCCATTCTGTCATTGTATTGTCAGGCAGATTTGTGGTGTAAGTAGTACAAACACAAATAGTTCTAATGTTAGAATCTATCCATTCTGTCATTGTTTAGTCAGGCAGATTTGTATTGTAAGTAGTTCAAGCACAAATAGTTCTAATGTTAGAATCTATCCATTCTGTCATTGTATTGTCAGGCAGATTTGTGGTGTAAGTAGTTCAAGCACAAATAGCTCTAATGTTAGAATCTATCCATTCTGTCATTGTATTGTCAGGCAGATTTGAGATGTAAGTAGTACAAACACAAATAGCTCTAATGTTAGAATCTATCCATTCTGTCATTGTATTGTCAGGCAGATTTGAGATGTAAGTAGTACAAACACAAATAGCTCTAATGTTAGAATCTATCCATTCTGTCATTGTATTGTCAGGCAGATTTGTGTTGTATGTAGTTCAAACACAAATAGTTCTAATGTTAGAATCTATCCATTCTGTCATTGTATTGTCAGGCAGATTTGTGGTGTAACTAGTTCAAGCACAAATAGTTCTAATGTTAGAATCTATCCATTCTGTCATTGTATTGTCAGGCAGATTTGTGGTGTAAGTAGTTCAAACACAAATAGTTCTAATGTTAGAATCTATCCATTCTGTCATTGTCTAGTCAGGCAGATTTGTGGTGTAAGTAGTTCAAACACAAATAGTTCTAATGTTAGAATCTATCCATTCTGTCATTGTATTGTCAGGCAGATTTGTGTTGTATGTAGTTCAAACACAAATAGTTCTAATGTTAGAATCTATCCATTCTGTCATTGTATTGTCAGGCAGATTTGTGTTGTAAGTAGTTCAAACACAAATAGCTCTAATGTTAGAATCTATCCATTCTGTCATTGTATTGTCAGGCAGATTTGTGGTGTAAGTAGTTCAAACACAAATAGTTCTAATGTTAGAATCTATCCATTCTGTCATTGTATTGTCAGGCAGATTTGTGGTGTAAGTAGTTCAAACACAAATAGTTCTAATGTTAGAATCTATCCATTCTGTCATTGTCTAGTCAGGCAGATTTGTGGTGTAAGTAGTTCACACACAAATAGTTCTAATGTTAGAATCTATCCATTCTGTCATTGTATTGTCAGGCAGATTTGAGATGTAAGTAGTACAAACACAAATAGCTCTAATGTTAGAATCTATCCATTCTGTCATTGTATTGTCAGGCAGATTTGAGATGTAAGTAGTACAAACACAAATAGCTCTAATGTTAGAATCTATCCATTCTGTCATTGTATTGTCAGGCAGATTTGTGTTGTATGTAGTTCAAACACAAATAGTTCTAATGTTAGAATCTATCCATTCTGTCATTGTATTGTCAGGCAGATTTGTGTTGTATGTAGTTCAAACACAAATAGTTCTAATGTTAGAATCTATCCATTCTGTCATTGTATTGTCAGGCAGATTTGTGGTGTATGTAGTTCAAACACAAATAGTTCTAATGTTAGAATCTATCCATTCTGTCATTGTATTGTCAGGCAGATTTGTGTTATATGTAGTTCAAACACAAATAGTTCTAATGTTAGAATCTATCCATTCTGTCATTGTATTGTCAGGCAGATTTGTGTTGTAAGTAGTTCAAACACAAATAGTTCTAATGTTAGAATCTATCCATTCTGTCATTGTATTGTCAGGCAGATTTGTGTTGTATGTAGTTCAAACACAAATAGTTCTAATGTTAGAATCTATCCATTCTGTCATTGTATTGTCAGGCAGATTTGTGTTATATGTAGTTCAAACACAAATAGTTCTAATGTTAGAATCTATCCATTCTGTCATTGTATTGTCAGGCAGATTTGTGTTGTAAGTAGTTCAAACACAAATAGCTCTAATGTTAGAATCTATCCATTCTGTCATTGTATTGTCAGGCAGATTTGTGGTGTAAGTAGTTCAAACACAAATAGTTCTAATGTTAGAATCTATCCATTCTGTCATTGTATTGTCAGGCAGATTTGTGGTGTAAGTAGTTCAAGCACAAATAGTTCTAATGTTAGAATCTATCCATTCTGTCATTGTATTGTCAGGCAGATTTGTGGTGTAAGTAGTTCAAGCACAAATAGTTCTAATGTTAGAATCTATCCATTCTGTCATTGTATTGTCAGGCAGATTTGTGTTGTAAGTAGTACAAACACAAATCGTTCTAATGTTAGAATCTATCCATTCTGTCATTGTCTAGTCAGGCAGATTTGAGATGTAAGTAGTACAAACACAAATAGTTCTAATGTTAGAATCTATCCATTCTGTCATTGTATTGTCAGGCAGATTTGAGATGTAAGTAGTACAAACACAAATAGCTCTAATGTTAGAATCTATCCATTCTGTCATTGTATTGTCAGGCAGATTTGAGATGTAAGTAGTACAAACACAAATAGCTCTAATGTTAGAATCTATCCATTCTGTCATTGTATTGTCAGGCAGATTTGAGATGTAAGTAGTACAAACACAAATAGCTCTAATGTTAGAATCTATCCATTCTGTCATTGTATTGTCAGGCAGATTTGTGTTGTATGTAGTTCAAACACAAATAGTTCTAATGTTAGAATCTATCCATTCTGTCATTGTATTGTCAGGCAGATTTGTGTTATATGTAGTTCAAACACAAATAGTTCTAATGTTAGAATCTATCCATTCTGTCATTGTATTGTCAGGCAGATTTGTGTTGTATGTAGTTCAAACACAAATAGTTCTAATGTTAGAATCTATCCATTCTGTCAGTGTATTGTCAGGCAGATTTGTGTTGTAAGTAGTTCAAACACAAATAGTTCTAATGTTAGAATCTATCCATTCTGTCATTGTATTGTCAGGCAGATTTGTGTTGTATGTAGTTCAAACACAAATAGTTCTAATGTTAGAATCTATCCATTCTGTCATTGTATTGTCAGGCAGATTTGTGTTATATGTAGTTCAAACACAAATAGTTCTAATGTTAGAATCTATCCATTCTGTCATTGTATTGTCAGGCAGATTTGTGTTGTAAGTAGTTCAAACACAAATAGCTCTAATGTTAGAATCTATCCATTCTGTCATTGTATTGTCAGGCAGATTTGTGGTGTAAGTAGTTCACACACAAATAGTTCTAATGTTAGAATCTATCCATTCTGTCATTGTATTGTCAGGCAGATTTGTGGTGTAAGTAGTTCACACACAAATAGTTCTAATGTTAGAATCTATCCATTCTGTCATTGTCTAGTCAGGCAGATTTGTGGTGTAAGTAGTTCACACACAAATAGTTCTAATGTTAGAATCTATCCATTCTGTCATTGTATTGTCAGGCAGATTTGTGGTGTAAGTAGTTCAAACACAAATAGTTCTAATGTTAGAATCTATCCATTCTGTCATTGTATTGTCAGGCAGATTTGTGGTGTAAGTAGTTCAAACACAAATAGTTCTAATGTTAGAATCTATCCATTCTGTCATTGTATTGTCAGGCAGATTTGTGGTGTAAGTAGTTCACACACAAATAGTTCTAATGTTAGAATCTATCCATTCTGTCATTGTATTGTCAGGCAGATTTGTGTTGTAAGTAGTACAAACACAAATCGTTCTAATGTTAGAATCTATCCATTCTGTCATTGTATTGTCAGGCAGATTTGAGATGTAAGTAGTACAAACACAAATAGCTCTAATGTTAGAATCTATCCATTCTGTCATTGTATTGTCAGGCAGATTTGAGATGTAAGTAGTACAAACACAAATAGCTCTAATGTTAGAATCTATCCATTCTGTCATTGTATTGTCAGGCAGATTTGAGATGTAAGTAGTACAAACACAAATAGCTCTAATGTTAGAATCTATCCATTCTGTCATTGTATTGTCAGGCAGATTTGTGATGTAAGTAGTTCAAACACAAATAGCTCTAATGTTAGAATCTATCCATTCTGTCATTGTATTGTCAGGCAGATTTGTGTTGTATGTAGTTCAAACACAAATAGTTCTAATGTTAGAATCTATCCATTCTGTCATTGTATTGTCAGGCAGATTTGTGTTGTATGTAGTTCAAACACAAATAGTTCTAATGTTAGAATCTATCCATTCTGTCATTGTATTGTCAGGCAGATTTGAGATGTAAGTAGTACAAACACAAATAGTTCTAATGTTAGAATCTATCCATTCTGTCATTGTATTGTCAGGCAGATTTGAGATGTAAGTAGTACAAACACAAATAGCTCTAATGTTAGAATCTATCCATTCTGTCATTGTATTGTCAGGCAGATTTGAGATGTAAGTAGTACAAACACAAATAGCTCTAATGTTAGAATCTATCCATTCTGTCATTGTATTGTCAGGCAGATTTGTGTTGTATGTAGTTCAAACACAAATAGTTCTAATGTTAGAATCTATCCATTCAATCATTGTATTGTCAGGCAGATTTGTGTTATATGTAGTTCAAACACAAATAGTTCTAATGTTAGAATCTATCCATTCTGTCATTGTATTGTCAGGCAGATTTGTGTTGTATGTAGTTCAAACACAAATAGTTCTAATGTTAGAATCTATCCATTCTGTCATTGTCTAGTCAGGCAGATTTGTGTTATATGTAGTTCACACACAAATAGTTCTAATGTTAGAATCTATCCATTCTGTCATTGTCTAGTCAGGCAGATTTGTGTTGTAAGTAGTTCACACACAAATAGTTCTAATGTTAGAATCTATCCATTCTGTCATTGTCTAGTCAGGCAGATTTGTGGTGTAAGTAGTTCACACACAAATAGTTCTAATGTTAGAATCTATCCATTCTGTCATTGTATTGTCAGGCAGATTTGTGGTGTAAGTAGTTCAAGCACAAATAGTTCTAATGTTAGAATCTATCCATTCTGTCATTGTATTGTCAGGCAGATTTGTGGTGTAAGTAGTTCAAGCACAAATAGTTCTAATGTTAGAATCTATCCATTCTGTCATTGTATTGTCAGGCAGATTTGTGGTGTAAGTAGTTCAAACACAAATAGTTCTAATGTTAGAATCTATCCATTCTGTCATTGTATTGTCAGGCAGATTTGTGTTGTAAGTAGTACAAACACAAATAGTTCTAATGTTAGAATCTATCCATTCTGTCATTGTATTGTCAGGCAGATTTGAGATGTAAGTAGTACAAACACAAATAGCTCTAATGTTAGAATCTATCCATTCTGTCATTGTATTGTCAGGCAGATTTGAGATGTAAGTAGTACAAACACAAATAGCTCTAATGTTAGAATCTATCCATTCTGTCATTGTATTGTCAGGCAGATTTGAGATGTAAGTAGTACAAACACAAATAGTTCTAATGTTAGAATCTATCCATTCTGTCATTGTATTGTCAGGCAGATTTGAGATGTAAGTAGTACAAACACAAATAGCTCTAATGTTAGAATCTATCCATTCTGTCATTGTATTGTCAGGCAGATTTGTGTTGTATGTAGTTCAAACACAAATAGTTCTAATGTTAGAATCTATCCATTCAATCATTGTATTGTCAGGCAGATTTGTGTTATATGTAGTTCAAACACAAATAGTTCTAATGTTAGAATCTATCCATTCTGTCATTGTATTGTCAGGCAGATTTGTGTTGTATGTAGTTCAAACACAAATAGTTCTAATGTTAGAATCTATCCATTCTGTCATTGTCTTGTCAGGCAGATTTGTGTTGTATGTAGTTCAAACACAAATAGTTCTAATGTTAGAATCTATCCATTCTGTCATTGTATTGTCAGGCAGATTTGTGTTGTATGTAGTTCAAACACAAATAGTTCTAATGTTAGAATCTATCCATTCTGTCAGTGTATTGTCAGGCAGATTTGTGTTGTATGTAGTTCAAATACAAACAGTTCTAATGTTAGAATCTACCCATTCTGTCATTGTATTGTCAGGCAGATTTGTGTTGTATGTAGTTCAAACACAAATAGTTCTAATGTTAGAATCTATCCATTCTGTCATTGTCTAGTCAGGCAGATTTGTGGTGTAAGTAGTTCACACACAAATAGTTCTAATCTTAGAATCTATCCATTCTGTCATTGTATTGTCAGGCAGATTTGTGTTGTATGTAGTTCAAACACAAATAGTTCTAATGTTAGAATCTCTCCATTCTGTCATTGTCTAGTCAGGCAGATTTGTGTTGTATGTAGTTCAAACACAAATAGTTCTAATGTTAGAATCTATCCATTCTGTCATTGTATTGTCAGGCAGATTTGTGTTGTAAGTAGTACAAACACAAATAGTTCTGATGTTAGAATCTATCCATTCTATCATTGTATTGTCAGGCAGATTTGTGGTGTAAGTAGTTCACACACAAATAGTTCTAATGTTAGAATCTATCCATTCTGTCATTGTATTGTCAGGCAGATTTGTGGTGTAAGTAGTTCAAGCACAAATAGTTCTAATGTTAGAATCTATCCATTCTGTCATTGTATTGTCAGGCAGATTTGTGGTGTAAGTAGTTCAAGCACAAATAGTTCTAATGTTAGAATCTATCCATTCTGTCATTGTATTGTCAGGCAGATTTGTGGTGTAAGTAGTTCAAGCACAAAAATAGTTCTAATGTTAGAATCTATCCATTCTGTCATTGTATTGTCAGGCAGATTTGTGGTGTAAGTAGTTCAAGCACAAATAGTTCTAATGTTAGAATCTATCCATTCTGTCATTGTATTGTCAGGCAGATTTGTGGTGTAAGTAGTTCAAGCACAAATAGTTCTAATGTTAGAATCTATCCATTCTGTCATTGTATTGTCAGGCAGATTTGTGTTGTATGTAGTTCAAACACAAATAGTTCTAATGTTAGAATCTATCCATTCTGTCATTGTCTAGTCAGGCAGATTTGTATTGTAAGTAGTTCAAGCACGAATAGTTCTAATGTTAGAATCTATCCATTCTGTCATTGTATTGTCAGGCAGATTTGTGGTGTAAGTAGTTCAAGCACAAATAGTTCTAATGTTAGAATCTATCCATTCTGTCATTGTAATGTCAGGCAGATTTGTGGTGTAAGTAGTTCACACACAAATAGTTCTAATGTTAGAATCTATCCATTCAGTCATTGTCTAGTCAGGCAGATTTGTGGTGTAAGTACTTCACATACAAATAGTTCTAATGTTAGAATCTATCCATTTTGTCATTGTATTGTCAGGCAGATTTGTGGTGTAAGTAGTTCAAGCACAAATAGTTCTAATGTTAGAATCTATCCATTCTGTCATTGTATTGTCAGGCAGATTTGTGGTGTAAGTAGTTCAAACACAAATAGTTCTAATGTTAGAAGCAGGAAACTATTCTTTGTTTGTTTGTTGCATGTTTTTTTTCTTTATACTGTATTAGTATCCGGAAATGTATTGATATAAGCAACATGCTGCTTGTGTATTGCAGTGTATTGTAGACACAATGAGGTGAAGGTGAAACGAGGTTGGCGAAATGAGGTCGTCATGACTCAGCACAGGTATTGAATCATCAGATATCTTTATTTGTAGTCACGTGCTTGAATAGGTCTTATGGGAAATGAGTCAGTCAGCCAATCAGACGGTGCCAGGCAGTCAGTCAATTCCTGTCACAAAGAGCGTTCTCGGATTTGGATAGGAATTTGGCTACTTGCAATGGACTAATACAGGTAAATATTATTGATCTAACATCTGTGTAAATCCCCAATGTCCCTTAAATGGAGATTATCAGCAGATTGGGTTTCTCAATCGTAATTATCATATATTGAAAATACACGTATAATTCTCAGCAAGTTCCCCTGATGACACATATAACAGCTGGGTATAGTCGCCAGACATCGTTTACCCGGTGTTTTGAACTTGTCAATCGGCTGATGCTAGTGATTTCAGGAAAGACCAGTGAAGATCCGGATTAGAATTGATCTTCAGTAACCCATACTTTTCGTAGAGGAGATTAACAGGATTGGACGGTCAGACTCGCTGACTTGGTTGACAAATGTCATTCTAATTTGATGGACCATGAAATTGAACACTGGAATGTTTAGTCCAGACTAGTGCGCATAGCTAAATCTAATCAAACAACGACGATGTTCATGCAGGGTACAGGGACGTGTATGACGTGTAATCGTGTAAACATGAAAGGATCATGTACAGATACATACATTCACTTCAAGGCTTTCATCTTCTATCGACGCACGTTGTATGGACAATGAGATGTATTACATATTGAACATGCGGTTGTACAGTTGGAGGGGGTAGATCGGGAAATGTGTACTTCCAAGCACATGGGTACAATATGTGAAGCTCATTTCTGGGGTGTGTGTGTGTGGGGGGTGTGTGTGTGTGTGTTATATATGGAGTTAGATCATATAATGTGATGAATCAATGAATGATGAAATACTCCGCTTCAACTCCCAGAGAGAACACAATAACTGAGGAATAAGAGAAAATAGTATGGATGTTAACATCTTCTTTATTGTAGACACAACCATCGTCAGGTCAGTGAAGGGGCAAAGAAATACATAACGAGATGCAACAAAAAGATGTTTAGTGCTACTAAAACGTTGGAAAGATTTACAAATATCTGGACATTGAGCACAATACAGGTAATCAGTACTCCTTGTTAGTGCTGTCAGAACTGAATCGTGTTTGTTTTATAACAAAAAGCCATGAATTCTGTACATTAGAACTTGTGTCAAGCTCACAACTTTATCCCATCCTTGGGACTAAAAACTACAACAATCAAATGCAAGCAAATCAAATAAAAATTACTAAAACCCACATTCATTTTCGCACACAGAAGATTACTGAAAACAAAATGAACAGAAAGGTAAAGCAGAAAACAACATAGTGACAAATTAGTGTTTAGACCAATCAATAATCCATTCTAATATTATAAACACTGACCACTGCCGTTACAGTGCTAGAGGCAAATCCACACAGCAACTGCTTACTGGAAACATTGTGACAATACCGTGTGATTAACTCGGACATAAACTTAATTGAATAAAACATTTACACTGGCGAGGCCAGGACGTACGAAAGCCTAATGCTGCCACTTTTGTAGCATAAATATTTTTTTTCTACTACAATTCTCGTTGCTTCGAATATTTTATTCGTTACTTCGAGTATTTTCGCGTTACTTCAATAAGTTTCTCGTTACTTCAAGTTTCTATCAAAAACTTGAAATTTCAAATATTTTCTCGTTACTTCAAGTTTCTGTCAAAAACTTGAAATTTCGAGTATTTTCTCGTTATTTCAATAAGTTTCTCGTTACTTCGAGTTCTTTTCTCGTTACTTCAAGTTTCTATCAAAAACTTGAAATTTCAAATATTTTCTCGTTACTTCAAGTTTTTGTCAAAAACTTGAATTTCGAGTATTTTCTCGTTATTTCAATAAGTTTCTCGTTACTTCGAGTTCTTTTCTCGTTACTTCAAGTTTCTATCAAAAACTTGAAATTTCAAATATTTTCTCGTTACTTCAAGTTTCTATCAAAAACTTGAAATTTCAAATATTTTCTCGTTATTTCAATAAGTTTCTCGTTACTTCGAGTTCATTTCTCGTTACTTCGAGTTCTTTTCTCGTTACTTCAAGTTTCTATCAAAAACTTGAAATTTCAAATATTTTCTCGTTACTTCAAGTTTTTGTGAAAAACTTGAAATTTCGAGTATTTTCTCGTTATTTCAATAAGTTTCTCGTTACTTCGAGTTCTTTTCTCGTTACTTCAAGTTTCTATCAAAAACTTGAAATTTCAAATATTTTCTCGTTACTTCAAGTTTTTGTCAAAAACTTGAATTTCGAGTATTTTCTCGTTATTTCAATAAGTTTCTCGTTACTTCGAGTTCTTTTCTCGTTACTTCAAGTTTCTATCAAAAACTTGAAATTTCAAATATTTTCTCGTTACTTCAAGTTTCTGTCAAAAACTTGAAATTTCAAGTATTTTCTCGTTATTTCAATAAGTTTCTCGTTACTTCGAGTTCTTTTCTCGTTACTTCAAGTTTCTATCAAAAACTTGAAATTTCAAATATTTTCTCGTTACTTCAAGTTTCTATCAAAAACTTGAAATTTCAAATATTTTCTCGTTACTTCAAGTTTTTGTGAAAAACTTGAAATTTCGAGTATTTTCTCGTTATTTCAATAAGTTTCTCGTTACTTCGAGTTCTTTTCTCGTTACTTCAAGTTTCTATCAAAAACTTGAAATTTCAAATATTTTCTCGTTACTTCAAGTTTTTGTCAAAAACTTGAATTTCGAGTATTTTCTCGTTATTTCAATAAGTTTCTCGTTACTTCGAGTTCTTTTCTCGTTACTTCAAGTTTCTATCAAAAACTTGAAATTTCAAATATTTTCTCGTTACTTCAAGTTTCTGTCAAAAACTTGAAATTTCAAAAGTATTTTCTCGTTATTTCAATAAGTTTCTCGTTACTTCGAGTTCTTTTTCTCGTTACTTCAAGTTTCTATCAAAACTTGAAATTTCAAATATTTTCTCGTTACTTCAAGTTTCTATCAAAAACTTGAAATTTCAAATATTTTCTCGTTACTTCAAGTTTTTGTCAAAAACTTGAAATTTCGAGTATTTTCTCGTTATTTCAATAAGTTTCTCGTTACTTCGAGTTCTTTTCTCGTTACTTCAAGTTTCTATCAAAAACTTGAAATTTCAAATATTTTCTCGTTACTTCAAGTTTCTGTCAAAAACTTGAAATTTCGAGTATTTTCTCGTTATTTCAATAAGTTTCTCGTTACTTCGAGTTCTTTTCTCGTTACTTCGAGTTCTTTTCTCGTTACTTCAAGTTTCTATCAAAAACTTAAAATTTCGAGTATTTTCTCGTTATTTCAATAAGTTTCTCGTTACTTCGAGTTCTTTTCTCGTTACTTCGAGTTCTTTTCTCGTTACTTCAAGTTTCTATCAAAAACTTGAAATTTCAAATATTTTCTCGTTACTTCAAGTTTCTGTCAAAAACTTGAAATTTCGAGTATTTTCTCGTAATTTCAATAAGTTTCTCGTTACTTCGAGTTCTTTTCTCGTTACTTCAAGTTTCTGAAAGAAAGTTGAAGGAACGAGAAAAATACTCGAAACAACGAGAAGGGGACGTCCTAAAACTCGGGCCGGGCCGAGCCGGGTCAAAGTGGGCCAAGTATATAATTGGCTACAACATTGATTATCGAAAACCATGTCTACAATTAATTAATCCAGCTTACATCCATGGCAATATGGGCAGCAGGGAGACACACACATGTGTCATGATAACCTTATTACGAGTAAATCGCCTAAAACTCAGGAAGACGAGTGGCCTGTGAAAGTGACCAAGCAAGGTTATGTCTAAAAGAGAAGTCGTTCATTGAAACAGGATTCAAAACGTATAAATACTTCAGTCAATCCCTATATACATTTCTGTCGGCCCGCAAAGGATTTTACAGATACTGCCTCAGTTCACTGTTCATCGTATTTAAAGCATGCCCACAGGTAAATGATACGATCTTTTTCCCACACTTTGACAATTGTTCGGTTCTGTTTGGCCCGGGCCGTCAAAAGCTTCATAGATCTCACACACATGTATCTTGAATTTTTTTTAGATCCATAGATCAGTATTATATCTACCTTAATATAATTTTCAATGTTACAAAATGCCACATGTAAAGATAACTGGTCCGTTATTAAAGTGAAGCCCGTTTCCCCCTCCATTCCAAACATATCCAGCCTCTATCAAAAGTGTTAAGTCTATGACTTGTCCCGGGCCATAATAAGAAACTTAAACATCACACATGGATCCCGAATTGTAGATATATCTAGTTATAGCTACCTAAACCCTATTTATGAAGTCTCAGATTGAAGTAATTTGAACGATCACGTTGCTCAAGCAGGGCCCTTAGCCTCATTCTCCACATGTCACAAGTCATCGGACCACTGTCATATGAATCCCTGTTCTCATATTTGTTTGGTCTGTAGCGTTCCATGGCAAATATCAAACCGATACCAATCGAATGTTACCATTTAAAAAGTATGCCAGAAACACAGGCGAACAACCTGCCTAATATAAGGTAGTATTGTTGTGTTGTTGTTTTGTTAACCCCTTTCACGTACGAATCATAATACTATGTATCATTCACACTCCGATATGGTTGTCAACATATATATGTAGTATGGATGCACTCAGTTCGTCCGTTGCGTAGGTTTTTAAAAGTAAAGAAAGAAAAGACATTGCCCACGCAAACAAACATGAAATAATAGCGACAAAGCGCCTTCCATATCCATAAAAAAATCTCTTAGAAAAGCAGAGTCGATAGTAAACGTTCGGACTATATTATGAGTATTTGTAAATATCGAGTCTAGGCCAGACAATCCATTGGTGGACATAATGACAAAGCATATGTTTATGAATCACTAGATACCAGGTGTTCTCGAAAAGGTGTGGGTATCCTGTCCCACTATATGGACATCCTAGGGAATTGTTCACCTAGGAACGATTAGGGAACGTATGGTACAAGTCTAAATAGGGAACTGCAACGTGTACCATTTGTCACTGATGCAACACATTTTGAGAATGTTGCTACCTTCTGTGATGCAAGTATCTTACCTTCACCGACTGCTTAGTGGTGGCAGATAAAGCAGCTGTCAGTTGGGACAGGAAAGAAGAAGATATGGTTTTAAGAACAAATCAACATCTCGCAAGGGGAAATGGGCGTATTTCAGAGACTAGCCATTTTTTATTGACTCTGTTGGGAATGGAGAGGGAATAGGGCTTCATTTTAACGGACCAATCATCTTTACATGTGGTATTTTGTAACAATACAAATTGATATTTAGGCAGATGCAATAACATTCTATAGATATAAATACATGTGTTAGGTTTAAGGTGCTTTTGGGAGCCCGGGCAAGACGGAACCGATATCATATAGCAACTATTTTGAGGATATAGAAAAGAGGGCATCACTTTGTGCAACGTGTTTGCTTCAATCACTACGCAGTAACTCTAGAAAATTAACATAGCTGTAAGAGCTTTAACCTGTATTTAAACATGTCACATTTACCCGCTGACATTAGCCAATATCCACTTCGCATTAACATAAACGGCCTGTGCTGATTCTGCATGAGGTAATAAAGGTTAATTAGGGAACCTGAATATTTTAATTAAGTAAAGAAATGAAGTCAAAACACTGTCACTTCCTGCCCAGGGCGTCACACGCTAAGAGAAGTAAGTAACCTTTTCTCACATAGACATATCAAGGGAAACACATAACAACAAGACGGTGTCTTTTTTACGTGACTCTTAGTATGTAGTCATAGTTTTCTTTTTATTTCATCGTTAAACATACATTTTCAATCAAACTATACATTTGTGGTGGCAGGAAGTGTTTCTCCCCAAATGTGTAGATTTCGTTTTAATATTCTGCAATCCATTTTTAGTAGTACCCGGTGACCCGACAGGGCCCGACTTTTCTTGGCCCGAGCTTTAGGTACTCCCAACGAGAAGTTAATCGAAGCAACGAAAAAATAATTGAAGTAACGAGTAAATACTCGAAATTTCAAGTTTTTGATAGAAATTTGAAATAACATGTAAATATTTGAAATTTCAAGTATTTGACAGAAACTTGAAGCAACGAGAAAATATTCGAAGCAACGAGAAACTAATCGAAGCAACAAGAAAATAATTGAAGTAACGAGAAAATACTCGAAGCAACAAGTAAATACTCGAAATTTCAAGTTTGTGAAAGAAACTTGAAGCAACGAGAAAATATTTGAAATTTCAAGTTTTTTGAAGAAATTTGAAGGAACGAGAAATTAATCGAAGCAACGAAAAAATAATTGAAATAACGAGAAAATATTCGAAGCAACGAGTAAATATTCGAAATTTCAAGTTTCTGACTGAAACTTGAAGTAATGAGAAAATATTTGAAATTTCGAGTTTTTGATAGAAACTTGAAGTAACGAGAAAATACTCGAAGCAACGAGAAAAAACTCGAAGTAACGAGAAAATTATTGAAATAACGAGAAAATTATTGAAAAAACGAGAAAATACTCGAAGTAACGAGCACATAATCGAAGCAACAAGAATTGTAGCAGGAAAAAATATTTGTGCTACAAAAGTGGCAGCATTAGGCTTTCGTGAGGACGTGGAAGGCCCTAAAACTTGTTGCACGCGTGGTGGAGACTGATAAACACCGCCACAATGAATGAATGAATTTCTGTATTTCCTCGAGAATTTACATCCGAAGATTTACAATATCCCTGATGATACTCAGAGCAAATACATGATGTCAATATGTACAGGAATATAAATATGAGTCCCAGTAACACAAGCTGTACAAGCAAATAAAATATTCGATATCACCTATGTACACAAATGACAGGTATTGCTGCACAGCAGATGAAAAGAGAGGATGGTCTAATACCTTTTCAGATGAACCTATTTACAGAATAATAGCCTAAGTGATACACTTTCCCCAGGTGTCTGCCTGGCAATTCCAGGTAGTATTTGAGCCGAACCCCAAAATAGTGCAAGCATCTCATTTCCATCCCAAAGTTCAATTTGAACATAACTTTCAACATTCAGTTTGTCAATAAGGGCAGAGAAGAATTCATTTCGTTCAGGTATATAATACTCACGGTGTAGAAGTACATTTCTGTCATAATCAAGACCATGCTTCAAATTTGAAAGAAATGATAGTTGATCAACTGGGTTTTCTTTGATATTTGTTCCATTCCTTTGTTTTATGGGTCTTTATCCAAATCAGTTTACATCTGGTGAAACCAGGTGTCGAAATGGACATAAACAATCTTTGCGAAAATGTAAATTTGGTAAGAGAATCATATGTTTACATGTTAAATGAGCTAGAATGTCGTTAACGTTTCACAAAGTCGCACTGTGCCCACGGGTAACTAACACGAAAAACATATAGTGAGAGCACTGCTATATTTGGTAATGACGAAAATACACATTGGTACAGGAACAATATCATTTGTATAGTGTAACAATAGATCAAGTATATGAACCGTTGTGATATGTCCTTATACACCGACACACCCATTGTGTGCCAGGAGTGTTTTCCAAAAGTTGGTTCTCACCACACATTTGAGAACACGGTTTTTGAACATTCCTGCCCATTACTTTGATAAAGCGTTAGTTGAACATCTCCCACCACTTCTGACATTCACAGGGGCGGTGGGGTAGCCTAGTGGTTAAAGCGTTGGTTCGTCACGCTGAAGGCCCGGGTTCGATTCCCCACATGGGCACAATGTGTTAAGCCCATTTCTGGTGTCCCCCGCCGTGATATTGCTGGAATATTGCTAAAAGCGGCGTAAAACTAAACTCAGTCAGTCAGTCAGTCTGACATTCACACGTCGCTAACATAGAAAGACTTACTCATGCTAACTTTCTGATGTCGTACTGCGATCCTAACAAAAGCGTTCTCCAACTGACCTCCGGTACAGTAAACGCAGTAATCTCAGTAAATCCTGGAATGCCACCGCACATAGGAAGCGAACTTTGGCTAATTTGCATCCGTCTTCAACCATACTGTGCCATAACAGACGTCTGAACTATCAGTAGGTTATGTATCACAAAGCAATCGTACCGTTGAATATGACGTTGAGATATTGCATTCTATTCTTGATGGATTCTGTATTGCGGTATCTCTTTGGCGAACTCTGCGACTCTGTAGGATTGAGATCGAGACTTCTGGTAGGCCAAACATAGGAAATCACCAACGGCAAGTGCAACAACCCGTTCTACCCCATCGCCATATATCATCAGGAAAACTATGTTCATGTTCCTCAATATACCCAAGTACTATATGAAAGGCACACCTTGACGGTTATCAATATATAATTATGCAAACAATAATTCCACGTACTGATATCGATGTATGCAGTTGTTATATCAATAGACAGAGATAAGGCCATTCATGTATATGAAACACAAAAAAACTACAAAATATATGCCAGACACAGGCAGGCATCTAGACGGTGAGAAAGACACACAAAAAACATAACAATAAACAAAACAAAACACACACCCACCAAAAAAAACAACCCAGGAAACTATTACGGCATAAATATAGATTAGCCCTAAATATAGATACTACCATAAAACTAACAATCTTTTATAAAATGAATAACATTTTAACTCCAAAATATTTGAGTAATCTTGTCACTTCTGAGGTATCTGACACAACAAACTACAATTTCCGAGATTGTTCGAAACTTCCATCTATCCATTGTAACGTGCAAATTAAGCCAAGTCATTTCTCCCAGATACAGTAACATTGTGGAATTCTTTGGCTACCGATCATAGAGAATCGACTACCTTGGGTAGTTTTAGGAAACAGATTAATGTGTCAAATAATAATAGTCACAACTACTTAAATTTAAATTCTGGATTAAATCTTTGTCAGATTATCTATTCAATCCTCAGAGTCAGTTGCAGGGATCTTAACGCACATAAATATGAAAGATTTAAACCTTCAACACGCTCTTGTTATTGTGGCAATTGCTACGAAGACCCAATTCACTATTTCTTTTCGTGCGTTAATTACACTGACACAGGAAATGACACGTACTTTTATGCTAAAGGATACGACATAAATTCGTTATTATACGACCACTCTAATTGATCTACTGAAGATAATCTTGAAATGGTAGAGTCTATCCATGCTGGCATTGTCTTGTCAGGCAGATTTGAGTTTGTAAGTAGTTAAAACTAATACTTCTGACACAAATAGTTCTAATATTAGAAACAAGAAACTATTGTTTGTTTGTTACATGTTTTTCCTCATGATGTTTACACCGTGTTTGTGTCCCGGAGCGGTATTCATGTAAGCAACATGCTGCTTGTTTACCAATCTGGTTCCACCTTTGGAAATAAATATGTTTATACCATGAGATGTGCTCGATGGTCAGTGTGCTCATGGTCCCCTTAAATACAGATCAAATGCTGTACTACACTATATTCCACTCCAAGACGAGCCACACAGCTGGTATAGGACAGTATTGTTACTATCATAGTTCCTTGAGTGTTGGAAACTAAACTGATCATTTTAAAGTACGCCTGCTTATATACGTTTCGATATGGCTCTGGGCAGCAGTGAAAACCTTCCAAGTGGTTATTCGAACGGTGACCAGGGTTTTCTGTACCTGAAGCCTGCATAAAGTACTTGCTTTCAGTATTTTACTTTTGTAAAAAAAAGTTTTTAATAATCTATAGAGTACTTGCTGACCACCTTACTGGGATGTCGCAAACTCCGCTCTCTGGAGATCTGCCATTTTGATACCGAAAACTAATCACATTCCAAGACAAGAAGAAGCATGATCTCCCCTAAAACACCAGCTTATGTATAAGTAATAAACAATATGTTTATAGAGTATAATCTCTATCACACACCAGCTTATGTATAAGTTATAAACAATATGTCTATAGAGTATAATCTCCCCTAACACACCAGCTTATGTATAAGTAATAAACAATATGTTTATAGAGTATAATCTCCCCTAACACACCAGCTTATGTATAAGTTATAAACAATATGTCTATAGAGTATAATCTCCCCTAACACACCAGCTTATGTATAAGTAATAATATGTTTATAGCGTATATTCTCCCTTGAGATATGAGCTTATGCCCTTCCAGTATTTGTTTATAATCTCCTTTTGTGTTACCTGTTAACGAGTTTGGTACAGAGATAACTGGAGAAGTGGGACCGGTCTACTACGTTTCCTCCCTGGTGTAGGTGGATGTAGGAAACTAAAGTTGGGCAGTACAGTTCCTAGGGGTATTGTTGTTTGTTATTATGTGTAGTGTAGAGAAAATGAAGTGTAGGCGAATCGAGTTTGGCGAAATGAAGACACTTCCATGTATGAATTCGTGGGTCGTCATGACCCAGCACAGGAGGACGCTCACATAACAGATATCATTATTTGATATTCATGGCTGCATTGTACAGCGCTTGAATAGGTCTTATGGCAAGTCATTCAGTCAGTCAGTCAGTCAGTCCCTCTCACGAGGAACGTTGTGGAACTTTTGCGTTTTGATTTATAGTCCAATTTGAACCGGCTGAAGATTTGACCCAAAGCCAGGTTATTCTTTTTGATCTAACAAAATGTGTTGTGGTGTAGGAAGGCGTGTGGCATCTCTAGTAGTGTGGCAGGAATCGGGCGCTAATACCATCTAGTGCATGTTTTGTTTTGGTCGGTATTCGGACTGCCTGTCTGCGAGCAGGATAATACCTTCATAGGAAACTCCTCGAGGATGAGCCGGGACTCCACGCACCTCATTTATGTCTGAGCCAGCAAAACAGGTCATTGCCGTCTTGTATATCTGTTATGTATTCTGTATAGCCAGCTAACGAAGTTAGGACTCAACGTGCATTGCATGCCTTCGTCCTCACCAACGTATAATTCTCCGCAAGTTCCCCTGTTGACAGATATAACAGCTGGGTATAGTCGCCAGACATCGTTACCCGGTGTTTTGAACTTGTCAATCGCCTGATGCCAGTCATTTCAGGAAAGACACGCGAAGATCCGGGCTAGAATTGTTCTTCAGTAACCCATGCTTTTCGTAGAGGCGATTAATGGTATCGGGCGGTCAGGCTCGCTGTCTTGGTTGACATATGTCATTCTAATTTGATCGACCATGATGTTGATCACTGGATTGTCTAATCCAGACTCAATTATTTACAGACCACCTTCACATAGCTGGAATATTCCTTCGTGTGTTATTAAAAAACACAGAAACATTTCGGGAAAAGCGCATAGTTACCTTTCGCTGATATTATAGCATCACGTTCAACAATACAAACCAAAGCTAATCAAACAGCGACTATGTTCATGCAGGGTAAAGGGAAGTATTTGTGTGATGTGTAATCGTGTAAACATGAAAGGATCATGTGTAGATACATACATTGACTTCAATGCCTTCATCTTCTATCAAAGCACGCAGATCTACTTAATGGTGGAGTTAGAACGGTAAACGTGTACTTCCCACCACACTGATGTGATAACCTGCAGATCTACTGGAGTTAGATCGGGAAACGTGTACTTCCCACCACACTGATGGGATAACCTGCAGATCTACTGGAGTTAGATCGGCAAACGTGTACTTCCCACCACACTGATGTGATAACCTGCAGATCTACTGGAGTTAGATCGGGAAACGTGTACTTCCCACCACACTGATGGGATAACCTGCAGATCTTCTGGAGTTAGATCGGCAAACGTGTACTTCCCACCACACTGATGTGATAACCTGCAGATCTACTGGAGTTAGATCGGGAAACGTGTACTTCCCACCACACTGATGTGATAACCTGCAGATCTACTGGAGTTAGATCGGGAAACGTGTACTTCCCACCACACTGATGGGATAACCTGCAGATCTACTGGAGTTAGATCGGGAAACGTGTACTTCCCACCACACTGATGTGATAACCTGCAGATCTACTGGAGTTAGATCGGGAAACGTGTACTTCCACCACACTGATGTGATAACCTGCAGATCTACTGGAGTTAGATCGGGAAACGTGTACTTCCCACCACACTGATGTGATAACCTGCAGATCTACTGGAGTTAGATCGGGAAACGTGTACTTCCCACCACACTGATGTGATAACCTGCAGATCTACTGGAGTTAGATCGGGAAACGTGTACTTCCCACCACACTGATGTGATAACCTGCAGATCTACTGGAGTTAGATCGGCAAACGTGTACTTCCCACCACACTGATGTGATAACCTGCAGATCTACTGGAGTTAGATCGGCAAACGTGTACTTCCACCACACTGATGTGATAACCTGCAGATCTACTGGAGTTAGATCGGGAAACGTGTACTTCCCACCACACTGATGTGATAACCTGCAGATCTACTGGAGTTAGATCGGGGAAACGTGTACTTCCCACCACACTGATGTGATAACCTGCAGATCTACTGGAGTTAGATCGGGAAACGTGTACTTCCCACCACACTGATGTGATAACCTGCAGATCTACTGGAGTTAGATCGGGAAACGTGTACTTCCCACCACACTGATGTGATAACCTGCAGATCTACTGGAGTTAGATCGGGAAACGTGTACTTCCCACCACACTGATGTGATAACCTGCAGATCTACTGGAGTTAGATCGGGAAACGTGTACTTCCACCACACTGATGTGATAACCTGCAGATCTACTGGAGTTAGATCGGGAAACGTGTACTTCCCACCACACTGATGGGATAACCTGCAGATCTACTGGAGTTAGATCGGGAAACGTGTACTTCCCACCACACTGATGTGATAACCTGCAGATCTACTGGAGTTAGATCGGGAAACGTGTACTTCCCACCACACTGATGTGATAACCTGCAGATCTACTGGAGTTAGATCGGGAAACGTGTACTTCCCACCACACTGATGTGATAACCTGCAGATCTACTGGAGTTAGATCGGGGAAACGTGTACTTCCCACCACACTGATGTGATAACCTGCAGATCTACTGGAGTTAGATCGGGAAACGTGTACTTCCCACCACACTGATGTGATAACCTGCAGATCTACTGGAGTTAGATCGGGAAACGTGTACTTCCCACCACACTGATGTGATAACCTGCAGATCTACTGGAGTTAGATCGGGAAACGTGTACTTCCCACCACACTGATGTGATAACCTGCAGATCTACTGGAGTTAGATCGGGAAACGTGTACTTCCCACCACACTGATGTGATAACCTGCAGATCTACTGGAGTTAGATCGGGAAACGTGTACTTCCCACCACACTGATGTGATAACCTGCAGATCTACTGGAGTTAGATCGGGAAACGTGTACTTCCCACCACACTGATGATAACCTGCAGATCTACTGGAGTTAGATCGGGAAACGTGTACTTCCCACCACACTGATGTGATAACCTGCAGATCTACTGGAGTTAGATCGGGAAACGTGTACTTCCCACCACACTGATGTGATAACCTGCAGATCTACTGGAGTTAGATCGGGAAACGTGTACTTCCCACCACACTGATGTGATAACCTGCAGATCTACTGGAGTTAGATCGGGAAACGTGTACTTCCCACCACACTGATGTGATAACCTGCAGATCTACTGGAGTTAGATCGGGAAACGTGTACTTCCCACCACACTGATGTGATAACCTGCAGATCTACTGGAGTTAGATCGGGAAACGTGTACTTCCCACCACACTGATGTGATAACCTGCAGATCTACTGGAGTTAGATCGGGAAACGTGTACTTCCACCACACTGATGTGATAACCTGCAGATCTACTGGAGTTAGATCGGGAAACGTGTACTTCCCACCACACTGATGTGATAACCTGCAGATCTACTGGAGTTAGATCGGGAAACGTGTACTTCCCACCACACTGATGTGATAACCTGCAGATCTACTGGAGTTAGATCGGGAAACGTGTACTTCCCACCACACTGATGTGATAACCTGCAGATCTACTGGAGTTAGATCGGGAAACGTGTACTTCCCACCACACTGATGTGATAACCTGCAGATCTACTGGAGTTAGATCGGGAAACGTGTACTTCCCACCACACTGATGTGATAACCTGCAGATCTACTGGAGTTAGATCGGGAAACGTGTACTTCCCACCACACTGATGTGATAACCTGCAGATCTACTGGAGTTAGATCGGGAAACGTGTACTTCCCACCACACTGATGTGATAACCTGCAGATCTACTGGAGTTAGATCGGGAAACGTGTACTTCCCACCACACTGATGTGATAACCTGCAGATCTACTGGAGTTAGATCGGGAAACGTGTACTTCCCACCACACTGATGTGATAACCTGCAGATCTACTGGAGTTAGATCGGGAAACGTGTACTTCCCACCACACTGATGTGATAACCTGCAGATCTACTGGAGTTAGATCGGGAAACGTGTACTTCCCACCACACTGATGTGATAACCTGCAGATCTACTGGAGTTAGATCGGGAAACGTGTACTTCCCACCACACTGATGTGATAACCTGCATGATAACCTGCAGATCTACTGGAGTTAGATCGGGAAACGTGTACTTCCCACCACACTGATGTGATAACCTGCAGATCTACTGGAGTTAGATCGGGAAACGTGTACTTCCCACCACACTGATGTGATAACCTGCAGATCTACTGGAGTTAGATCGGGAAACGTGTACTTCCCACCACACTGATGTGATAACCTGCAGATCTACTGGAGTTAGATCGGCAAACGTGTACTTCCCACCACACTGATGTGATAACCTGCAGATCTACTGGAGTTAGATCGGGAAACGTGTACTTCCCACCACACTGATGTGATAACCTGCAGATCTACTGGAGTTAGATCGGGAAAGCGATGTACTTCCCACCACACTGATGTGATAACCTGCAGATCTACTGGAGTTAGATCGAAACGTGTACTTCCCACCACACTGATGGGATAACCTGCAGATCTACTGGAGTTAGATCGGGGAAACGTGTACTTCCCACCACACTGATGTGATAACCTGCAGATCTACTGGAGTTAGATCGGGAAACGTGTACTTCCCACCACACTGATGTGATAACCTGCAGATCTACTGGAGTTAGATCGGGAAACGTGTACTTCCCACCACACTGATGTGATAACCTGCAGATCTACTGGAGTTAGATCGGGAAACGTGTACTTCCCACCACACTGATGTGATAACCTGCAGATCTACTGGAGTTAGATCGGGAAACGTGTACTTCCCACCACACTGATGTGATAACCTGCAGATCTACTGGAGTTAGATCGGGAAACGTACTTCCGGGAAAGCACCACACTGATGTGATAACCTGCAGATCTACTGGAGTTAGATCGGGAAACGTGTACTTCCACCACACTGATGTGATAACCTGCAGATCTACTGGAGTTAGATCGGGAAACGTGTACTTCCCACCACACTGATGTGATAACCCGCAGATCTACTGGAGTTAGATCGGGAAACGTGTACTTCCCACCACACTGATGTGATAACCTGCAGATCTACTGGAGTTAGATCGGGAAACGTGTACTTCCCACCACACTGATGTGATAACCTGCAGATCTACTGGAGTTAGATCGGGAAACGTGTACTTCCACCACACTGATGTGATAACCTGCAGATCTACTGGAGTTAGATCGGGAAACGTGTACTTCCCACCACACTGATGTGATAACCTGCAGATCTACTGGAGTTAGATCGGGAAACGTGTACTTCCCACCACACTGATGTGATAACCTGCAGATCTACTGGAGTTAGATCGGGAAACGTGTACTTCCACCACACTGATGTGATAACCTGCAGATCTACTGGAGTTAGATCGGGAAACGTGTACTTCCCACCACACTGATGTGATAACCTGCAGATCTACTGGAGTTAGATCGGGAAACGTGTACTTCCCACCACACTGATGTGATAACCTGCAGATCTACTGGAGTTAGATCGGGAAACGTGTACTTCCCACCACACTGATGTGATAACCTGCAGATCTACTGGAGTTAGATCGGGAAACGTGTACTTCCCACCACACTGATGTGATAACCTGCAGATCTACTGGAGTTAGATCGGGAAACGTGTACTTCCACCACACTGATGTGATAACCTGCAGATCTACTGGAGTTAGATCGGGAAACGTGTACTTCCCACCACACTGATGTGATAACCTGCAGATCTACTGGAGTTAGATCGGGAAACGTGTACTTCCCACCACACTGATGTGATAACCTGCAGATCTACTGGAGTTAGATCGGGAAACGTGTACTTCCCACCACACTGATGTGATAACCTGCAGATCTACTGGAGTTAGATCGGGAAACGTGTACTTCCCACCGCACTGATGTGATAACCTGCAGATCTACTGGAGTTAGATCGGGAAACGTGTACTTCCCACCACACTGATGTGATAACCTGCAGATCTACTGGAGTTAGATCGGGAAACGTGTACTTCCCACCACACTGATGTGATAACCTGCAGATCTACTGGAGTTAGATCGGGAAACGTGTACTTCCACCACACTGATGTGATAACCTGCAGATCTACTGGAGTTAGATCGGGAAACGTGTACTTCCCACCACACTGACGGGATAACCTGCAGATCTACTGGAGTTAGATCGGGAAACGTGTACTTCCCACCACACTGATGTGATAACCTGCAGATCTACTGGAGTTAGATCGGTAAACGTGTACTTCCCACCGCACTGATGTGATAACCTGCAGATCTACTGGAGTTAGATCGGGAAACGTGTACTTCCCACAACACTGATGTGATAACCTGCAGATCTACTGGAGTTAGATCGGGAAACGTGTACTTCCCACCACACTGATGTGATAACCTGAAGTGTTCAAAGTGGTTGCTTGCACTTAACTGCAGGAAAATATGAAAGACTTGTCAGATGTTTAAGTTTGTATCATATGATGTTTCCTTGACTGAGATACATGTTACGTCACACGTGACTGAAACTTTGGATTTGCTGTAGACACCCACAAGTATGATAGAACAAACCGGGAAGTGTTGATGTCATTTGGTTCATCTAATAGATAACTTGGCAAGAATGCTACTAATTTCAAAGTTGAGAATATAAAAGTTCAGACATGTGATTATTTCTGAGGGTACGTGTCTATTTGAAAAGTTGTAGATTTTGACCCAAGGAAAGCCCATGGTAACGTCACAAAGTTGAACAAATTATATGTTTCAATTACACTGGAGAACATAATAACTCAGATTAAAAGTGTTTGTGAAATGTATTTCCAGGTCGTAAACCCATTCCGTATTTTACACAGCAAGTGGCGGGGACCAAGACTACAGTTAGTCTAAAAAGTCAGGTCGTTATGAAATAATATACTGTGTACATTTCCCCACCGTCACGCCGAAGATACCCCACATGGGTACACAGTGTGGAGCCCATTTCTAGTTTTCCCCGCTCTGATATTGCTGGAATATTGCTAAAAGCTGCGTAAAAGCAAACTCACTTACTCACTCACAATGACTCAGTATGTGACAGGTTGTAGATTTTAAATCAAAGAAGGTTCATAGTGATAAACACAGTCGTTCAACACAGATAGTGTAATCTACTGCTGCGGACAATACAGTGTTATCGGTGTCGCCCCCATCTCCACCCCACCCCACCCCCTCCACACACACACACACACACACACACTCTCTCCTTTTGAGCTGACATGTGTCACGAGAAGCACATAAGGTAAGTCCTTCAGTTGTACAGACCTTTCCCGAGCATACTCAGGAATCTATTTGAAAAGTTTGAACCAAAGTAGGTTTAGGCTGATAATGTATTCATATTTGTTGAGAAAACAGCGTAGCCACTGTCGTCCACTCCTTTTCAAACCGACTCCTGCCTTTACCTTCAGTTGTACAGACGTTTCCCGAGGAATCATGAATACGTGAACAGTTGTATAAAGGCGGGTTATTCATTACAGTGAAGGTTACCCCTCACTCTGAATGTGTGTGTGTGTGTGTGTGTGTGTGTGTGTGTGTGTGTGTGTGTGTGTGTGTGTGTGTGTGTGTGTGTGTGTGTGTGTGTGTGTGTGTGTGTGTTACATGGAGTTAGATCATATAATGTGATGAAAATGAATGATGAAACTGGCTGTGGATACGCCACAAATACTCCGCTTCAACTCCCAGAGAAAACACAATAACTGAGGAATAAGAGAAAATAGTATGGATGTTAACATCTTCTTTATTGTAGACACAACCTTCGTCAGGTGAATGAGGGGGCAAAGAAATACATAATGAGATGCAGCAAAAAGATGTGTAGTGCTACTAAAACGGTGGAAAGATTTACAAATGTGTGGACAGTGAGCATAATAACGTAATCAATGCTCCTTGTTAGTACTGTCAGAACTCAATCGTGTTTGTTTTATAACAAAAAGCCATAAATCATGTACAGTAGAACACCTGTTAACCTAACAATGTTATCCCATCCTTGGGACTATAAAACTGCAACAAATTAACTCAAAAATCATAAAACACACATCTTCGCGCACAAACAAAATACTGAAAACGTAAAAATAGAAAGTTCAATCAGAAAACAAAATAGTGACAAATTGGTCTTAAGGCCAATCAAGCAACTACAATAATCCATTCTAATATGACAAACACTGACCACTGCTGTCACAATGCTGCGAAATATGGGGAGTTAAATATAATGATTCCATTGAAAAAGTCCACGCTATATATTTAAACATTTATTAGGTGTTGATGATATGCCTCTAACAAAGCTATTTTAGGAGAAATTGGTCACACTGGTCCCTTTGTTTCATCTCAGTGAAGGGCTGACAAATATTGGATAAAGCTACTTCGTATGATTTCGAAAAGATTTACCGTTCAATGTTATAACATGTTGAAATGATCGGATGATAATGGGAAAGACACTTGGGTGTCAGATATAAGAAATATTCTATTTATGTCTGGTTTCCCTTGATTGGATATCTCAAAATGTTGGAAATGACAAGTTATTTACCTTTATCCTTAAAACAGTGATTATATGGCATATTTTCAAAAACTGGCACTCTCAAATATCATCCTCAAGATTTCTGTGTCATTATGCAAATATAAAATCATTACTTATTCCTGAAAAATATGTATCCGAACTGCAGGATAGATCTTGAAGACGCGCATTCTGTAAATTACGAGTATCACTCCACAATTTTAATGTTAGATTTTTTAGAAAGAAGTACATGATAAAAAAATTAGTTTATGTCACTTTTGCTATGTCGAGGAGGAATTTCATGTTCTTTTCATTTGTGAGCATTACCAGTCTCTTAGAAGCAAATACCTCCCTATGATCTCAACTGTGTACAAAGATGAACAACACATGAAAAACCTCTAAACTCAAGAAATAGCAATATAATATTATCTGTTTCAATATTCCTTAAAAGATTTTTAAAATTAGACGGTAATATATGTATGCATATTTATATTTCCACGTGACTGTGCAATGTAAAAATATCATAACAACCCAACTGTATTATAGGCCATATGGCCTGAAATAGTGAATTCACATCTGTCTGTCTGTCTGTCTGTCTGACAACGCTAAAGGTCAAATCCCCACAGTAACTAATTACTGAAAACATTGAAAATACCGTGCGAGTAGCACGGACATAAACTTCATTGAATAAAACATTTACACTGACAAGGCCGGGACATGTCAGGCCCTTGAACCTGTTGAACACGATGAGAGGATTTTAAAGTGCACATGACAATCGTAACGATTAGGTCGTGTCTGGTATGCGTCTCAAACATCTATGTTTAATAACGGGAAGTTTTTCTTCAGCATTTGTGAAAGGCGAGTTTAAAAATTTACAACAAATGCATAAAAAAAGCAAATATGACAAAGTCATGAAGCAAAAGCTAAACAGACAATTGAAATAATCAATAAATCCAACATTCAATTGATACGTTTGTCAAATAACGATGGCAACTATTGCTGTTATAATGCAAAATATAAAACCCAACATGTTATAGCAGTAAAACCTCAATAGAAACACAACTGTCAATTTACAGTGTTATGAAACCAAACGCGACATAAAATTAATCAATTAAAACACCCAGCCTAGCAAGGCCGGAAGATGACAGTCAATCAAACCAAGCACGAACTTTCACAGCGACCACAAACAATAAAAACAAGATGAAATAATATGTATGTGTGTCTCTGTGTGTTGTGTGTTATGAAAATTATAGCATGTTATTTTCGATTGTTGAAAAAGGGATACTTCTTTTTCTATTCTACTTGAACTAATCGCCGGCAAGATGTTGTGATTCTAATGGTCGTCTACTCGCTGCGTTTTATCTATACATATTGATACTATGCTAAAATGGAGACAAATATTTCCCTGCTCTCTCAGGACGTTCAGCAACATAGTTCCGCATTAGTTTAGTGTATGTGTCGTCATCAACAGCAGACGGCTCTGATGTAGCACAGTCTGGTGCAAAGCATCTTTGGCAACATCGTTGACTGCATCGTCACAGTCTGGAGCAAAGCACTCTGCTATAGCAACATCGTTGACTGCATCGTCACAGTCTGGTACAAAACACTCTGCTATAGCAATATCGTTGACGGCATCGTCGCAGTCTGGAGCAAAGCACTCTGCCAGTACAGGCAAGTCCGGGACAGCAGCCCCTGGTACTGAATCATTTCGGTTCATGACTGGCAGCTCACACATGATGGCAACATCTTCATCTCTGATTTCACAGTAGTCCGGCAACACCTGGTCGTAATGGCTTGGCGCTGCGGCTTGATTAATGCTCAGGATCCCGTTCCCTCTGGGAAAGACAATATGTTTGTTTGATATATAATGACATGCTCTGCTGTCAGATGGTGTCCTGTAAGTAATCCAGTCGGTCCAATTTAACTTTCTATCTCACACTATGCACTTCTCTTTCTGCTTTTGATGGAAACATGACTTGACAAAAGTTTCAAAGCTTCTAAAATTAATTTACCCAAATATACCCATGGCTCCTTATACAGGTTGACCCTGACGTGATGATCACCTGGTTTCCTCAGAAACTCACTCCATTTCAAATCGTCTCACAGTGGTGACGCGTCTTTCAACACTAGGAATCTCGGTTTTCCCCTTATCAGTGAAACCTTTGTCTGGGCACCTTTCACAAATGATCGCAAAAAAAACAAGGGCAAGTGATAAGGGCAGTACGGCTGGGTCAAAGAGCAAACATGCAAAATACATTACAAAAGCTTGACAGCATAGTTTAAACCATACATATTTATCTTTGAATTAAAACTTTAAATGGCTATATTAACTACCGGGCAAAAGAAGTTATCACTTTAAAAATGATTGTATAAAACAAGAACGCTGGTACAGGTTTGAACTCAAGCAGAAAAACATTCACAAAATCGCAACATGGTCCCGATAACAACGTAGCTGTCCGAAAACTTCCTGCGAATCGTGCATTTATTAAAAAGTGAAAAATTGTGGGACATTGGTCCAAATGCACGTGGATGATTGTGGCATAAATACCGATTTTGGACAGAACAAACATGCACGCGCAGTGACAGAAAAACTTAACTAATATTCCACGACTTACGTATTAGCAACGAGACAGTGCAGTCGGTATGGCCAATATTAGCAACGGGGGCTTCACAACGTCAGCTGGCAAGAACCCTAAACTGCAGCCAGGCCACGGTCAGCAAATTGATAAACAGGTACCAGAAAACAGGGCAGACTCAAGACCGCCCATGATCGGGAAGAACAGCAGTCATGACACCAAAAGCCTTGACCCGTCTACACCGTCAATGCAGACTGTGTATGAACTGCACGTCAGTGGCAGGGACGTGACTAGTAGAGAGAACGCTCGTTTCAGATGAAAGTCGGTTCAAAAACGATGGTTCCAATTTGTCGACGAAGAAGAGGGCGACTGGCGCCAAACTATGTTCGACAAGTTCATCAGTTCGATGGAGGTGGCGTCATGGTATGTGGTGGCATAACATGACCCAAGCCTGCCCAATTTTGGGAAGACCAAGAGTCATACATCCAGCAAATAGCACTAGGACGGCACAAAAACACACCATCAATAGAAGAATATTCCTTCGCCGACTTGGTACGGCTGGTATAGTAGTCTACCACCCCTTCTGCTGAATGACTCGTCAACGCCATGCAATGGGCTGTTACAATGACTGTGCGTCGGTAACAGCCACGTGACTGCGAGACAGTGCTTCTTACAGATGAAACTCGGTTCAGTCTGTTGGTGGCAGTGTTCTAGTTTTTTGGCGTAGAGGAGAGCGACTGGCACCCAACTGCGTTCAAGAAATTTATCAGTTCATGGCCTCATGGTAGGGGTTGGCATTTGTGACAAAGAACAACAAGACTGGATATCATACGAAGAAATCTAATTGCGCAGTCAAGACCTTTTGTGGAACCCTGTATTCAACAACAGCCAAGAGAAGTCATTTTCCAGCATGACAACGCAAGGCGTCACACCGCCAGAATTGTTCGACAATACCCACACAACGTTAACATTAACGTCAACGTATTGCCTTGGCCAACACGTTTCTCCACAAATGAATACAATTGAATATCTCTGGGATCATCTGGATCGTCAGCTGAGACAGCGTGTACCACCTCCAGCGAACCGACAGGAAGTTGAACAGACTCTCTTGGACTTATGGAACAGGACTTCTTGCTGACGTCATCCACCGACTGACAACGTCAGTGAGGAGATGAGTGTTGATGTGTATGGATGGCCAGGGTGGGCACACTCGCTATTGGTCGCGTGTATGGATGGCCAGGGTGGTCACACTCGCTATTGGTGATGTGTGTATGGATGGCCAGGGTGGTCACACTCGCTATTGGTGATGTGTATGGATGGTCAGGGTGGTCACACTCGCTATTGGTGACGTGTATGGATGGCCAGGGTGGTCACACTCGCTATTGGTGACGTGTATGGATGGCCAGGGTGGTCACACTCGCTATTGGTGACGTGTATGGATGGCCAGGGTGGTCACACTCGCTGTTGGTCGCGTGTTAACTTTTATTTTGCCTGGTAGTGTATGTTTATCGTACTCATTACTTAGCAATGGAACTTATCAAAACCTCCAATCAACTTACTATATGGATACATTCAACTCCAAGGAATTATTAAATGACAAATCTAAAAGTGATATGAACAAAAAACTGTGACCTCCGCCAGCTGCAAAAACATCCCTGACTCCTCACTGAGTTTATCATACATTGAATATAACGTTGAGATATTCCGTTCCATTCTCGATGTCCCAAACATGCTCTATAGGATTGAGGTCTGGACTCCTGGTGGCCCAGGGTAGGGTTGCTGGCGCCTTTTGACAGAGGAAATCACCAGCGGCAAGTGCAACAACCATGTCTACCCAACCGCCATAATAAAATTTTGTTCATTAATTTACCCACAGACTATATCACCAGGCACATAGATGGTATCGACAGCCTCACACTCACCTTGCCATCCCCACACGTCTACGGCAACACATCCCCACCGCCAACAGACTGCCAACCACCACAAACAGTATCGTCGTAGACAGAGTGGCTACTTGCATACCACTGGCGACTTCTGTAAAACAAGGAAAATAGAGTTTTATATAACATAATCACGCATTAAACTGAATTGATCACATAGTTAGACCACTGTTTAACCAAGAGGAATTGTTGCAGTTACCTCGGTTACAGTGTTCCAGTCTCAGACATTCCTCCATGGAACAGTTGGATGTGCAGGTTGAGGCACATCTTCCTCCAGTCAGGTGACAGCCACTGAAACACGTGCCAGTCTTCTGATCGCAGACACCACCAAGACAGACGTTACACGTGAGATGACAGCGTCCTCCATAGAAGCCACGCGCACACCCATCTGTACACCACCCGGTGTCTGACTGACACTTGGAGTTTCTACAGTTAGAACTACACGGAGAAGAGCACTGTGGGCCATGCCATCCCTCGTCACACCCGTGGATACAGTCCCCACTGTCTCTGTGACAGTCACGTACTCCAGTGTTTGGCGCCAGTAAAGGTTTGTCAGTAGAGATGTTGGGGTCTGGTCCACACTTGTCACTGCAAGTCTCGTCACAGAACGTGCCATAAAATCCAGCAAGACAACCCCATGTGCATCCATGTTCACAGGACCCCAGGCAGTGATCACAGGAATACCGACAGTTTGGACCAAAGTATCCAGGGTGGCACTGTCTGCACGATCCTGTCATCCTGTTGCAGGACTTACATCGACTGGAACACGACCTACAGCCAGTCCCGTAGTAGGAGTCTACACATCCAGACACACAGAATGAGCCCAGCTGACAATATCCTCCATCACAACCACCTGGACATGCTGTACAGCTACCTCGTGGACTGACACAGGGTATGTTACACCGAGGGCCTTCATATCCTGGGACACAACCATCAGTACAATCACCTATACCAGAGACTGACAACCGACATGAGTGGTTTCTGCAGGTCTTGCTGCACAATGACGTGCACATCAAACCGAAATACCCAGTGTCACACCTTGTGAGACAACGTCCATTTTTTTCTGTCACATTCTGTACAATGCTGGTTGTCACTGCAATTGTCGCCTGAAATGGAAATGAGGTTTTAATAAACCACCAACTTTACTGTCCTGTGCCAGCACAATGAACATGGAGAGAGTGTCGTGAAGCAGTGTTATTCACTGTGTAACATTGTACCTGTTGACATTTAGTATGTCCTGTGCTGTAGTTAGACTGTTGGTTAGACACAGACTTCCGGTTAATACCGCATAGGATTCAGATTTGAAATCAAACTTTACCCGTTTCACACACTCATGATGCAACAATGTGTCTTTATCACAATGTGGACTAGAGCACGCAGACAAATACACACACACACCCGCGCGTGTCTCACTAAAATAATTTGAACGCGACGTTATCATAACATCAGAAATAACTTATGTCATTGATGTTTGTAAACAACTGTGTATGTTGAGTCAATTCTCATTTCTCAGTGCATGGGACATTAATCAACATGCGTCATTTATCCAGCATACCCAAATACTTTGATCGTAATTAAGACTGCAGGAAATAATCAGATGTATAAGCGAACAGCAAGCTTAAACTCTTACCTTTAGAAAAAAGTTATGAGATACACCCAACACAATAACTTCAACAGTGTCATGGTGTGTCCAGATATCTCACGCAATATGAATACAATGTTGGAGTTGTGTGTTACTGTAAGGCTTTCCCACACACTGAGTGTGAGATGTTAATTTGTCCTTATACACAGCGAGTGACTCACCCGCTAGCAAATTTGTTTAATTGATTTAAAGCAAATGTCAGTTTTTTCCTTCTGAGCAGGAAATCGGGGTATCGGTGAACTCGCGCCTTCGAAGTTTTAAATTGTCAGCCCAAAGCGGGAAGTATTTTCTCAAACTGATACCATCGGAACAACATTTATTCATTTAACAAATGTTATATTTGGGATTACACTTTCTCAGTAAAGTGCAGATTCTAGCACTTTTGTTTGGTTGAGGCCCATCCGGGATTCGAACCCACACCCACAGAGTGAGGCACCTAATCTCCAACACACAAAGTCAGCCGCCTAACCCGCAAAGCCACAGCGACATCAAACTTGGAATATTTTGGTGCCATGGTAATTGAGGTTTTATTACTGTAATATACACTAGACGCCAAAAGAAACGTTACCCTCCTTCCTTAATGACGGAGGTACCTATCTTCAACTGGCGTTGTGATGCGTGGACGGCCACTTCTTGGTCTGCCTACGGTGACTCCAGTCTGTCTGAAGGCCCTGTATAAGTTTTCGTGATACGGTGGCATCCGAGGGCGTTGGCAACAGCACTGTATGTCGAACCAATCTGCACCATCCCAATGGCTTTTTCTCTCTCTTCAGCAGTGAATCGTGGCATATTTCTCGTACTTGAGTATCATATCATCTTTTCTAGGCTCACTTCATACCCTATCATTCTACATGTGAAATGGATTCAAACATGTGAATATGGATGCAAAATTGCTTGAAAATTGCTGCATTTTGGAAATTGATACTTTGCAAGCAACAATGTTACCAAAGATCATTGTAGAAGTTCTAAACATTTTTCTCACGATATCAAGTACACGTTTTACTTGTTTTCACTAATGCAAATCAGTAGAAAATGTTTTAAAAGACTGAAATCATATGAATGATTATACTACAATTTTACACACTCTACAACAGTTGTTTCTTGTATTAATAGTTGAAAGTGGTGATTTTAAATGGTTTATGTTTGTCCCAAAGCAGAATTTCATTTCAACCTTTCTTTTGGACATCTAAATTACTCTTATTGGTTTATTTCGGCATGGACGAAAATAGGACAATTTACTTCTTCTGAAAAAGATGCATTTCACCAAAATATGAATGCATTTGAGGAATTTTTTTCGTGATTTGCATAAAGCTGTGTTGTTCAGCTTTCTTGTAAACTAATACCTTCTACCATATCTTTGATAGTTTTTAAGTAATTCATAAAGGTAGAAGAGTAATGTTTCTTTTGGCGTCTAGTGTACATGTACTTTAAATAGAAAACAAAGAAACTCGACATGCTGTTTTGGAGTTTACTTACTGAGTGCAAACTGATTCAACTGATTCAAACACCAGGACATCTCTGCTCAATTACAGCAAAATCATCACTTTACAAATTTCCAAAACACGATTATCCAGAAAGTGTTTGGTAGAGGCTATTAAAGCCACTGTAAAGTGAAATGTCTCTATCTGATGTGACCACCGTGAGCATCGATAACAGCTTGGCAGCAGTGATCCATAGAAGAGAGGAGATGCCGAATGCTGTCTTGAGGAATGTTTTGATACACTTACTGATGTGCTGTGTGCAGTTCTTGTAGTGTCTGAAGTGGCGGATTACGCTGGCGTTAGCGTCGATCAAGAGTATCACATAGACGTTCAATGGGGATAAAAAAATTGGGACATCGAGAAAGCCATGGTAACACCTGAACGTTGGTTTGCTGAAGGAAGTCCTGGGTCCCGTTCCTCAAAGCGATCGTAGCGCTAAGGTGATTGTAACTCCCATACTTTAACATAGACTTACGACAGTCGTAGCGCTACGATCGCTTTGAGGAACGGGGCCCTGGTAAACACGTGAACGTGGTAGTAATAATGGTCATGTGCGTAAAGCGTAGGTCATAAATGTCTTAAAGTTAAGCAATACAGAGCGCGGAAAGTCCTTGGGTGGGTGACCGTGTTTGGCACCTCGACTCCTGAGATTCCTGTCCCACAACGAAACATATGTGATACATGTGGTCTCACCTTAGACAAGTGAATTTGTTCAAAGTTGTTCACCCAGCAGAAAATGGGTACCCGGTTTCATAAAGCCATATGACAATTAACCTTCTAGCGCCTCACAGGCAACTTGGGTTATCCGGGGTAATAATAATCAGATTATGATTACAGCGTCCAGTGAGCAACTAGACAGATGTATACTAGGCGCTATATAAATGGATTGTTATTATTATTGTAACGTGAGGTCGAACATTGTCATACTGGAAAGATCCACCGTTAACTCTGGTGAAGGGAACGACGTGACGTTGTTCAAAATAAAAGTCTCTATAGCGAACCCCATTTAATGCACCTGCTTCCTGCACAAAGCTGTCCGGCCATTATGATGGATACCTGCCCACACCATGACACTTCCACAGCCAAATGTATCGACCTGCTGTACACAGGTTTCGGCGTAACGCTTGTTCCGACGTTTGTATACACGTGGACGTCCATCAGCACGTTTGAGAAGAAACCAAGACTCATCTGAGAACAAAATTGTCCACATCTTGCCCGCGGCCATCTCACACATTGTTTGACGTTCTGCCGGTGACGTTACGTCGAACTGGTCTTCTGGCAAAAAGTCAGGTTTCCCGTAGCCGATTGCACACTGTCTGTTCGGAGAATCGGCGCAGTCCAGGATTTGGATTGTTGTGGATGATGTGGCCGTGGTACGTGAACGAAGATGTTTCAACCGGATGTAGCGACCCTGGTCGACCTGACCCGGGTCTGTCATTAACACTCCCTGTATTGTTGTATCGGGTCAGTAGGTTTGAGATGTTCTGTCTGTATTGTTGTATCGGGTCAGTAGGTTTGAGATGTTCTGTCTGTATTGTTGTATCGGGTCAGTAGGTTTGAGATGTTCTGTCTGTATTGTTGTATCGGGTCAGTAGGTTTGAGATGTTCTGTCTGTATTATTGTATCGGGTCAGTAGGTTTGAGATGTTCTGTCTGTATTGTTGTATCGGATCAATAGGTTTGAGATGTTCTGTCTGGACACGTCGAAGTGCATTGCCACCTCATTCTGCTATGCCGTCCGGCCATACGTATTTCATGTTGGGTGCGTTTTAGCGATTCGCTACAAATGTGAGTGTAACCTTACGTTTCTGTTCAACGTTTCTACTCTTTTAAACGTTTTGTCGTCTGCAACCATTCCCCCACATCTTTGGATTCAGCATGGATTGGTTTGTGTCTAATGTTTTCCTAAAATTCAAATTTCAAAGTTTCTTTTTTTAATAAGTAAAAAATTATAACCTGACAGCAAGGGAGGTGAGGTGAGGTGAGGTGAGTGAGACACTGCTCTCTGTATGTCTTTGTATCATATACATATCATGTTGACTATCTCGTTGAAAGCTCAACATGTTAAATATCCCAGGTAAAGTCTAAAACCGCTTTTGATAATTAGAGTTCGGTTCAGGTTACATTTTTTTATGCTGTTATTGTCCAAGAAACGTTTCTTTTTGGTGCCCTCGGTTGATAGTTGAAGATGGTGGACAACGGACGCAAGACAAAGTTCAGGGGTGTATCTCGAGTAATATATACTCTCCAAAATAAGAAACGCATATAGGAATTTCAACTGTAGTTTTAACTTTATTTTGAAACATCTTGTAGGCTTTATGAGTCAATGAAATATAGCGAAATTGCACACTGGGAATGCAGACTTATCCGTCTTTGGCACCAACTCGAGGAAAGTCAGTTTGAGTGTCACATGGAGATGTGTGGTGGCGCTGAAGTCAATACCTCGTGTGACCACCGTGGGCATCCAGAACTGCACGGCATCGCCTCGGCAACGAACGAATAAGTCTCAGAATCTCGTGTTGCCCAATCGCAGCCCAGTCTGCCTGTGCGAGTTGCTGAAGTGTCTGGGGCTGAGGGTTACGGCGTCGCATCCGTCTGTCTAGGGGCATCCCACAGATGTTTGATCGGGTTTAAGTCCGGTGATCTTGAGGGCCAGGGGAGCACATTGATTTTGTGGTTCTGGAGGAAGTCTCTAGTGTGACGTGTTGTGTGGGGCCTGGCATTGTCCTGTTGAAACAACTCCCTCTGGCGACCAATGATTGGAAGGAGGTGTGGGCGTAGGATTTCGTCACAGTACCGTTGAGCTGTCAGGTTGCCCTGGATCATCACCAAATCACTTCTCCTACGGCAAGTGATCGCTCCCCACATCATAACACTGTCCCGGCCGAATCTGTCCACCTGGGGAACGCTAGCGTCGGCGAAACGTTCACGTCGACGTCTGTACACCCGCGTTCTTCCATCGCGTCGTTCCAATAGAAATCGTGATTGATCACTGAATCAGATTCTAAGCCAATTCGGTAGGTTCCAGGCCTGAACGCTGGTGCACCATTGAACTCGATGTCGACGATATTGTTGTCGAAGCACAGGACCAAAATAAGGTCTCGTACATCAGCCTCTCTCAACCTGTTCCTGACGGTCTGTGCAGAAAACCTCCTCAATCCGGGTATTTGTCGAGCCGTACTGGTCCCCGTAGCTGTTCGATGACGCAGATGATCTACCCGGATGTAGCGATCCTGCGCCGCAGTGGTCGCTCGAGGTCGCCCACTACGAGGGGATCTGCTACCACATTCAGCCGGCGATATCTCTCCCAGAGCCGTGAAATGGCGCTTTGGTGAACATTCATGCGTCGGGCAACTGCACGTTGAGACTGACCAGCTTCAAGCAAACCAATGGCGATATGACGGTTGGCTTCACTTAGACGTGGCATTTTGCGTTTGTCAACAATATTTAAAATACAGTGAATAAGCGACAGACAGCGATCAACCTTTTATACCCATCATTGAGACTATCTGATCCCCACTTTTCACGTGCATTGCATGTGAATTGTGTATTCTGTGATACTACAAGCCGAAATTGAAAATCATGCTGTTAAATCCGTTTTGTTGTGATGTTTCAAAACATAAACACCATAGGACTCATAAACAGAGCAAAACCTTTTGCAAAATGAATCACGTTTTAATTCATTGCTACATGAAATTGCTATTTTCATGATGCGTTTCTTTTTTGGGAGAGTATATAATAGAATTGCCATTCACCCTGATGTGAAGTGAAGTGACCTTTTCTGTTTTGTATTCGCTTGCTTTAAAAGAAGGAATATAATTTTGAACTGAGATTGAAATCAAACGTCCTTGATCAAGGTCACTAGGTACACGACCACAAGTCGATTGGTACTGTTTTCTTGAAACCAAAATGATGAACCGGAATAAGATTGTACTGCATCTGAGTTGAATTCTATCAGATAATTGAGGTCATGCGTATTTGTATTCATTTCCAGGTCCCTCTGGTAGTAAAACTGAAGGCGTTGCTTTTCTTTGTCTTATCAATCAAATCTTTATTTCTGATACTATGAGGCCACGGGCCTATGAGTACAAAAACACCTCATCGGTGCAGACATGAAAGAAAATGATAACAATGAAAGCATGTATAATATATACAATCTTAATATGACAAAATTGATTTCCTTTTTTCGAATGCATAAAACAGATATTTAGCAGTATTCAAGGAAATGTCTTCATTTTTGGATGATAACAACGAATTGAATTTTAGTATATTGGGAAAAACATAGAATTGTGACAAAAGATATTTACGTCTTAATTAGGTACACGACCACAAGTCGATTGGTACTGTTTTCTTGAAACCAAAATGATGAAACGGAATAAGATTGTACTGCATCTGAGTTGTTTTCTATCAGATAATTGAGGTCACGGTTATTTGTATCTGGTGAAGAACTTTCATTTCCAGGTCCCTCTGGTAGTAAAACTGAAGGATTTGCTTTCTCTGTCTAATATATGCACATGATCACATCTACATAAAGTTCTGTATTTATGTTAATAAATGTCACAAGATGTGGATTTGTCATGTTTCTGTCACAACAGGTGTTCCCACCACTGAAAGCAACTTCGATGATGAATCAACTTTCAAGGATGTGGATTATGTTCTTTACTGCTCTGTCAGCCTGTGAGTACCTCATGTCAACGACTAAGTTTTGCTGATAGAAGCTTCGGTGAAACTTTTAATAGACTTTTGGAAATACATAAATGATTTATCTCACAGGCAATTTCTGTTTAAAGATGTTGACATGCATGAAGACAACAAAATATGGATTTGAACACTGACACCATGTATTGCCCTGTTTCAGCCATAGCTGTTCAAGACAACAGTTTGTGTGAGTGGGGGAAATATGGCGAGCACTGCAACTTGACTTGTCCTGTGAACTGTGCCCTAGTTCCACCAAGTAATCTTCAGCACTGCAACAGAGACACGGGGGAATGTTCTGCGGGATGTCTGGGTGGTTGGCATGGTGATCTGTGTGACCAAGCCTGCAGCGCCACCTGTCCAGAAAGGAGATGTAACCAGCAAACAGGGTTCTGCACACTTGGCTGCAGTGGGACCAACATGGACCTTTTTTGTAACCCTATAACAGGTAAGGCAAGACGCGGTATAAACATTATATATATAAACTTGGAATGATAGAAGGACGGGGAAAACTCGTTATGTGGTCCAGCAAACTAAAGTTTCAGGAAAGCAAATGTTCATAAATTAATTGTTAAATATCTGAAGATTAAGAGATACCTTGTGATAATGAAATGTTTACACTAAAAGACGCCAGAATTGCGTGATGTTTTGTGATCACAATACTGTGAAAGTCCCGGTTAGGCAGTTGCCCCAACAGATGTTTATCCTTCTGTGAAAATCCATTTATTGGGTTTAAATCGTAAATTATATAAACTGAACCATTTATAATAGTGACAAATTTCCATCGTGACAAGAGAATAAGAATTTAATAGGACTGCACGGAATTACCGGTATACCGCTTTTCAAACGATACGCATTGAAATATTTTTTTTCTGAGAACCTGTAAATTGTGTAAAAAACATAAACGAAGATTGTATGATCATCTGTATAGTTTAAATTAAAATCTACACAGTCTACACAGACTTCCATTCACAATGTTTCCTTTCGTTATTCAATGACAAAACGGCATGCTGTAAAAGTTTAAACTGTATAGAAAAGAAAATAGAATCCCTGACTATGCTACCTAATGTTGGGATTGCTGTTGTCAGAACCATAACATATACATGTATGTTTGGGAACTTATAATGTAGAAAATAGGATCGACACGCACAGTTAGTGGCACTTACTGTCAAACACTTTAGCTCCCAATATATCGCAATACCTACCTACTTACCTACCTACCTACCTTACCTTACCTAACTACCTACCTCCCTACATACCTACCTACCCCCTCCTTACCTACCTACCTACCTACCTACCTTCCTACCTACCTACCAACAATACATTATAGGTTTGGGAGTCAGTAACTGGAGTAGCGGAAAAGCTTTCAGCTCTTGTTCTGTGAACATCTGGTGTCGTCATTATTTGACATCTCAAGTAAAACATATTGATCAAATATTAATTTCTGTTTAAGCAATACAAGTTGACATTTCTATCTACATGGTTAAGAAAACAACAACATGTCAAGAATGTTTGGGTTAGTCTCAATGTGCATGCCTCTGTTAAGTATAAATGTCAAATTTATCATAGATTTCGCTCATGAAGAAAACTAGCAAAAAAACGAGATATCGTTGTACAAAGGTAAAGAATTAGAATGCACAAGTTCGTACAAATACTTGGGAATGTTCTTCAGTAATTATTTATCTTGGACAGCACATGTTAATTACGCTTGTTTGCAAGCACAAAAGGTCATGATAGGTATCTTTAAACAATTAAATGTACTTTGACACATAGATATAAGTTCATACATTAATATATTCGATGCCCCAATTAAGCCAATTTTATTGTATGGAGCCGAAATATGGGGTTTGAATTATTACAATTATGTCGAAAGAGTTCAATTGAAAGCATGGAAAAGATTTATTGCTGTTAAATCCAATACGATGAATACAATGGTGTATGGAGAATGTGGTAAATACCCGATGCACTTATTTTCAAATATCAGAGTTATAAAATACTGGTTAAACTTCCTATAGTCTACCAAAGAAATGTTACAATATGATGATGCTATTCGATAAAAATGGACACGCAAATTGGGTTTCTTCTGTTAGAAATTTTCTATTTTCGAAAGGGTTTGGTTTTGTATGGAATGATCAGTAGGTTGATTTCTTTTAGAACTAACACGCAGATTAAAAGATATCTATTTGCAAGAATGGTTTGAAAAGTTATCACTTTCCAGAAAATGTTTGTATTATAAGATGTTTAAATATACTTTTGACGCCGAAATTTATCTGTCATGTCTAAACGTAATCAAGTATAGGATAGCGTTAAGCATATTAAGATGTTCTTCACATGATTTATTTATCGAAAGTGGAAGATTTAAAAATGTGAAAATAGAAAATAGAACTTGCAAAGTGTGTGATCTTAACCAAATAGAAGATGCATTTTGTTTTAATTTGCCCTGCTTATTATTTCCTGAGAAAGTTGTATATTAAGAAATATTATTGTGCCTATCCAAACCTTTATAAATTTTCAGCATTGTTAAATAACAAAAACCATACAATACTTCAAAACTTGTCCATGTTTGCTTACTATGCAATGTTGTTTAGGACAGAATATATCTCAGAACACAATCTAACCTACAGTTGATTATTTTTTTTTTCTTCATGTATATTACATGTCCGTGTAAATATTGATTTATAAATGTGTTGTACTACAGGACTGTGGCCTTTCAGTACCGGAAATAAATATACACATAAAGGGAGACCACTCGTTCCTTAGGTATCCATACACAATCTGTTTATGATATAGTCGGATATGTAAATTCTTATGGTTGTATAATGGGTTTTGACTCTTCTATCTCATAAGTATGTACTTTGTGTCCAGAGTGTGGTCGTGGCTGGTATGGAGATACATGTGAACATCCCTGCAGCAGCAACTGTGTGGAGGACAGATGCCACCAAACAACTGGAGTCTGTGTACTTGGATGCCGTGGGACTTATGCTGGAGAGGATTGTAACATCACGAAAGGTGCGAATTTTGGTTAGCATATGTGTACAAAATGAGGTGAATATTTAGCTGAAAACCGAATTTTTGAATGCGTAAATCGATACATCGTTGTGAAATCAGCAAATAGTTGACAACTACCACGCTGTCCTAAAACACACGTTTTGGTCTGCAATCACAAAGGACAGTAACATGGTCTTATTTCACGACAACAGCAACATATAATATGAACAAGTTTATCTTCGCAGAAACAAGGTAATTATACAACTACAGCACTCACATCTATTTGCAATGTTCAAATATTAAGATGATGGTTTCCTTGAGATTTCCTTAAATTTAACAAACGACAGGAATTACTTACCAATAAATCTGCGTGGGTGCATTTAGACATTTCCGACATGCCGACAGCAATTATCTGCCTATCAAAACACATTTTATTCCATCAAAATATTGGTAATGAAGAAAAGTTATAATTATGTTACTATCTGATCTCACAAGGTCCTCAGAACAGTATTGCATTAACAATTAACCAGCAGTTTGTATGAGCACTGTTGGATTTGTCCAGAAACCTCTTGGCCTCCAGCAGCTGCGAACAACAAGGAAGGAGGAGGGGGCGTGATTAGCATAAGGGTTCCTGTGTTCCTGGCTGCAGCTATAACAGTCGCACTTGTGGTCGCAGTCGCTGGCGCTGTCGCTCTCCCAATCATCGTGTTATTGAGGTAAATATATTTTATGCACTAGGTAGCAATTAGATATCCGATTTATGAAAATATGTGTCCACGGGATTTCAAAATATCCTCCCACAAGCATCGAAGGTGCATACCCATTCCTGCAGTCATAAATGTTATCGTTCAAAAGTGTAAGTTCACTTCAGTATCTAGAATACCAAGTTATATCAGTTAGTTTGTCTCCCAGTCCCAAACGAAAGAGCAGTCCCACTCAAGACCAGAATGTCATGACTCGGGTAGTAGTGGTAGAAATGACACAATAAACCAACTTAGCTCCATGTTAAGTCTATGGGAGTTTTATCATCCTCAAAGTAGAGATGCGGACGATACTTCCGGCGTCACGTGGTCGTATGCATCTTATTGGGTGGAATTATTATCGAAAACCAATTGCTATGACGCCCCCACCGTTTGGAGCAATCAGCGTATGCCAAGTTGTAAATCGAATCAACCCACTGGACAGCTTATCGGGACCGGAAAAGCTAGCTGGATGGGCTGTCTGTCTATATGAACAACTGTAATCTGATATCAGCCCATATGTTAATTTCCACAAATGTGAGAGAATGGCTGACCAGAGTTGTGTTGAATATGATAATACAGTTATTCACCAGAGTTGTGTTGAATATGATAATACAGTTATTCACCAGAGTTGTGTTGAATATGATAATACAGTTTATCACCGGAGTTGTCTTGAATATGATAATACAGTTATTCACCAGAGTTGTCTTGAATATGATAATACAGTTATTCACCAGAGTTGCCTTGAATATGATAATACAGTTATTCACCAAAGTTGTGTTGAATATGATAATACAGTTATTCTTTCTGATCCACATTTTTCTGAGTATGTACACTTATTTTTGACTTGCACCATACGTCCCTGTTTTGTTTCGTTTTGTTACGGGTGTCCTGTCAGCTAGTAATTTTTTAAAGAATGAATCTAAATTTATTCATATTGTATGACTGCTTATATTACTTTCACCATATTGCGTAAATGTAAGTCAGCAATAAAGAGTGAGTCCACGATTTCGGCTGCATCGTAAGCATGGTGACAGTTGAATACTCCGCACACCTCACGTGGACGGTTGATCTATTGCCTACACTGGACCTGGATGTTGTACACTAACCAATGTCTCCTGCACACATGGTTTAGTGGATCTGTGATAGTCCAGGTTGACGGTATGATTATGTCTTGTCCTGCATTGCGCACATATTATACGGTCACTCAAGAGATCCACATTCTAAAACAAATATCTCCTGTTGCAGAAGGCGGAGAGACCAGAACAGGTAAGATGATCCTTAATGGCAGCATGTAGTACGGGTTGTACAGTCAGCAGTTCGGTAGTCAGACATTGTATAATTCAGGGGATCTTCCGCAGTTATGTTCAACCAGTTTACCTGAATTAGTTGTGAGGAGGGATCATTTAATTAGTTTACAAGTTTTCATATCAGTAGTTCAAACAAGGGAAATAAATCTGTAGCGGAACGATGTAAAATGCCCCCTTTTCTCTGTTCAGGTCACCTGAATAAACGGCTCTGTTTATGCTGTGCGTGCGTGTGTGTGGTAACGTGGTCATCAGTGTGCTGGTGTATGATTGAATTATAGGACTATACATATTGACGTTGACGTTCACGTAAACTAATGCGATTCTTACTGTTGAGGCCACGTGTTATACTCGTGCGGTTCCAAAGAATGCTGTGGACATGTTTATGAAACGAACCCGTGAACTTATCACTTGTTTCTCAAATTGATTCAAAATGAAATGATCGGCCGAGGAAAAATGAGACTTTATGTATTTTATTTACACAACACGGAGACAGGCGTACAGGTAAACATTGATTCACTTTGCATCTACATTGTAAACATTGCTAAGGGCTTTGACAGGCACCGAAATATATTCTAGTGTTATTCTAACGTTTGTTTGTTTATGTACAAGGCTCACATAATATTATCAGTTGTAAACCTTGAAAGAACATTTAGCAATTAATAGCAAACGGAATGTATAAATTTGCTACATTGTCTTACTTTCAGTTCACAAGAACGATGTAAGTAACATATTTGTACTCTCTTAAAATGTTTTAATTGACTACAAGTATACAGTAACATGAGCAACAGATCACTTTCCCAAATCACACCTAAAACGTCATGTTACGCGTGTAAGTACTACGACATATAGTTGTCCGTTTTAACCCCTGACCCGTGACGATCCGGGTTAGAGTTGATCGCCAGCCACCCACGTCTGTCGTAACAGGCGACTAATGGGATCGGGTGGTCAGGCTCTCTGACTGGGTTGGCACATTTCTCCATATCCAAAGTACGTATGTCTATGTTCGTGGGGGGCGGTGGGGTAGCCTAGTGATTAAAGCGTTCACTCGTCACACCGAAGACCCGGGTTCGATTCCCCACATGGGTATAATGTGTGAAGCTCATTTCAAGTGTCCCCCGCCGTGATATTGCTGGAATAGTGCTAAAAGCGACGTAAAACCATACGCACTCACACACTATGTTCGTGATGTTGATCGCTGGATTGTCCGGTCCAACCTCGATTATTTACACACTGTAATATTGCTGAGTGCGGCGTTGCACAACAAATCAACCACCCAAATCTTTAGTCTGTGCCCATAAATCTGATATGTTTTGTCCACAGCAACAGCTGACGGGGAAGGTTTGCTTGGAGGTAAGTGCCGGCTGTCCAGTCGATTTAGGCCCGTGAAGATCCGGGGTAGAATAGGTCTTCAGCAACCCATGTGCTTGCCATAAAAAGGCGACTATTTTGTCGTAAGAGGCGACTAACGGGATCGGGTGGTCAGTTTCGCTGACTTGGTTGACACATGTCATCGGTTCCCAATTGCGCAGATCGATGTTCATATTGTTGATCACTGGATTGTCTGGTCCAGACTCGATTATTTACAGACCGCCGCCATATAGCTGGAATATTGCTGAGTGCGGCGTAAAACTCACTCACTCACTCACTCCAGTCGATTTATGCAAATGAGTGAACAACTTTAGTTCACAGTTAGCATGGGCAATCAGTTTGAATATTAACGTCTACGGGCGAAATTAGATGTGTGTGGAAACCTGTTTATTCACATCCCCCTATCACCCCCCCCCCCACTCCACCCCCTACTAGGGTCCATGCAGGAAGCGTGTGTACTATAAGTCCCCATGGTCCCATGCATGGTGATCTCACTACAGTTGTTGCGATCTATAGCCCGTTTATATTTTGTATTGTCTTTCATAGTAATGATATCTTAGATTTTTATACTAGCTTTACGCTTATATATGTGACATTCTAGTTATTTTTACTGTCCTTCGCCGACAGCTTTTTATAATTACCATATTTTTTTATGCAATTACAACTTGTTTTTAGTCACGATATGGCTTCACTCACTCACTCACTCACTCGTTTTGGGAATAGATATGTTTATTTGAAATAATCTGTTTTGCAGGCTTTGGAAAACACACGGAGTCAGGATCTTCACCCAATGAGAAGCCCCCGATAGACACTTGAGCCTTGGGTGAAATCAGACACGAGACAGTATGAATTTTTTTCATCGACATTTGAAGAAACTCAGAAAGAATAAATGAACAGTTAACATATCAAGTGCGTAAACTGTTGTGCGATAATAATATTTCTAAGTGTTGTGCAGATACTCAGAATATAATATGAAGACACAGTTTTAGTTTTACTATAATTCATCTGCAGATTTACTGAAGGTGAAGATTTGCAGAAAACAGAAATCTCCGCATTGACGAACAACAACCACAGGAGTACATCAACCACAGGGGTACATCAACCACAGGAGTACATCAACCACAGGAGTACATCAACCACAGGAGTACATCAACCACAGGAGTACATCAACCACAGGAGTACATCAACCACAGGAGTACATCAACCACAGGAGTATATGTTGTATACAGTAGGGTTGAGCAAGAAAGTCGAATATTTTGTTTTATGACGTAATCACAAAAGTGTGTGACCTTTTTATTTTGATAATGAGTTTTGAACCCTAAAGCCTCACCCCCTTCGGGATGAGTCTCCTCCAGGCCAAGGTGTGTGACTTTTAGGTTGACCTTAGTGGTCTGTGAATATTATTCAATTATTTCATGTATAAGAGTGGTATGCAGTGGCGTAGCTACAGCGTAGCACAAAAAGCAGGTACTTACACTTTAAAATTGAAACAAAATGTTGTGATTCAAGATGGGGTGGTTTCTTGTATGGTACCGTGGCACCCGAACGCAACTTGCCTAGCGGATTATTTATAGACAAACATGTTTTGTCAACAGTATGAAATAAATTATGTCTGGAAATAGGCCGAAATCGTTTATTCAGTAGGAGATATTTTTTATTTATTATTAGATATTTACATATCGATCCTATTACTGATCATAGTATTATTTGCAACCAGTGCTTTGATTGGTTGAAATGAACAACTTCCGAACAATTCTTCGACAGTAACCAATGACATCCTGTGTTTAAAACAAGTAAAGGATTTTCCGATAATCAAATGTCAAAGACCTATGACTGCTAATGATGTCGACTGCGAAGACATAAACGACTTACCTGGAGAAATATAATAATATGATGTTACTGTATGTAATCCGTGTATGTATTACAGTGCATATGCTTCATCATACACTTTTTTTTATATTTTTCATAAATTAGTCTTAACCAAGGAAATCTGTAAAGGTGCAAGTCGCTGTGCATTGTGATTCTCGTTTATAGCCCCGCATGTCAGCACAGCACAGCGGTAGTCTATTATCAGTCTAACGGTCCGCGCCAACCATAAACTAATTAATCAAAGATGAAGACAGTGAGCTGTGTCGGCTCCGGCCTTTCTTCTCGGGTGCTTCCCTTACCAACTACCTCGTGTAGTATACTTTGTCAGCGTAGGGTAGATGGAATCTACAACTTTAGGGAAACTGGATAATGACAAATACGAGGGTTATAAAATCCTGGGTTCTTCCATCTCAGGCACACTTGCTTGAATAAACCCATGGAAGTCACAGCTCTCTCCTTCCTTGTTTCAAGGTAAGAAACATTTAAACATTATTTTTGTTTATGTCTAACTTGTTAAGTTCTTTGTAATTATTGTCTATAAAATGTTAGAGTTAAGTTTGAAACATCCCTACGATATTGCAGCACTTTTAGAAATACCTACCGTTGTAAATGCTAGTTCTAGATAATCGATTAATAATTAGTCACTATCCAGTGATATCTATGCACATTGTGTCGTGGGTTACACAAGTTTTATGTCTTTTATGTACAAACAAATATCCAGTGATATCTATGCACATTGTGTCGTGGGCTACACAAGTTTTATGTCTTTCATGTACAAACAAATATTTGTTTATGTTTCAACACTCATGTGTATATTCCTAGTCCTGGTCTACTTGTATTCAGTTGTTAGATCTGTATATGCAGGTTAGATTCTCGTTCAGTAGCCTAGATTCCAGTACCCTAGTCACAAAAACAGTTCCGAGAGTTTATACTGACTGAGTTTGGTTTTACGCCGCTTTTAGCAATATTCCAGCAATATCACGGCGGGGGACACCAGAAATGGGCTTCACTCATTGTACCCATGTGGGGAATCGAACCCGGGTCTTCGGCGTGACGAGCCAACGCTTTAACCACTAGACTACCCCACCGCCTCTCGAGAGTTTATACAGTCATTTCTAGCAAAGATGAATTGGTCAGTTATTCCGTATTTTATGATAGTCCGCCGATCAAATGATATTCGTGCAGATTTACCTCAGATACTCGCTCACATAAGAGGTATAAGAGCATTTGTATTTTGATATTTCACCAACATGATAAGCATTTGAATAATGATATAAAACGTTCCGTTCCACGTGCAGTTGTTTACGGTACAGAACAGTTTATGGGCGAATCACATTACCGTAATCATTAGAAAATGGTATTGCCTCCACTTCATATTGCCCAAAACTATACATTGAAACCCGTGCCGTTTGCAATTACAGTCTTCATTTCGTATTTATTTAGCTCCGTAAATTTTAAGAAATCCGCGTAGCCAATGGCAACAGCACCGTCCAAGTACATTATTACAAAGTCATTTAACGTTTTTGTCTCGTTTCTGTAAAAGCACAAAAATGTACATTCCGACATGTTTTGTTTAAGTGTAGCAGTGCCATATCGTCCAGGTTATTGCAGAAACTCTGTATATAGCAACATAACCATCGAAACACATTTACCGTAGTCACTCAAATAAATCAGGATGAAACAAAGTAGACGTACTCTAACTAAAACCATATCATCTGTCTCCGTAGTTACACACTTTTACACAATATTTACCGAAATTATTGTATTGAGAAAATATATGCTACAATTGCAGTTAGAATGCGTACAGTCAGTACCGGAGTTTAATGGCATAGGTCAAATCTGAGCACTTCGCGCCGTTAACCGCACTTGCTCAATGCATGTATTTGATAACTAAAATGTACATACGCTAGTCGTAAATTCTTACCGTAGTTACTGCATTAAGCGCGACATACCGTGATAGTCATAAATCCTTACTGTAGTTACTGCATAAAGCGCGACATACCGTGCTAGTCATAAATCCTTACTGTAGTTACTGCATAAAGCGCGACATACCGTGATAGTCATAAATCCTTACTGTAGTTACTGCATTAAGCGCGACATACCGTGATAGTCATAAATCCTTACTGTAGTTACTGCATAAAGCGCGACATACCGTGCTAGTCATAAATCCTTACTGTAGTTACTGCATAAAGCGCGACATACCGTGATAGTCATAAATCCTTACTGTAGTTACTGCATTAAGCGCGACATACCGTGATAGTCATAAATCCTTACTGTAGTTATTGCATAAAGCGCGACATACCGTGATAGTCATAAATCCTTACTGTAGTTACTGCATAAAGCGCGACATACCGTGATAGTCATAAATCCCTACTGTAGTTACTGCATAAAGCGCGACATACCGTGATAGTCGTAAATCCTTACTGTAGTTATTGCATTAAGCGCGACATACCGTGATAGTCATAAATCCTTACCGTAGTTACTGCGTTAAGCGCAACATACCGTGATAGTCATAAATCCTTACTGTAGTTATTGCATTAAGCGCGACATACCGTGATAGTCATAAATCCTTACCGTAGTTACTGCGTTAAGCGCAACATACCGTGATAGTCATAAATCCTTACTGTAGTTATTGCATTAAGCGCGACATACCGTGATAGTCATAAATCCTTACTGTAGTTATTGCATTAAGCGCGACATACCGTGCTAGTCATAAATCCTTACTGTAGTTATTGCATTAAGCGCGACATACCGTGATAGTCATAAATCCTTACCGTAGTTACTGCGTTAAGCGCAACATACCGTACTAGTCGTAAATCGAGTAGTTATCGAATCAGGCACTACATGCTGTAATTGACTTGTCAGGCACGTCTCTCCGTAATTGTCCTCTGCAATTGTTGTTGATGGTTAATTTATACGTGACATTATGTTATTCATCTGTACCGTCATGTAAGTAAGATTGCGAGAGAAAAGACCGTTTGGGGTTCCATGTACATTATACAAGCATTTTATCATTATATCAAATATCATAAAAATGTTACTTTTTAACGTTAATATTCTATACGCTCTGGAGCATTGTACATTGTTGTTATCTGTCTGATGGACAATAAAGCCTTTTACACTATCATTGTCTTAGTCCTCATTATCATATTGTCGGCGAGGACCCACGACATGCAGGGTTTAGAGCGTTTGCTCTGACTACTGTTTACAGAAAATGCTTCCCACTAAATCACGGCCTGTGTTGTTCGTGAACACCCCGTTATATCAGTGGCAAGAGACGAGGTAATGCCAGCAGTTCAAGCTGATATTGTGCAGCTTCAGTAGAACAAACCAGACTGACAAAAGGTCTCACAGAAGTGGTTAAGAAGGTCAAATCCGGCAGTGTTCCACCACTCAGATGTTGGTAGACGTTTTGGGTACCACAGGGTTCTATTCTGAGTTTAGATTAGTTCAAACGAGTTCTGTTGGTAATTTGACTGGATTGTGAACCTTATGTGAACAGTGCTATTCCCTGGAATATAATTATACAGTCAGCCTGGAGACATTTGTTTCCATTTGACTATTCGCGGTTCTGATTTTGTTGACACATGTCATCGTATCCCAATTGCGTAGATCGATGCTCTTGATGTTCATCACTAGATTGTCTGGTCCAGATTTGATTATTTACAGACCGCCGCCGTATAGCTAAACTATTGCTGAGTGTGGCGTAAAACTAAACTCACTCGCTCACTTGAATATATGAAAGCAGTGATGTGACATGCGACCTGAGAATCACAAGGTAGCATGAATGTCGTGCATTGTCATACCACTGTAATCACTATCTGTCGGTCATGTACACACAATTGCAATAAATCATTACAGATAATTCCAGTTGTTCTAGTTACACCATACCTTCCTTATCGAGACAGTCCTGACTCCAGTTGTTCTAGTTACACCATACCTTCCTTATCGAGACAGGCCTGACTCCAGTTGTTCTAGTTACACCATACCTTCCTTATCGAGACAGGCCTGACTCCAGTTGTTCTAGTTACACCCTACCTTCCTTATCGAGACAGGCCTGACTCCAGTTGTTCTAGTTACACCATACCTTCCTTATCGAGACAGGCCTGACTCCAGTTGTTCTAGTTACACCCTACCTTCCTTATCGAGACAGGCCTGACTCCAGTTGTTCTAGTTACACCCTACCTTCCTTATCGAGACAGGCCTGACTCCAGTTGTTCTAGTTACACCCTACCTTCCTTATCGAGACAGGCCTGACTCCAGTTGTTCTAGTTACACCATACCTTCCTTATCGAGACAGGCCTGACTCCAGTTGTTCTAGTTACACCCTACCTTCCTTATCGAGACAGGCCTGACTCCAGTTGTTCTAGTTACACCATACCTTCCTTATCGAGACAGGCCTGACTCCAGTTGTTCTAGTTACACCCTACCTTCCTTATCGAGACAGGCCTGACTCCAGTTGTTCTAGTTACACCATACCTTCCTTATCGAGACAGGCCTGACTCCAGTTGTTCTAGTTACACCATACCTTCCTTATCGAGACAGGCCTGACTCCAGTTGTTCTAGTTACACCATACCTTCCTTATCGAGACAGGCCTGACTCCAGTTGTTCTAGTTACACCCTACCTTCCTTATCGAGACAGGCCTGACTCCAGTTGTTCTAGTTACACCATACCTTCCTTATCGAGACAGGCCTGACTCCAGTTGTTCTAGTTACACCATACCTTCCTTATCGAGACAGGCCTGACTCCAGTTGTTCTAGTTACACCCTACCTTCCTTATCGAGACAGGCCTGACTCCAGTTGTTCTAGTTACACCATACCTTCCTTATCGAGACAGGCCTGACTCCAGTTGTTCTAGTTACACCATACCTTCCTTATCGAGACAGGCCTGACTCCAGTTGTTCTAGTTACACCATACCTTCCTTATCGAGACAGGCCTGACTCCAGTTGTTCTAGTTACACCCTACCTTCCTTATCGAGACAGGCCTGACTCCAGTTGTTCTAGTTACACCATACCTTCCTTATCGAGACAGGCCTGACTCCAGTTGTTCTAGTTACACCCTACCTTCCTTATCGAGACAGGCCTGACTCCAGTTGTTCTAGTTACACCCTACCTTCCTTATCGAGACAGGCCTGACTCCAGTTGTTCTAGTTACACCATACCTTCCTTATCGAGACAGGCCTGACTCCAGTTGTTCTAGTTACACCCTACCTTCCTTATCGAGACAGGCCTGACTCCAGTTGTTCTAGTTACACCCTACCTTCCTTATCGAGACAGGCCTGACTCCAGTTGTTCTAGTTACACCATACCTTCCTTATCGAGACAGGCCTGACTCCAGTTGTTCTAGTTACACCCTACCTTCCTTATCGAGACAGGCCTGACTCCAGTTGTTCTAGTTACACCATACCTTCCTTATCGAGACAGGCCTGACTCCAGTTGTTCTAGTTACACCATACCTTCCTTATCGAGACAGGCCTGACTCCAGTTGTTCTAGTTACACCCTACCTTCCTTATCGAGACAGGCCTGACTCCAGTTGTTCTAGTTACACCATACCTTCCTTATCGAGACAGGCCTGACTCCAGTTGTTCTAGTTACACCCTACCTTCCTTATCGAGACAGGCCTGACTCCAGTTGTTCTAGTTACACCCTACCTTCCTTATCGAGACAGGCCTGACTCCAGTTGTTCTAGTTACACCATACCTTCCTTATCGAGACAGGCCTGACTCCAGTTGTTCTAGTTACACCATACCTTCCTTATCGAGACAGGCCTGACTCCAGTTGTTCTAGTTACACCATACCTTCCTTATCGAGACAGGCCTGACTCCAGTTGTTCTAGTTACACCATACCTTCCTTACCAGGCCTGACTCCAGTTGTTCTAGTTGTTCTTACCTTCCCTTATCGAGACAGGCCTGACTCCAGTTGTTCTAGTTACACCCTACCTTCCTTATCGAGACAGGCCTGACTCCAGTTGTTCTAGTTACACCATACCTTCCTTATCGAGACAGGCCTGACTCCAGTTGTTCTAGTTACACCCTACCTTCCTTATCGAGACAGGCCTGACTCCAGTTGTTCTAGTTACACCATACCTTCCTTATCGAGACAGGCCTGACTCCAGTTGTTCTAGTTACACCCTACCTTCCTTATCGAGACAGGCCTGACTCCAGTTGTTCTAGTTACACCCTACCTTCCTTATCGAGACAGGCCTGACTCCAGTTGTTCTAGTTACACCCTACCTTCCTTATCGAGACAGGCCTGACTCCAGTTGTTCTAGTTACACCCTACCTTCCTTATCGAGACAGGCCTGACTCCAGTTGTTCTAGTTACACCCTACCTTCCTTATCGAGACAGGCCTGACTCCAGTTGTTCTAGTTACACCATACCTTCCTTATCGAGACAGGCCTGACTCCAGTTGTTCTAGTTACACCCTACCTTCCTTATCGAGACAGGCCTGACTCCAGTTGTTCTAGTTACACCCTACCTTCCTTATCGAGACAGGCCTGACTCCAGTTGTTCTAGTTACACCCTACCTTCCTTATCGAGACAGGCCTGACTCCAGTTGTTCTAGTTACACCCTACCTTCCTTATCGAGACAGGCCTGACTCCAGCTACCTTCCTTATCGAGACACCTGGACACTCTCTCTAACGTTGTGTCACTTTCTGTAGACAACAGACACAGCAACCTGGACACTCTCTCTAACGTTGTGTCACTTTCTGTAGACAACAGACACAGCAACCTGGACACTCTCTCTAACGTTGTGTCACTTTCTGTAGACAACAGACACAGTAACCTGGACACTTTCTGACGTTGTGTCACTTTCTGTAGACAACAGACACAGCAACCTGGACTCTCTCTAACGTTGTGTCACTTTCTGTAGACAACAGACACAGCAACCTGGACACTCTCTCTAACGTTGTGTCACTAACAGACACAGCAACCTGGACACTCTCTAACGTTGTGTCACTTTCTGTAGACAACAGACACAGCAACCTGGACACTCTCTCTAACGTTGTGTCACTTTCTGTAGACAACAGACACAGCAACCTGGACACTCTCTCTAACGTTGTGTCACTTTCTGTAGACAACAGACACAGCAACCTGGACACTCTCTCTAACGTTGTGTCACTTTCTGTAGACAACAGACACAGCAACCTGGACACTCTCTCTAACGTTGTGTCACTTTCTGTAGACAACAGACACAGCAACCTGGACACTCTCTCTAACGTTGTGTCACTTTCTGTAGACAACAGACACAGCAACCTGGACGCTCTCTCTAACGTTGTGTCACTTTCTATAGACAACAGACACAGCAACCTGGACACTCTCTCTAACGTTGTGTCACTTTCTATAGACAACAGACACAGCAACCTGGACACTCTCTCTAACGTGGTGTCACTTTCTGTAGACAACAGACACAGCAACCTGGACACTCTCTCTAACGTTGTGTCACTTTCTGTGGACAACAGACACCGCAACACCTCATTATGGATTTGCGAATAATTCTACTTGTCGTGTTCAGTAAGTTGGATTTAAGCTCAATAGATGGGTAACAGGCCATGTTAGACATGTTGTATAAAGGCTATATTGTCTACTATTGTGGTATAAAGGCTATATTGTCTACTATTGTGGTATAAAGGGTATATTGTCTACTATTGTGGTATAAAGGCTATATTGTCTACTATTGTGGAATAAAGGCTATATTGTCTACTATTGTGGTATAAAGGCTATATCGTCTACTATTGTGGTATAAAGGCTATATCGTCTACTATTGTGGAATAAAGGCTATATTGTCTACTATTGTGGTGTAAAGGCTATATCGTCTACTATTGTGGTATAAAGGCTATATTGTCTACTATTGTGGTATAAAGGCTATATTGTCTACTATTGTGGTATTAAGGCTATACTGTCTACTATTGTGGTATAAAGGCTATATTGTCTACTATTGTGGTATAAAGGCTATATTGTCTACTATTGTGGTATAAACGCTATATCGTCTGCTATTGTGGTATAAAGGCTATATTGTCTACTATTGTGGTATCAAGGCTATATTGCCTACTATTGTGGTATAAAGGCGATATCGTCTACTATTGTGGTATAAAGGCTACATTGTCTACTATTGTGGTATAAAGGCTATATTGTCTACTATTGTGGTATAAAGGCTATATTGTCTACTATTGAGGTATAAAGGCTATATTGTCTACTATTATGGTATAAAGGCGATATTGACTACTAGTATGGTATAAAGGCTATATTGTCTACTATTGTGGTATAAAGGCTATATGTGTACTATTGTGGTATAAAGGCTATATTGTCTACTATTGTGGTATAAAGGCGATATTGTGTACTATTGTGGTATAAAGGCTATATTGTCTACTATTGTGATATAAAGGCGATATTGTGTACTATTCTGGTATAAAGGCTATGTTGTCTACTATTGTGGTATAAAGGCGATACTGTGTACTATTGTGGTATAAAGGCTATATTGTCTACTATTGTGGTATAAAGGCTATATCGTCTACTATTGTGGTATAAAGGCTATATTGTCTACTATTGTGGTATAAAGGCTATATTGTCTACTATTGTGGTATAAAGGCTATATTGTCTATGTGGTATAAAGGACATATTGTCTACTATTGTGGTATAAAGGTTATATTGTCTACTATTGTGGTATAAAGGCTATATTGTCTACTATTGTGGAATAAAGGCTATATTGTCTACTATTGTGGTATAAAGGCTATATCGTCTACTATTGTGGTATAAAGGCTATATTGTCTACTATTGTGGAATAAAGGCTATATTGTCTACTATTGTGGAATAAAGGCTATATTGTCTACTATTGTGGTATAAAGGCTATATCGTCTACTATTGTGGTATAAAGGCTATATTGTCTACTATTGTGGTATAAAGGCTATATCGTCTACTATTGTAGTATAAAGGCTATATTGTCTAATATTGTGGTATAAAGGCTATATTGTCTACTATTGTGGTATAAAGGCTATATTGTCTACTATTGTGGTATAAAGTCTATATTGTCTACTATTGTGATATAAAGGCGATATTGTGTACTATTGTGGCATAAAGGCTATATTGTCTACTATTGTGGTATAAAGGCTATATTGTCTACTATTGTGGTATAAGGTTATATTGTCCACTATTGTGGTATAAAGGCTATATTGTCTACTATTGTGGTTTCTAAGATGCCTAGCGGTTAGAACAATCGAAAAAAAACACCATTATCAGACAATAAAGGTATAGTTTTTTGATGACGTAACAATTGAATGACGTTTTCCCGTCACTGCGCCATTCTAGTGTGCCCCCTCGTAATCGAACCATTTTACATTACGTCACAATGAAAACGACGTCACGATGCATGTCAGTTGTCATCGACTCGTACGGCCTCCTACAGTAAACTACACCGTTGCATCCCGTTTCTTGGTTTGCTGTTGCTTCACCCAGCTAATATCACTGGTGGAAACATTACGTTTGTGTTTTACGACGGTTAAAATGTCTCAGTTCGTCTCTCAAGTTTTCAGCGACACGGTAACGTTCGCAATGTTTACATTCCCACAATTCAATCGTGGAATGTCGCTTGACAACTCAACTTCCTTTGGATGTACTGATCTAAACTTACGTTGGTTGTAGAAATGCAACGTTCATATTGCCCCATATGGTTTATGTTAATAACAGATGTATTTAAAATAATTCAGAGAAGATATTTAATCCGAACGTAACCCGTCATCAAACTGTTATCATTTGTTTTTTTCTGGTAACGTTCGTCTTAACGTAGGGGGCAGACACATCAATAGAACAGCGCGCCAGTTAGCCCTGTGCGAGGATTCTTAATTTAGGTCACAGACACCGTCGTTTGTTTTCTGCCTTAAATTAATCGTAATTATCCTTAGAAAGTATTAAATTTGGCATCTTAGAAAAGAAATACAGTTCGCCCAACCACCATGTATAGTGTAATAAAACACACTTTCGCCCTGAACTATTATAACGTTAAAGCACTCGGACGCTTGGTACAAGTCAAAAGGAAAATTACATGGGACATCATTTTTGCCACTGGCATGTCAATGAAGTCTTCGTAAGGCCTTGACTCTCCTTGAAAAGCTGGTAACAGATTTTTCACGATTGTACCTCAATTGTTGTGAAACCTCAACACCAAAGGCTGGATCTGTGTGTGTATTGCTCCACATGAAGGGAGGTTGACTGCTGGAAAGCTGAAATCATCCCTTTTGTCATGCAGCTTTGCTTTATAGTGTATAAATTGTTTTCGTTTCGATATGGCTGAGATATTGCCGATATGACGTTAAATATTAACTCACTCACTCACTCATGCAGCTTTGCTTTATAGTGTATAAATTGTTTTCGTCACGATATTGCTGAGATATTGTCGATGTGACGTTAAATATTAACTCACTCATTCACTCATGCAGCATTAAAGAGTTTCTTGTCACCCTGATTCTGTATGCTTAGATCTGAATAGGAAACACACGAGGCGGTCCCACAGGTGGTCTATATTTCAAGCTCTGGTGGTTACATCAGTGGAAGGGAGTTGACTGTTGGATGGCTATTGAACAATATTGGATTAACTTTAGTTTCCTGGCCACGTTACCTTGTTTTATCTCTGCCATGTGCCCACAGAAACAGATACGGTAGGAGGGAGCAAGGCTGGGGCTAATGTCTCACTGCTACACTGTACACAGTTGTTATATAGGAGAAAAACAAACATTTTACATTATCTTGTTTTACCTCTTCCATGTGCACACAGAAACAGATACGGTAGGAGGGAGCTAGGCTGGGGCTAATGTCTCACTGCTACACTGTACACAGTTGTTATATAAGAGGAATACAAACATTTTACATTGTCTAGTTTTACCTCTGCCATGTGCACACAGAAACAGATACGGTAGGAGGGAGCAAGGCTGGGGCTAATGTCTCACTGCTACACTATACACAGTTGTTATATAGGAGAAAAACAAACATTTTACATTATCTTGTTTTACCCCTGCCGTGTGCACACAGAAACAGATACGGTAGGAGGGAGCAAGGCTGGGGCTAATGTCTCACTGCTACACTGTACACAGTTGTTATATAGGAGAAAAACGAACATTTTACATTATCTTCTTTTACCTCTGCCATGTGCACACAGAAACAGATACGGTAGGAGGGAGCAAGGCTGGGGCTAATGTCTCACTGCTACACTGTACACAGTTGTTATATAAGAGGAAGACAAACATTTTACATTATCTTGTTTTATCTCTGCCATGTGCACACAGAAACAGATACGGTAGGAGGGAGCAAGGCTGGGGCTAATGTCTCACTGCTACACTATACACAGTTGTTGTATAGGAGAAAAACAAACATTTTACATTATCTTGTTTTACCTCTGTCATGTGCACACAGAAACAGATACGGTAGGAGGGAGCAAGGCTGGGGCTAATGTCTCACTGATACACTGTACACAGTTGTTGTATAGGAGAAAAACAAACATTTTACATTATCTTCTTTTACCTCTGTCATGTGCACACAGAAACAGATACGGAAGGAGGGAGCTAGGCTGGGGCTAATGTCTCACTGCTACACTGTACACAGTTGTTATATAAGAGGAATACAAACATTTTACATTATCTAGTTTTACCTCTGCCATGTGCACACAGAAACAGATACGGTAGGAGGGAGCAAGGCTGGGGCTAATGTCTCACTGCTACACTGTACACAGTTGTTATATAGGAGAAAAACAAACATTTTACATTATCTTGTTTTACCCCTGCCGTGTGCACACAGAAACAGATACGGTAGGAGGGAGCAAGGCTGGGGCTAATGTCTCACTGCTACACTGTACACAGTTGTTATATAGGAGAAAAAAACAAACATTTTACATTATCTTCTTTTACCTCTGCCATGTGCACACAGAAACAGATACGGTAGGAGGGAGCAAGGCTGGGGCTAATGTCTCACTGCTACACTGTACACAGTTGTTATATAAGAGGAAGACAAACATTTTACATTATCTTGTTTTATCTCTGCCATGTGCACACAGAAACAGATACGGTAGGAGGGAGCAAGGCTGGGGCTAATGTCTCACTGCTACACTATACACAGTTGTTGTATAGGAGAAAAACAAACATTTTACATTATCTTGTTTTACCTCTGTCATGTGCACACAGAAACAGATACGGTAGGAGGGAGCAAGGCTGGGGCTAATGTCTCACTGCTACACTGTACACAGTTGTTATATAAGAGAAAAACAAACATTTTACATTATCTTCTTTTACCCCTGCCGTGTACACACAGAAACAGGTACGGTAGGAGGGAGCAAGGCTGGGGTTAATGTCTCACTTCTACACTATACACAGTTGTTGTATAGGAGAAAAACAAACATTTTACATTATCTAGTTTTACCTCTGCCGTGTGCACACAGAAACAGATACGGTAGGAGGGAGCAAGGCTGTTGCTAATGTCTCACTGCTACACTGTACACAGTTGTTATATAGGAGAAAAACAAACATTTTACATTATCTTCTTTTACCTCTGTCATGTGCACACAGAAACAGATACGGAAGGAGGGAGCTAGGCTGGGGCTAATGTCTCACTGCTACACTGTACACAGTTGTTATATAAGAGGAATACAAACATTTTACATTATCTAGTTTTACCTCTGCCATGTGCACACAGAAACAGATACGGTAGGAGGGAGCAAGGCTGGGGCTAATGTCTCACTGCTACACTATACACAGTTGTTATATAGGAGAAAAACAAACATTTTACATTATCTTGTTTTACCCCTGCCGTGTGCACACAGAAACAGATACGGTAGGAGGGAGCAAGGCTGGGGCTAATGTCTCACTGCTACACTGTACACAGTTGTTATATAGGAGAAAAACAAACATTTTACATTATCTTCTTTTACCTCTGCCATGTGCACACAGAAACAGATACGGTAGGAGGGAGCAAGGCTGGGGCTAATGTCTCACTGCTACACTGTACACAGTTGTTATATAAGAGGAAGACATACATTTTACATTATCTTGTTTTATCTCTGCCATGTGCACACAGAAACAGATACGGTAGGAGGGAGCAAGGCTGGGGCTAATGTCTCACTGCTACACTATACACAGTTGTTGTATAGGAGAAAAACAAACATTTTACATTATCTTGTTTTACCTCTGTCATGTGCACACAGAAACAGATACGGTAGGAGGGAGCAAGGCTGGGGCTAATGTCTCACTGCTGCACTAAACACAGTTGTTATATAGGAGAAAAACAAACATTTTACATTATCTTCTTTTACCCCTGCCGTGTACACACAGAAACAGATACGGTAGGAGGAGCAAGGCTGGGGTTAATGTCTCACTTCTACACTATACACAGTTGTTGTATAGGAGAAAAACAAACATTTTACATTATCTAGTTTTACCTCTGCCGTGTGCACACAGAAACAGATACGGTAGGACGGAGCAAGGCTGTTGCTAATGTCTCACTGCTACACTGTACACAGTTGTTATATAGGAGAAAAACAAACATTTTACATTATCTTCTTTTACCTCTGTCATGTGCACACAGAAACAGATACGGAAGGAGGGAGCTAGGCTGGGGCTAATGTCTCACTGCTACACTGTACACAGTTGTTATATAAGAGGAATACAAACATTTTACATTATCTAGTTTTACCTCTGCCATGTGCACACAGAAACAGATACGGTAGGAGGGAGCAAGGCTGGGGCTAATGTCTCACTGCTACACTGTACACAGTTGTTATATAGGAGAAAAACAAACATTTTACATTATCTTGTTTTACCTCTGCCATGTGCACACAGAAACAGATACGGTAGGAGGGAGCAAGGCTGGGGCTAATGTCTCACTGCTACACTGTACACAGTTGTTATATAAGAGGAAGACATACATTTGACATTATCTTGTTTTATCTCTGCCATGTGCACACAGAAACAGATACGGTAGGAGGGAGCAAGGCTGGGGCTAATGTCTCACTGCTACACTATACACAGTTGTTGTATAGGAGAAAAACAAACATTTTACATTATCTTGTTTTACCTCTGTCATGTGCACACAGAAACAGATACGGTAGGAGGGAGCAAGGCTGGGGCTAATGTCTCACTGCTGCACTAAACACAGTTGTTATATAGGAGGAAAAACAAACATTTTACATTATCTTGTTTTACCCCTGCCGTGTACACACAGAAACAGATACGGTAGGAGGGAGCAAGGCTGTTGCTAATGTCTCACTTCTACACTATACACAGTTGTTGTATAGGAGAAAAACAAACATTTTACATTATCTAGTTTTACCTCTGCCATGTGCACACAGAAACAGATACGGTAGGAGGGAGCAAGGCTGGGGCTAATGTCTCACTGCTACACTGTACACAGTTGTTATATAGGAGAAAAACAAACATTTTACATTATCTAATTTTACCCCTGCCATGTGCACACAGAAACAGATACGGTAGGAGGGAGCAAGGCTGGTGCTAATGTCTCACTGCTACACTGTACACAGTTGTTATATAAGAGGAATACAAACATTTTACATGATCTAGTTTTGCCTCTGCCATGTGCACACAGAAACAGATACGGTAGGAGGGAGCTAGGCTGGGGCTAATGTCTCACTGCTACACTGTACACAGTTGTTATATAAGAGAAAACAAACATTGTTACATAAGAGGAATACAAACATTTTACATTATCTAGTTTTACCTCTGCCATGTGCACACAGAAACAGATACGGTAGGAGGGAGCAAGGCTGGCGCTAATGTCTCACTGCTACACTCTACACAGTTGTTATATAAGAGGAATACAAACATTTTACATTGTCTAGTTTTGCCTCTGCCATGTGCACACAGAAACAGATACGGTAGGAGGGAGCTAGGCTGGGGCTAATGTCTCACTGCTACACTATACACAGTTGTTATATAAGAGGAATACAAACATTTTACATTATCTAGTTTTACCTCTGCCATGTGCACACAGAAACAGATACGGTAGGAGGGAGCAAGGCTGGCGCTAATGTCTCACTGCTACACTCTACACAGTTGTTATATAGGAGAAAAACAAACATTTTACATTATCTTCTTTTACCTCTGCCATGTGCACACAGAAACAGATACGGTAGGATGGAGCAAGGCTGGGGCTAATGTCTCACTGCTACACTGTACACAGTTGTTATATAAGAGGAAGACAAACATTTTACATTATCTTGTTTTATCTCTGTCATGTGCACACAGAAACAGATACGGTAGGAGGGAGCAAGGCTGGGGCTAATGTCTCACTGCTACACTATACACAGTTGTTGTATAGGAGAAAAACAAACATTTTACATTATCTTGTTTTACCTCTGTCATGTGCACACAGAAACAGATACGGTAGGAGGGAGCAAGGCTGTTGCTAATGTCTCACTGCTACACTGTACACAGTTGTTATATAAGAGAAAAACAAACATTTTACATTATCTTCTTTTACCCCTGCCGTGTACACACAGAAACAGGTACGGTAGGAGGGAGCAAGGCTGGGGTTAATGTCTCACTTCTACACTATACACAGTTGTTGTATAGGAGAAAAACAAACATTTTACATTATCTAGTTTTACCTCTGCCGTGTGCACACAGAAACAGATACGGTAGGAGGGAGCTAGGCTGTTGCTAATGTCTCACTGCTACACTGTACACAGTTGTTATATAGGAGAAAAACAAACATTTTACATTATCTTCTTTTACCTCTGTCATGTGCACACAGAAACAGATACGGAAGGAGGGAGCTAGGCTGGGGCTAATGTCTCACTGCTACACTGTACACAGTTGTTATATAAGAGGAATACAAACATTTTACATTATCTAGTTTTACCTCTGCCATGTGCACACAGAAACAGATACGGTAGGAGGGAGCAAGGCTGGGGCTAATGTCTCACTGCTACACTGTACACAGTTGTTATATAAGAGAAAAACAAACATTTTACATTATCTTGTTTTACCCCTGCCGTGTACACACAGAAACAGGTACGGTAGGAGGGAGCAAGGCTGGGGTTAATGTCTCACTTCTACACTATACACAGTTGTTGTATAGGAGAAAAACAAACATTTTACATTATCTAGTTTTACCTCTGCCATGTGCACACAGAAACAGATACGGTAGGAGGGAGCAAGGCTGGGGCTAATGTCTCACTGCTACACTATACACAGTTGTTATATAGGAGAAAAACAAACATTTTACATTATCTTGTTTTACCCCTGCCGTGTGCACACAGAAACAGATACGGTAGGAGGGAGCAAGGCTGGGGCTAATGTCTCACTGCTACACTGTACACAGTTGTTATATAGGAGAAAAACAAACATTTTACATTATCTTCTTTTACCTCTGCCATGTGCACACAGAAACAGATACGGTAGGAGGGAGCAAGGCTGGGGCTAATGTCTCACTGCTACACTGTACACAGTTGTTATATAAGAGGAAGACATACATTTTACATTATCTTGTTTTATCTCTGCCATGTGCACACAGAAACAGATACGGTAGGAGGGAGCAAGGCTGGGGCTAATGTCTCACTGCTACACTATACACAGTTGTTGTATAGGAGAAAAACAAACATTTTACATTATCTTGTTTTACCTCTGTCATGTGCACACAGAAACAGATACGGTAGGAGGGAGCAAGGCTGGGGCTAATGTCTCACTGCTGCACTAAACACAGTTGTTATATAGGAGAAAAACAAACATTTTACATTATCTTCTTTTACCCCTGCCGTGTACACACAGAAACAGATACGGTAGGAGGGAGCAAGGCTGGGGTTAATGTCTCACTTCTACACTATACACAGTTGTTGTATAGGAGAAAAACAAACATTTTACATTATCTAGTTTTACCTCTGCCGTGTGCACACAGAAACAGATACGGTAGGACGGAGCAAGGCTGTTGCTAATGTCTCACTGCTACACTGTACACAGTTGTTATATAGGAGAAAAACAAACATTTTACATTATCTTCTTTTACCTCTGTCATGTGCACACAGAAACAGATACGGAAGGAGGGAGCTAGGCTGGGGCTAATGTCTCACTGCTACACTGTACACAGTTGTTATATAAGAGGAATACAAACATTTTACATTATCTAGTTTTACCTCTGCCATGTGCACACAGAAACAGATACGGTAGGAGGGAGCAAGGCTGGGGCTAATGTCTCACTGCTACACTGTACACAGTTGTTATATAGGAGAAAAACAAACATTTTACATTATCTTGTTTTACCTCTGCCATGTGCACACAGAAACAGATACGGTAGGAGGGAGCAAGGCTGGGGCTAATGTCTCACTGCTACACTGTACACAGTTGTTATATAAGAGGAAGACATACATTTGACATTATCTTGTTTTATCTCTGCCATGTGCACACAGAAACAGATACGGTAGGAGGGAGCAAGGCTGGGGCTAATGTCTCACTGCTACACTATACACAGTTGTTGTATAGGAGAAAAACAAACATTTTACATTATCTTGTTTTACCTCTGTCATGTGCACACAGAAACAGATACGGTAGGAGGGAGCAAGGCTGGGGCTAATGTCTCACTGCTGCACTAAACACAGTTGTTATATAGGAGAAAAACAAACATTTTACATTATCTTGTTTTACCCCTGCCGTGTACACACAGAAACAGATACGGTAGGAGGGAGCAAGGCTGGGGCTAATGTCTCACTTCTACACTATACACAGTTGTTGTATAGGAGAAAAACAAACATTTTACATTATCTAGTTTTACCTCTGCCGTGTGCACACAGAAACAGATACGGTAGGAGGGAGCAAGGCTGGGGCTAATGTCTCACTGCTACACTGTACACAGTTGTTATATAGGAGAAAAACAAACATTTTACATTATCTAATTTTACCCCTGCCATGTGCACACAGAAACAGATACGGTAGGAGGGAGCAAGGCTGGTGCTAATGTCTCACTGCTACACTGTACACAGTTGTTATATAAGAGGAATACAAACATTTTACATGATCTAGTTTTGCCTCTGCCATGTGCACACAGAAACAGATACGGTAGGAGGGAGCTAGGCTGGGGCTAATGTCTCACTGCTACACTGTACACAGTTGTTATATAGGAGAAAAACAAACATTTTACATTATCTTCTTTTACCTCTGTCATGTGCACACAGAAACAGATACGGAAGGAGGGAGCTAGGCTGGGGCTAATGTCTCACTGCTACACTGTACACAGTTGTTATATAAGAGGAATACAAACATTTTACATTATCTACTTTTACCTCTGCCATGTGCACACAGAAACAGATACGGTAGGAGGGAGGAAGGCTGGGGCTAATGTCTCACTGCTACACTGTACACAGTTGTTATATAGGAGAAAAACAAACATTTTACATTATCTTCTTTTACCTCTGCCATGTGCACACAGAAACAGATACGGTAGGAGGGAGCAAGGCTGGGGCTAATGTCTCACTGCTACACTGTACACAGTTGTTATATAAGAGGAAGACATACATTTGACATTATCTTGTTTTATCTCTGCCATGTGCACACAGAAACAGATACGGTAGGAGGGAGCAAGGCTGGGGCTAATGTCTCACTGCTACACTATACACAGTTGTTGTATAGGAGAAAAACAAACATTTTACATTATCTTGTTTTACCTCTGTCATGTGCACACAGAAACAGATACGGTAGGAGGGAGCAAGGCTGGGGCTAATGTCTCACTGCTGCACTAAACACAGTTGTTATATAGGAGAAAAACAAACATTTTACATTATCTTGTTTTACCCCTGCCGTGTACACACAGAAACAGATACGGTAGGAGGGAGCAACGCTGGGGTTAATGTCTCACTTCTACACTATACACAGTTGTTGTATAGGAGAAAAACAAACATTTTACATTATCTAGTTTTACCTCTGCCGTGTGCACACAGAAACAGATACGGTAGGAGGGAGCAAGGCTGTTGCTAATGTCTCACTGATACACTGTACACAGTTGTTATATAGGAGAAAAACAAACATTTTACATTATCTAATTTTACCCCTGCCATGTGCACACAGAAACAGATACGGTAGGAGGGAGCAAGGCTGGTGCTAATGTCTCACTGCTACACTGTACACAGTTGTTATATAAGAGGAATACAAACATTTTACATTATCTAGTTTTGCCTCTGCCATGTGCACACAGAAACAGATACGGTAGGAGGGAGCTAGGCTGGGGCTAATGTCTCACTGCTACACTGTACACAGTTGTTATATAAGAGGAATAGAAACATTTTACATTATCTAGTTTTACCTCTGCCATGTGCACACAGAAACAGATACGGTAGGAGGGAGCAAGGCTGGCGCTAATGTCTCACTGCTACACTATACACAGTTGTTATATAGGAGAAAAACAAACATTTTACATTATCTTGTTTTACCCCTGCCGTGTGCACACAGAAACAGATACGGTAGGAGGGAGCAAGGCTGGGGCTAATGTCTCACTGCTACACTGTACACAGTTGTTATATAAGAGAAAAACGAACATTTTACATTATCTTCTTTTACCTCTGCCATGTGCACACAGAAACAGATACGGTAGGAGGGAGCAAGGCTGGGGCTAATGTCTCACTGCTACACTGTACACAGTTGTTGTTATATAGAGGAAGACAAACATTTTACATTATCTTGTTTTATCTCTGCCATGTGCACACAGAAACAGATACGGTAGGAGGGAGCAAGGCTGGGGCTAATGTCTCACTGCTACACTATACACAGTTGTTGTATAGGAGAAAAACAAACATTTTACATTATCTTGTTTTACCTCTGTCATGTGCACACAGAAACAGATACGGTAGGAGGGAGCAAGGCTGGGGCTAATGTCTCACTGCTGCACTAAACACAGTTGTTATATAGGAGAAAACAAACATTTTACATTATCTTGTTTTACCCCCATGCCGTGTACACACAGAAACAGATACGGTAGGAGGGAGCAAGGCTGGGGTTAATGTCTCACTTCTACACTATACACAGTTGTTGTATAGGAGAAAAACAAACATTTTACATTATCTTCTTTTACCCCTGCCATGTGCACACAGAAACAGATACGGTAGGAGGGAGCAAGGCTGTTGCTAATGTCTCACTGATACACTATACACAGTTGTTATATAGGAGAAAAACAAACATTTTACATTATCTAATTTTACCCCTGCCATGTGCACACAGAAACAGATACGGTAGGAGGGAGCAAGGCTGTTGCTAATGTCTCACTGCTACACTGTACACAGTTGTTATATAAGAGGAATACAAACATTTTACATTATCTAGTTTTACCTCTGCCATGTGCACACAGAAACAGATACGGTAGGAGGGAGCTAGGCTGGGGCTAATGTCTCACTGCTACACTGTACACAGTTGTTATATAAGAGGAATACAAACATTTTACATTATCTAGTTTTACCTCTGCCATGTGCACACAGAAACAGATACGGTAGGAGGGAGCAAGGCTGGCGCTAATGTCTCACTGCTACACTCTACACAGTTGTTATATAGGAGAAAAACAAACATTTTACATTATCTTGTTTTACCCCTGCCGTGTGCACACAGAAACAGATACGGTAGGAGGGAGCAAGGCTGGGGCTAATGTCTCACTGCTACACTGTACACAGTTGTTATATAGGAGAAAAACAAACATTTTACATTATCTTCTTTTACCTCTGCCATGTGCACACAGAAACAGATACGGTAGGAGGGAGCAAGGCTGGGGCTAATGTCTCACTGCTACACTGTACACAGTTGTTATATAAGAGGAAGACAAAGATTTTACATTATCTTGTTTTATCTCTGCCATGTGCACACAGAAACAGATACGGTAGGAGGGAGCAAGGCTGGGGCTAATGTCTCACTGCTACACTATACACAGTTGTTGTATAGGAGAAAAACAAACATTTTACATTATCTTGTTTTACCTCTGTCATGTGCACACAGAAACAGATACGGTAGGAGGGAGCAAGGCTGGGGCTAATGTCTCACTGCTGCACTAAACACAGTTGTTATATAGGAGAAAACAAACATTTTACATTATCTTGTTTTACCCCTGCCGTGTACACACAGAAACAGATACGGTAGGAGGGAGCAAGGCTGGGGTTAATGTCTCACTTCTACACTATACACAGTTGTTGTATAGGAGAAAAACAAACATTTTACATTATCTAGTTTTACCTCTGCCGTGTGCACACAGAAACAGATACGGTAGGAGGGAGCAAGGCTGGGGCTAATGTCTCACTGCTACACTGTACACAGTTGTTATATAGGAGAAAAACAAACATTTTACATTATCTTCTTTTACCCCTGCCATGTGCATACAGAAACAGATACGGTAGGAGGGAGCAAGGCTGGGGCTAATGTCTCACTGCTACACTGTACACAGTTGTTATATAGGAGAAAAACAAACATTTTACATTATCTTGTCTTACCTCTGCCATGTGCACACAGAAACAGATACGGTAGGAGGGAGCAAGGCTGGGGCTAATGTCTCACTGCTACACTGTACACAGTTGTTATATAAGAGGAAGACAAACATTTTACATTATCTTGTTTTATCTCTGCCATGTGCACACAGAAACAGATACGGTAGGAGGGAGCAAGGCTGGGGCTAATGTCTCACTGCTACACTATACACAGTTGTTGTATAGGAGAAAACAAACATTTTACATTATCTTGTTTTACCTCTGTCATGTGCACACAGAAACAGATACGGTAGGAGGGAGCAAGGCTGGGGCTAATGTCTCACTGCTGCACTAAACACAGTTGTTATATAGGAGAAAAACAAACATTTTACATTATCTTGTTTTACCCCTGCCGTGTACACACAGAAACAGATACGGTAGGAGGGAGCAAGGCTGGGGTTAATGTCTCACTTCTACACTATACACAGTTGTTGTATAGGAGAAAAACAAACATTTTACATTATCTAGTTTTACCTCTGCCGTGTGCACACAGAAACAGATACGGTAGGAGGGAGCAAGGCTGGGGCTAATGTCTCACTGCTACACTGTACACAGTTGTTATATAGGAGAAAAACAAACATTTTACATTATCTTCTTTTACCCCTGCCATGTGCATACAGAAACAGATACGGTAGGAGGGAGCAAGGCTGGGGCTAATGTCTCACTGCTACACTGTACACAGTTGTTATATAGGAGAAAAACAAACATTTTACATTATCTTGTCTTACCTCTGCCATGTGCACACAGAAACAGATACGGTAGGAGGGAGTTAGGCTGGGGCTAATGTCTCACTGCTACACTGTACACAGTTGTTATATAAGAGGAATACAAACATTTTACATGATCTTGTTTTATCTCTGCCATGTGCACACAGAAACAGATACGGTAGGAGGGAGCAAGGCTGGGGCTAATGTCTCACTGCTACACTATACACAGTTGCTATATAAGAGGAATACAAACATTTTACATTATCTAGTTTTATCTCTGCCATGTGCACACAGAAACAGATACGGTAGGAGGGAGCAAGGCTGGGGCTAATGTCTCACTGCTACACTGTACACAGTTGTTATATAGGAGGTAGGTAGGTAGGTAGGTTTATTTAATTCTTCCAGATTTGGAGATACAAGATTAATTGAATATCAAAAGCTTAAGTTGTTAGCCACAAGTGTTGAAATGTTATGATATATATATTAGAGTCTTTAGAAAGTGACACTGGACCAGTCGATCCCAGATGCAAACTGTCCAACCAGTAGCAGCAGTTGTATGGTGTCGATGTCATACGTGTGACGTCCGAGCAGCACTTCGGTCAGCGTTCTCTGTTCTATATTGTCTAACAGAACATATGTGTTTACACCGAATATGTCTAGAATATCCAGCCACATGGTTTCTCGTCTTGCGCTTACCACATTGTCAGTACAAAGGTGAAGAATGTGGTGTACAAGACCATGAACAATGTAGGAACACATTGGGCACTGTTCAGTTCTCACTGGGTGCGTGATAAGAGAGAGAGTAGCTTTAAGCCTCTCTCGCCTGTGTGGGTGATGTCTACTCATGGTCCATATCAGATGTGGAATATAGACACTGTGATTAGTGAGGAACAGCGACATGCTTGCATCAGTCTCCATCCGGGACACGAGTTCATCAGTTTCAGTTTTGAAAACATGCTTCTTCACTTTGGTTTTCCAGGTATTTGGGCTTGGGAAGGAACATAATTGGATCTGTGATAGAGCATCTGTGAGTCCGTAGCAGTTACACAGTCTTTTGATCTCTGGGATGAATCCATGGGTGACTGGACTATTCGTGACTGTATCGCTGAAGTAGCGATATAGCAGGATAGATCTTGCTGAACAGGATGTTGGGGATGTAAGCAATCGTCCAAACAGACAGAGTTTTCTAATGCTTATGGTTGCAGTGATCGGCAGGATACCTATAAGTGAAAGCACCATATCAGTTCTAGTTCTTGTCGGTAACCCTTGGATTATCTTCAGGCAAAATCTGTGCGCCCTTTCCAGCTGAAGACAGGGACCTGTAGACATGTTATACAGTGTTTCACAGCCGTACAGTGCACGTGGGAGAACAATTGACTGGTAGATCTTTGCTGCCGTGAGTGGATGAAGTCCATTTTCATGAATACCAATGTTTCTGGTGGCAAAGAAGGTTGACTTTATTTTTCTGCAGATGGTGTCAACCTGCTCCGTTGACTTCATGTTCTTGGATATAGCAGTTCCCAGGTGAGTATGCTGGTCAGTCTCCTGTATTGGCCTGTTTCCCAGGAACCAGATTCTTTGGGAACGTTTGTAGGCTGCAGTTGATTCGTTAAAGACTATCACGACACTCTTCTGTGCACTGTACCGGAACCGCCATTTCCTGCTGTACGCAGCACAGATTGCCAACAGAGAGTCTAAGCCATGTTTCGTAAAGGACAGCAGTGTTATGTCATCAGCTTGAGTGGGTGCAGCACATGTGATTGTGTTGATACAGGCTCCAGGCGGTGAAACAGAAAGACTGTTTAGCAGTTCGTCAAGATATAACTGGTACAACCAAGGTGATAGTACACCTCCTTGCCTTGTCCCTTGCTTGATGTCCAATCACTTGCTTGAGTGACCCCTGTGAATAACACAGCTCTGCATAGTGTCATACATTGATAGGATAACACCCAGAAGTACTTTTGGAGTCCCGATGTGTCTCAGCTTTAAGAAGAGGCCATCATGCCAAACACAGTCAAATGCTTTTTCAGCGTCAAGGAAGCAGCTATAGAGTTTAGTGTTATTTTCCACTGAATATGCTATGCACTCTCGGAGAAGAAATGAAGTCATTGTTGAGTCTATTCCACTTCTAAAGCCATGCTGAAGCGGTGATGGATTGTGAAACTTCTGCAGACGTGACAGTAGTACACGTTCAAATAATTTATAGATAGCAGGAAGAAGTGTTATTGCCCTGTAACTATTTGGTAACATTTTGGGTTTGCTGCCACCTTTGTATAGTGTAATGATAACTCCACGTTTCATTGATGGCGGCACATAGCCTACAGTAAGGAAGGCATTGAACAGTTTGGTAAGACAGGCGACTAAACCAGGACCCCCATGAATGATATGCTCATTGGTCACATGATCAATACCAGGTGCTTTGCCCGTGTTCAATTTAGAAATGGCTGAGTACAGTTCGTTGGAAACGACAGGAGGCACTGCTGTATCTGCACACATTGGAGAACGGAGCTCTTCTTCAACAGAGTCCTTATGATCTGAGTCAAAGGAAGGATCTTCTAATGGCGTATACAGTGCTTTGAAATATTCACTCCATCCATCTGCAATGCCTTTAGGATCGCAAGTGATAATTCCTTCTTGAAAACACATGTCACCACCCGTGTCGGCTCGGTGACCTTTTCTTCTAGAACTTATAGCCTTCCAGAATGCAGACTGATCCATTTCCGCATATGCGTCAATCTCGTTCAAGACCTTGCATCTTTGCTCTTCAATGTGCTTTCTTTGAGACCTTCTAAATTCTCTTTTTAGATCTTTATAAGTCCTATATGTGATATGACTGCCACCTCTTGGTTTCCCATCTCGAATCCAAGACATTCTAGCACAACGCATTGCTTTGTGGAGATGTTTCAGCTCTGTAGACCAGTATGGCTTTAGATGAGGACTATATTTCTTCTTAGGAACATGCTTGTCTGATGCATCAATGATACATTTAGTCAGTGTGTCGCAATACTTGTTGACGTCCTCTACTGAGTGCAGAGTGGTATGGCAATGATCACATTCAGTCAGTAATTGCGTCAGGTCAGTTGAGTAGCCAGAACAGAGTTCTTCTCTACTTAACTTCTTCCAGTTGTAGGATATCCTGTTGAAGTCTGGGAGTTGATACGAAAGTTCCTGGCTTACTACAAGAGAAGCAACAACAGGCCTATGGTTGCTGACATTCAGCTGGTGATCATCTAGGATTTGACATGAAGAAATGCAGTCGAGTTTACTGTCCGGGATAACAATGTGATCAATAAGCGAGGAGTTAGTACCATCAAAGGATACATATGAGCAATGGGATCCTTTACACACTGCCGAGGTAGTAACAGCAGTTAAATTATTTCTGGATAGAAACTTAGCTACAGCTGCCTCTCTTCCGCTAGAAGCATCTTTAACTATTTTGCAGTTTAAATCACCCATGAAGATGATAGTTCCTTCATCCTTGTAACGGTCACAGAGATTCCAAAGTGCATCTATGTAATCTATATACATTTGAACATTTGAGTTTGTAGATGGTAAGTATACTTGAAATATGAAGATGCTCACTTCAAGTCCAGAATGTATGTGAGTACCAACTATTCTGTCATCGGGTATATCCAGGACAGTAACATTGTTTTCAAGTCGTTTGTGCCACAATACAGCAACACCAGCCTTGCCAACCTTTCTGTTACTAGGTAGCTTTAAGTCAGAGTCGCTTACACCAAATGTTTTATAATCATTACTGATTGTGTCCAGGAAAGGTAAATCCTTTTCAAATAACCAGTGCTCACTGATACCACAAACATCCACATCATATCTTGTTAGGATGTCCCGTAGATATGCAACACTAGTTGTTATTCCAGTAGCATTCCATGTGAGAAGATTGAGGTTATTCAGTAGCATCATTCAAACTGGGCGAGGTAGGCTTTGGAGCTCATCCAGGGCCGGCATGTTATGTTCTTTGGCCAAAACGCTCGAGATTCCAGATTGGGGACGTCAGAGGCGTGGATGTTGATTCGAGCTGAAACAGTTCCTTTCCTCCTACTGGACATAAGGCGAATTATTGTTGTTTTTACACCACGAGTGGAGAGGTATTTGGCAATATCGTCTGGCTTGACATCTGGAGCTATTCCACTCAGGAAAAACCGTTTGACACGCAGTCTGTCTACACCTCTGAATGTCATATCATCGTCTTTGATTTCAACTGTATCTAGATTCTGTAGCAAGAAGTTGGATTCCTGAGCTGAACGTGTTTGATGCTGTGAAGACCTTCCACTGTTGACTGTCATGTGGATTGTGGTTGGTGCTTCACGTTGGCATGTAGATGTGTTATCAACGCCTTTAGAAGCTTCTTCTTTAGATCCGGGATTGACAATGTCATCTTGTGGCCTTGATGAGACAGCTTGTACCTCCTCGTGTGCGTTTGCAATGGACTCTGGGCATATGTTTTGCTTGAGGTTACCATTGCTCTTCTGTTTCTCATATTGATGTAAAACTGTGTCTTGATGGCGTTGGCTGTTGACCGCATGTTCATTTGCTGTAGCCACAGTCTTATGATAAATAATAGAACTGTGCTTGCATTCCTCAGTGTGGCCTGTTGTGTCGGGTATGTCTAGTGCAGGGGTAGGATTCTTTAGTTCTGCAATTTCTTTATTAGCAATGCTCATTTCCTCCGTGAGGTGAGTGGCAAAAGTTTCAAACATTTGACCATGCGCTTCATCAAGTTTGTTGACATATTCTTTAAGAAACGTTGTGTTGTTTTCGCACAAATCCTTACTTGATTTTTTAAGGTTTTGCACTTTTGACTCAAGGCTTGTAAAGTTGCGTTTCATAACTGTTATATCTTCTGATATGAACCGTTGGTTTTCTTCGAGTGTTCTGGAGTCCTCCTTGAGTGAAGTGACGTCACTCTTGAATCCTGTTATTCCACGGGCTCTATCGTCTCGCACGCTTGTTAGGCCATGTTTATTCATCTCAACATCTCTTGTAACATCCATGACGTCACTTTTTAACTGTTTGATTAGACTAGCTTGCTTTGTGCACTTAGAGTCAAGTTTTGTTACGTCATTCTGTAAGGCTTCATGTAGAGAACGCGCTGTTTCAACTTCATGCTTGACTTGCTTGATTGACTCAGAATTATTTTGACAGTGCACTTTCAGCAGGGCAATGGTGTTACACATCTCTGTAATTGATCGCTTCATTTCAGCAATATCACATAATACCTGGCCCCTGCGAGGCGTGCTCTGTACTGGTGTTGTACATGTCTTTATTGTCTTCAAAAAAGAGGACTGGCTTACGCCATTGTCTAGATACACTGAGCTACCTGTTTGGGTTATGTGTGAATCTTTGTGTACACTTGTAGATCGTTGTTTATTAGATACTAAATCCTTAATTTCTTCGAAGGATTCACCATTCATGAAATGAATCAAGCTTGAGCAATCTCTTGCTAGTTTCACAAGAACACTAGGGAGGGAGCAAGGCTGGCGCTAATGTCTCACTGCTACACTGTACACAGTTGTTATATAGGAGAAAAACAAACATTTTACATTATCTAGTTTTACCCCTGCCATGTGCACACAGAAACAGATACGGTAGGAGGGAGCAAGACTGGGGTTAATGTCTCACTGCTACACTATACACAGTTGTTATATAGGAGAAAAACAAACATTTTACATTATCTTCTTTTACCCCTGCCGTGTGCACACAGAAACAGATACGGTAGGAGGGAGCAAGGCTGGGGTTAATGTCTCACTGCTACACTGTACACAGTTGTTATATAGGAGAAAAACAAACATTTTACATTATCTAGTTTTACCTCTGCCATGTGCACACAAACAGATACGGTAGGAGGGAGCAAGGCTGGGGCTAATGTCTCACTGCTACACTATACACAGTTGCTATATAAGAGGAATACAAACATTTTACATTATCTAGTTTTATCTCTGCCATGTGCACACAGAAACAGATACGGTAGGAGGGAGCAAGACTGGGGTTAATGTCTCACTGCTACACTATACACAGTTGTTATATAGGAGAAAAACAAACATTTTACATTACCTTGTTTTACCTCTGCCATGTGCACACAGAAACAGATACGGTAGGAGGGAGCAAGGCTGGCGCTAATGTCTCACTGCTACACTATACACAGTTGTTATATAGGAGAAAAACAAACATTTTACATTATCTTCTTTTACCCCTACCATGTTCACACAGAAACAGATACGGTAGGAGGGAGCAAGGCTGGGGCTAATGTCTCACTGCTACACTATACACAGTTGTTATATAGGAGAAAACAAACATTTTACATTATCTTCTTTTACCCCTGCCGTGTGTGCACACAGAAACAGATACGGTAGGAGGGAGCAAGGCTGGGGCTAATGTCTCACTGCTACACTATACATAGTTGTTATATAGGAGAAAAACAAACATTTTACATTATCTTCTTTTACCCCTGCCGTGTGCACACAGAAACAGATACGGTAGGAGGGAGCAAGGCTGGGGTTAATGTCTCACTGATACACTGTACACAGTTGTTATATAGGAGAAAAACAAACATTTTACATTATCTAGTTTTACCTCTGCCATGTGCACACAGAAACAGATACGGTAGGAGGGAGCAAGGCTGGGGCTAATGTCTCACTGCTACACTATACACAGTTGCTATATAAGAGGAATACAAACATTTTACATTATCTAGTTTTATCTCTGCCATGTGCACACAGAAACAGATACGGTAGGAGGGAGCAAGACTGGGGTTAATGTCTCACTGCTACACTATACACAGTTGTTATATAGGAGAAAAAACAAACATTTTACATTACCTTGTTTTACCTCTGCCATGTGCACACAGAAACAGATACGGTAGGAGGGAGCAAGGCTGGGGCTAATGTCTCACTGCTACACTGTACACAGTTGTTATATAGGAGAAAACAAACATTTTACATTATCTTCTTTTACCCCTGCCATGTTCACACAGAAACAGATACGGTAGGAGGGAGCAAGGCTGGGGCTAATGTCTCACTGCTACACTATACACAGTTGTTATATAGGAGAAAAACAAACATTTTACATTATCTTCTTTTACCCCTGCCGTGTGCACACAGAAACAGATACGGTAGGAGGGAGCAAGGCTGGGGCTAATGTCTCACTGCTACACTATACATAGTTGTTATATAGGAGAAAAACAAACATTTTACATTATCTTCTTTTACCCCTGCCGTGTGCACACAGAAACAGATACGGTAGGAGGGAGCAAGGCTGGGGTTAATGTCTCACTGATACACTGTACACAGTTGTTATATAGGAGAAAAACAAACATTTTACATTATCTAGTTTTACCTCTGCCATGTGCACACAGAAACAGATACGGTAGGAGGGAGCAAGGCTGGGGCTAATGTCTCACTGCTACACTATACACAGTTGCTATATAAGAGGAATACAAACATTTTACATTATCTAGTTTTATCTCTGCCATGTGCACACAGAAACAGATACGGTAGGAGGGAGCAAGACTGGGGTTAATGTCTCACTGCTACACTATACACAGTTGTTATATAGGAGAAAAACAAACATTTTACATTACCTTGTTTTACCTCTGCCATGTGCACACAGAAACAGATACGGTAGGAGGGAGCAAGGCTGGCGCTAATGTCTCACTGCTACACTATACACAGTTGTTATATAGGAGAAAAACAAACATTTTACATTATCTTCTTTTACCCCTGCCATGTTCACACAGAAACAGATACGGTAGGAGGGAGCAAGGCTGGGGCTAATGTCTCACTGCTACACTATACACAGTTGTTATATAGGAGAAAAACAAACATTTTACATTATCTTCTTTTACCCCTGCCGTGTGCACACAGAAACAGATACGGTAGGAGGGAGCAAGGCTGGGGCTAATGTCTCACTGCTACACTATACATAGTTGTTATATAGGAGAAAAACAAACATTTTACATTATCTTCTTTTACCCCTGCCGTGTGCACACAGAAACAGATACGGTAGGAGGGAGCAAGGCTGGGGCTAATGTCTCACTGCTACACTATACACAGTTGTTATATAGGGGGAAAACAAACATTTTACATTATCTTGTTTTACCCCTACCATGTGCACACAGAAACAAATACGGTAGGAGGGAGCAAGGCTGGTGCTAATGTCTCACTGCTACATTGTACACAGTTGTTATATAAGAGGAATACAAACATTTTACATTATCTAGTTTTACCTCTGCCGTGTGCACACAGAAACAGATACGGTAGGAGGGAGCAAGGCTGGGGCTAATGTCTCACTGCTACATTGTACACAGTTGCTATATAAGAGGAATACAAATATTTCACATTATCTCTGTGTACATCTGTTACTATTAGATACTATCGACATCCAAATGCATGGTGTTATGTTCCATCTAAGGTCTGACAATGGCGTGGGGGGAGCCTGTTGCCATGACACACGTGTCCAAGTGTCCGACAGATGAGGTGTGTCCTCTCCACCCACAGGCCAGGTGCTAGTAAGTATAGCAGTCACTCTCACATCTCTTTAAACACATTGAAAACAAATCCTTACATGTTGTGTGTTGACAAGGCCGACATTATGTTTTGAGTTTCTGTTTTACACCTCATTGTGTCAGGCTAGGGAGACATATATCTGGAGTCGTGTTGGTGTGTGGTCTTCGTGCATAAAGTCCAGGTTACATATCAGTTGAAGTTAAGCAACGTTGGTCCTTGGATGGGTGATCGAGTTTGGCAGCTTGACTCCTAAAAGTTTCTAGGACTTCAGTCATGCCCCACAGTAAGGCATATTTGACACATGTGGTCTCACCCTAGGCAACTGAGTTTGTTCAGAATTGCCGCTGTCCACCAGCAGTGAGTGGGTACCCGGTGGATAAGTCATATGACTGCAACACTGACATTCTGGGCTCACACCCGTAATACAAAGTGCATAGACGCAGGCGTCTTATAAATAGCCAATATCATATACACTTACGGAAAAATGTTACTGGTGCATAACATAAAATTGCATAAGATAAACGTTATTTGAAAAAAGTATAAAGTAAACCATAATTAAACATGTAGCAAAGAACTTTGCATGCAATTTGATGCCGCGTATCACACATGACACGTCTGCTTGTGCACAATGAAGCTGTTGACATCTGAAGTTCACACACTGGATATTGAAAATTGAAGAATAGATTTTCTCTATTATTATTATTATTATTATTATTATGTTTTACAGTTTTAAAGATAGTATGCAGCAGAGTGGGTTCGGGTGATCCCGGCACAGTCAGGTTGGTAAGGCTCATCATCAGCTCAGGGCCCTTGCCCCCTCTACACGCAGCCCAGACAGCGAATGGGACTTCTCCCAGGAAACGCTGCCTTGTCGAACCCACCAGGAACTTTCCGGAGAATATGAAGGCTCCCCAACACTGCAGCCTTCTGCATTACCCAGAGTGTCAGAAGGGCTGTGCTCTGGTTGGAGAACCCGAGCACTCTCCTGATCTGCGCCAGGAGATCAGGAGGTACCAAACCAAGGGCACCGAGAACAATGGGGAGCCTGACGACAGTGTACTTGGGATGCAAGCGAGACATTTCAAAGGCGAGGTCCGCATATTTATCATGCTTTTCCTGAATCTTGCCAATCACATTGGTGTCAAAAGGGACAGAAAATTCAATAAAATAAATAAATTCATTGGCTTTATCAAAAAGGACAAGATCAGGTTTGTTGGCTGGAATTCTTCTGAGGCTGTATATGGGCCTATTCCAGAGAAGTTTGAAAGCATCATTTTCCATGACACCCTTGACATGTTCAGGGTCGTACCATGGATGGACCTCGGTGTCAAAGCCACAGGCATGGCGGAGACGGTAGTAAAAGCAACGAGCCATGCCATCATGTCGTTTAAGATATGCTGTTTGTGCCAAGGAAGGGCATCCACTGACAAGGTGTTGGACAGTCTCCGTGAATTCATTGCAAAGTCGATATTTCATATTGATATTTTTTTTAAGAATCACATTTAGGCGATTGCGAGTGGGAAGTGACTGGTCCTGAGCAGCAAAAATGAAGCGATCAGTTTCACATTTAAGACCAGTCGACTTCATCCAGGCGAAGGAGACGGTGGGATTGCTATTCTGTTCAACACACTGCATGTACACACGATGCAGTGGCTTCTCAGAAAGCTTCTCCACAAAAGACCGACTCTGGGCAGACTTGGTAAAGGACTTCACCTGGTTTACTCCCATCACTGTACCGTCCAGTAGTACATTGCCATCAACAAAATCAACCTCAAATCTCAGATTCTGTCCTACAACCTTGGCACGCTTAAAATAGTTGTGGAATTCCTTGCTTTCATCATGAGTCTTTACATGCATCACCAAAGGATCATCCGATAAATAAATATGTGTAAAAGTACACAATAAAATTCTATCATGAAGAGCCTCCACATTAATCAAACCCCGACATCCAGAATTGATTGGCATGTATAAACGGTTAAGAGAGGAACGAGGGTGGTGGGCTCTGTTATCAGACACGATCCTTCTGGTCAGGCGGTCAAGACTCTGGATGTCTTGTTTTGTCCAATCAACTACTCTAAAGGAATAGGAAAGGACTGGCACAGCACAAGTATTGGTGGCTTTGACCTTGTTTCGAGCATTTAGCTCTGAGCTCCAGATTTTCTTTAAACGAGATTTATACTGGGCCCGAAGTTTGTCTTGAATTTGGGCATTTTTGAGCTTGTCTCGAACTTGCATTCCAAGATAGATGTAGGCCTGATCTTCCACAAGATGCTCAATAACTCCTCCCCCTTGTAACTTGACTGATCCATCATTAACTACCTTGCCACGTTTCAAATGAAGAGTATTACATTTGTCGAGACCAAATGTCATGCCAATATCATTAAAAAAGGACTCGACAATGAGGACTTATTCCTTCAAAGTGGTATTGCCTTTCACAAGGAGCTCGATGTCATCCATGTAAAAGAGATGAGTAAGCGGTGTTGGGGATCTGTGCTGAGGAGGTCCGGGATGGTAACCCTCCTGTTTATTGAGCAGAAAGCTCAAAGGATTCAGAGACAAACAAAAAAGCAAAGGACTAAAGGAGTCCCCCTGAAATATTATTATTATTATTTATTATTACTGGATACTTATACAACGCACATATCCACGCACTAGTGCATGCTCGAGGCGCTGGTATTTTGTTCCCTCCATCATTGGATGTCAATCTCAACGGCACATCTTATTATCAGTCTCAACTCCCTGAGGGGCATACAACTCTTGCTGCCATAAGGCGTACCGAGTTATTGCGGGTTTCCCATCCTTACTAGGTAGCCATTCACAGCTGGGTGGACTGGGACACATAGTCACATTATTTTGTCCAAATTTACGACACGTGAGGCTAGCCTATGAATGTTTTGGAAAACAGGTTAATTTCAACCCAAACTTCGAGTACGTCATGCACGTCTTACAGACAATCAACGTCTCCACGCCGTGGGCATGCTGGAGACTTGAATGACAGAAAATGAAGTGGCCAGACAGTCTTGTGTACATAGAAACAGGATCCCATCTCTATGGAGACGTTTTCAACATAATTGGAACACAAGAGATTTGTCCGTCCACGCGTGACATCATGTCAGCAAGACAACCACATTCGGCTGACGCATCTTAGGCATTGATTCCAGACTGCCAGTTTGACTGCTCAATAATTCCTGGCTTACGCCCAATCAGTTCCACGACTTTACGAAACCGACTGAGAGTGCACAACATCCGGCCCCGACGGCCTGCAATACGTCCAATTTTGCTCCAACGTCACCGATAGGCACAACTTGCCTGGTGTCGACAGCATCTTCGGTACAAGGAGAAAAGATAAGTGCTGTTTTGTTCACTGAAGAGTCGAGACTTGACCTGGACAGCTCAGATGGCAGGGCAAGGGTGTACAGACGACGAGGTGATCGGTATGCTGACGCGTGCGTTGTTCAAAGTCGCCAGTAGCGATAGCGTTATGGTATGGGGAAGGGTCAAATCTTATGATCGAATACAACTTGTCATTGTCAATGGTAATCTGGCAGGTGTGTCATACAGGGGTATTCTCCGTCGCTCGTGTTGTGACCAGGTACTCTTCTGGCCATCTGTTACTAGTCCCCTATCGACGTTTATGTCAAGCCCAGAATCAGCCATTGTCGTCAGGAAAACACTTTAAATCATGTTACCATCTTTTGGCAGTAAAGATGGCATAACATCAAATAATGCACAGTTACCTTATTCCAGTACCAGTATATATAGTTTAATTCAGTGTGATACCTTAATGTGTCTAGCAAATGCAGGCAGTATATCTGCCCATTCTACCCATTCTATTTGGTACCATATGGTGTTAACAGCAATGACTGCTGGACATCACGTGGTCTACAAGAGTGTGGTTTCCATTTCTATGACGACCAGGACAGGAGAGTTATCTGCTGGTTTCAATAGTGTAAGGCAAAGGTGAAGATCGACTGGAGAAACGCTCCTCTGGAAATAAAGCTGTCATGAGAAAACTGTATCGGTCATGATCCCCACAGGATTACGTCGTATCTTATCAAGTTTCCGTGTCAACGGAACAAAATATTACCCGCTGCCACGGTAACCGCCAAACTCTCCGCCGAGAAGCTGTGTCGCTAAGAATCACATGACGTCATAATATGACGCATGCAGTGCTGGAAGTTCGAAGACTGTTCGATTAGCTGTTTTTTCATTCACTATGTACACATTTATCTTACCAGTTTTCACTGCTTTATTTAAACTATTCTATACATCGTTTGCTCACTCAAATTAAACATAGTTAAACATTCAAAAGCAGTTTTAAGCTTGTCAGAATATGTTTCACTGATTTTAAAAATCCAGTCGAGAGACAGACGCCATTTTGTTTAAACGTCACATAGTCGGTAGCGATCTTCAAAATAAAGTAAAATGATATTTTGTACAGTTAACATGGCGGTAAGATAATGCGTTGTATGCTTCTCCCTCCGGTAATACGGTCTGATGTACACCTCTTTGTAGCATGTTATCCTCGCCTACCTGCTCGGGTGACACTCCTACATCAGACCTCGCCTACCTGCTCGGGTGACACTCCTACAAAGAGGCGTACATCAGACCTCGCCTACCTGCTCGGGTGACACTCCTACAAAGAGGCGTACATCAGACCTCGCCAACCTGCTCGGGTGACGCTCCTACAAAGAGGCGTACATCAGACCTCGCCTACCTGCTCGGGTGACACTCCTACAAAGAGGCGTACATCAGACCTCGCCTACCTGCTCGGGTGACACTGCTACATCAGACCTCGCCTACCTGCTCGGGTGACACTGCTACATCAGACCTCGCCTACCTGCTCGGGTGACACTGCTACAAAGAGGCGTACATCAGACCTCGCCTACCTGCTCGGGTGACACTGCTACAAAGGCGTACATCAGACCTCGCCTACCTGCTCGGGTGACACTCCTACAAAGAGGCGTACATCAGACCTCGCCTACCTGCTCGGGTGACACTCCTTCAAAGAGGCGTACATCAGACCTCGCCAACCTGCTCGGGTGACACTGCTACAAAGAGGCGTACATCAGACCTCGCCAACCTGCTCGGGTGACACTGCTACAAAGAGGCGTACATCAGACCTCGCCAACCTGCTCGGGTGACACTGCTACAAAGAGGCGTACATCAGACCTCGCCTACCTGCTCGGGTGACACTCCTGCAAAGAGGCGTACATCAGACCTCGCCTACCTGCTCGGGTGACACTCCTACAAAGAGGCGTACATCAGACCGCATTACCCTCTAGAGAAGCATACAACTTATAGTATCTCAACAGAACCCCAGGATTGTAGGATGGTAAACTGTTGTCCCTTGAACATATATTAAACAGTCCGCTAAGTAAATCACATTACATGCATCCAGCACAACGCAGAGCTAAGTAAGGATGTTACGACCTGGAAGGATATAATGTTATTAGTGTTATTATTGAGAAAATAGGTAGTGGAAAAATGAGAGCCCAGAACCAGTAGGAGATGTTCCACAAAGGGAGACTACTCGTGCTGGTCTAATGACACGTCTGTAGCCATTGTCTCAAGCCCTCTGACGTCAAGCCTGTTACTGAAACTGAAGAGGAAACAGTGGTGGAAATTATGTGAATTGATAGATGTAAAGTCGCTGACGACTTCAGGTATGAGAAACTGCGTAAGCATGTTCTGTCCTACCTGGAACACCAGCCACAGTTTATATAATCATGTTTGTGTTTGTCCGTGAACTAACGCCTCTCAGAGTGGGTTACGCCAGTGCGTGATGTTTCCATTGGTGAAATTAACAACCAAAAAATGAGGAAACAGAATTAGATAAATCCATTCTTTCAGAGCCAGCTGTCATCCAAAGTCTGGCTGCCCTGCACGATAAATTTGCATCATTCGATGATACAGTGGGCATTTGTAAACAAACATGGTGAACACAGGTATGCCAACATATCTAACTTCAGAGGTTCAGGACAGTTTGTCAAAATTGAAAGCAAATGTCATTTGAAGTTTACCTAGAAAGCTATCCGTGAAATGCTTGACTTCGCGTCAGAAGTTGTTAGGTTACAACATTCAAGGCGTCAGTGAAGCTTTCAACAACACCCGGTATCACCACTATTGCATAGTGATTCATAAACACTTGATTTGTCATCGCATCGCATGGTGACAATCACTGGATTGTCTGGTCTTGCCTCGGTTTGTTTACAAACAACATCATAAAGCTGTAATGCTGCTGAAACAAATATCTGCTCCAAATATCTGCTCCTGATATAGTCTACCCGTGTAGGCTCTGGTTAGAATGTGCCTTCAGTAACCCATGCTTGTCGTAAGAGGCCCTTAACGGTCTGCGGATTGATGCTCATGCTGTTGATCAGTGGATTGTCTGGTCCAGACTCGATTATTTACAGACCGCCGTCATATAGCTTGAACATTGCTGAGTGCGGCGTAAAACTAAAACTCACTCACTCACTCCTGATATAGTCACAACTGTACAATCGACATTTTTAGAAACGTGGAAGGGGTTTTGTCGCTTCTGTTTATAGTAGTACTTTTGCCGTACCACTGTATCTTGTAAACAATCCTGTCTCACACAATCCCGTGATGGACAGGCAACCCACTGATGGACCAGCCAATCCAGTGATGGACAACACAATCCAGTGATGGACCACACAATCCCGTGATTGACCACACAATCCAGTGATGGACCACACAATCCCATGATGGACCACACAATCCCGTGATGGACAGGCAACTCACTGATGGACCAGCCAATCCAGTGATGCACCAGCCAGTCCAGAGATGGACCACACAATCCCATGATGGGCCACACAATGCCGTGATGGACCACACAATCCAGTGATGGACCACACAATCCCGTGATGGACCACACAATCCCATGATGGACCACACAATCCCGTGATGGACAGGCAACTCACTGATGGACCAGCCAATCCAGTGATGCACCAGCCAATCCAGTGATGGACAACACAATCCAGTGATGGACCACACAATCCCGTGATGGACCACACAATCCCGTGATGGACCACACAATCCCATGATGGACCACACAATCCCATGATGGACCACACAATCCCGTGATGGACAGGCAACTCACTGATGGACCAGCCAATCCAGTGATGCACCAGCCAATCCAGTGATGGACAACACAATCCAGTGATGGACCACACAATGCCGTGATGGACCACGTAATCCAGTGATGGACCACACAATCCAGTGATGGACCACACAATCCCATGATGGACAATACAACGCTGTTCTTATTTTGTTGAAACTAATCATAATTGTGAAGTTCGCCTGCTGTTTGCCAGTTCCCAGATTATAGCTGACAAGTAACGTGAAGTAACTATAGATGTAGATGAAACAGTATGAAATTTTCATGTGACCCCGTGTCGGGACGCACTGACCTTACGGGATGAGGACATGACGTGTCACTTTTACAATAAAATCTAGGACCAGGCTGGGTCATCATGACATAAAACATGACAACACGGTGACAATGGGACAATAGGCTAGAGGAGGGGATGGTAATGGGGGTGGGGTACTTCTGGTCAAGTGTCTTGTTAATTTCAACAGTCTTCCCAAACTATGCTGCATAGCTTTCAGTGACAAGTCATGTCATTGTCTATTGTACAGTTTCGGTTGCAGTGTAGAGAATCTTTCTGTTTATTGTTGCTGATTCAGTTCCCGGGAAACCTGTGTGACAATCTGAGGGTAAACATCACTTGAACACGTCTCTCGCACATGTGACACATATATTATGCCCTTGCCTTATCAACTTCAACTGTAAACCGAAATATTCTTCTTGTCACATTAAATGGCACATTGAATGCTAGCACCTTATATACTGGAACATCAAATACTAGCACTTTAAATACCGGCACAGTACAGACTGGCACATTAAATACTAGCACAATAAATACCAGCACTTTAAATACTGGCACATTAAATGCTAGCACATTAAATAATGGCTCATTAAATACCGGCACATGAAATACTGGCACATTAAATACTAGCACAATAAATTCCAGCACTTTAAATACTGGCACATTAAATGCTAGCACATTAAATAATGGCTCATTAAATACTAGCAAATTAAATGCTAGCACATTAAATACTGGCACATTAAATACCGGCACATTAAATGCTAGAACATTAAATAATGGCAGATTAAATACTGGCACATTAAATGCTAGCAAATTAAATGCTAGCACTTGAATACTGGCACATTAAATGCTAGCACATTAAATAATGGCACATTAAATACTGGCAAATTAAATGCTAACACTTGAATACTGGCACATTAAGTAATGGCACAGTAAATACTGGCACATAAAATACTAACAGATTAAATACTGGCACATTAAATACTGGCACCTTAAATACTGGCACATTAAAAACTGGCACAGTAATTAGCGGCACATTAAATATTGGCACAGTAGTAACTGGCACATTAAATACTAGCACATTAAATACTGGCACATTTTAAAATGCTAACACTCTGCATACTGGCACATTAAATACTGGTATTTGTAATACCATCACAGTATTTATCATCTGACTATGTTTTCTTTCCGTTGGCTTTACAGCCTTGGGGCACCACGGAAGTAATTCAACCGCCTTCTGGAAAACATCCGCGAAATTGGATGGCCATGGGTGTTTGCACATTTGCCACATGTGTCATAATACTATTATATTGGTGTAGTGGACAGAGTGTCTGCCCCGAGAGCGGAAGGTCGCGAGTTCGATTCCCGGACATACCATACTGAAAGGCATAAACAGTGGAGCTTGTTGTTAATCTGTCTGGCGGAACAACGACCGGCGCGGAATCTGAATACTGTGCGTGAGCAGGTTATCGACTGTGGTATCTCAGCGGACCAATGTCAGATTGCACCAGTGCCAGCAATCTCACACGAGCAGGCAGAAAGAGACATGGGAGATAATATTACTGAAGGTGTCGTTAATCTCCATTTCAGGTCACGGAACAAGACTGATACAGGCAGGTATATACATGTGCACGCATACACGTTCACGCATATACACGTTCAGGCATATACAGACGGACAGGTATATACACACGTGCGGTATATACACACGTGCAGGTATGTACACACGTGCAGGTATATACACAAGTGCAGGTATGTACACACGTGCAGGTATGTACTCACGTGCAGGTAGACACGTGCAGGTATATACGCACGTGCGGTATACACACACGTGCAGGTATATACACACGTGCAGGTATGTACACACGTTGAGGTATATACACACGTACAGGTATATACACACGTGCAGGTATGTACACACGTGCAGGTATATACGCACGTGCAGGTATATACGCACGTACAGGTATATACGCACGTGCAGTATATACACACGTGCAGGTATATACGCACGTGCGGTATATACACACGTGCAGGTACATACACACGTGCAGGTATGTACACACGTGCAGGTATATACACACGTGCGGTATATACACACGTGCAGGTATGTACACACGTGCAGGTATGTACATACGTGCATGTATATACACACGTGCAGGTGTATACATAAGTGCAGGGATATACACATGTGTGGTATATACACACGTGTAGGTATATACACACGTGCAGGTATACACACACGTTCAAGTATCCACGCATGCACGAACCTATGTTAGTGAAACCATTTTGAAAACAACCTCCATCCTCATAAAGTCAACACAAGCTGTGTCGTCAGTTCAGTCATTTTACTACGTGTTGACTGACAAGTTGACTTGGAAACTCAACCTGAAATCAGGCCGTAAAAGTGAGACTCCAACAGGCATCGAGGCAATGTGATTTGACAATATGGAAATGTGTTCTTTTCTGACATGCGATATAAATGCACATGTATGTTAGTATCATGTTTCCGTCACAGAGTATATTCCTTTTAAATAATTTACGTTTCAGATAATTTACTGTCAAATTAAAAAATATATTTTACTGAAATACGTCCTTGAACTAAAACGCCAAATTCATGTATTTTGCCGTACGAGGAAATTATAGGCTGATTTAACAATTTGAGATAAACATATGTTCGAAATAGTTTACTCAATGCAATGTACAAGTATGTATTTAAATTGGAACCATCATCATTTATACATTGTTATGTATACATTATGTATATATTTCATATTGTTATAAGAAACTATAACATTTTGTTCGATGTGTAACATCTTATTTGATGCTTTGTGGGTGCATGTCTTCTCCGCGATGTTGCTTGATTGGAAATAAAATGTACCATATGAAAAAAAACAACTTTTGCCAGTCATCTCACAGTACATCTCAAATAGAAAAGGAGAGATAACGAGATCATAGATACCAGGGCTTCTCAGTGTCGGCCTGTTTCAGAACCTTGGCCATTATCTGTGTGAGGTAGATGTTACCATCTTTGTCCTTATTGCTAAACTCCTGCTCTTGTCCTATACTGCATTTGAAGCTGTACACCCACACTGTTCTGTACTGTCATAGTGGGCGATTTCTGTTGACGTTTGTGTTGATTTGTATTGACATGACAAAAGGGATGATTTCAGCTTCCAACAGTCAACCTCCCTTCACGTGGAGCAATACACAAACAACTCCAGCCTTTGGTGTTCAGGTTTCACAACAACTGAGGTACAATCGTGAAAAATCTGATACCAGCTTTTCAAGGAGAGTCATGCTGCTCTTGCTCAGGGTTACGATATTCAAGGCCTTACTAAGACTTCATTGACATGCCAGTGGCAAAAATGATGTCCCATGTAATTTTCTGTTTGACTTGTACCATACGTTTTTACCTGCTCTCAAGATTACTTGGGAGTGATTCATAAGCACTGTGGTTTTAGTGCAGACACCTCGTAATGAGGATGTTGTCGCTGCTTTACTTCAGTTCGACAATGATATATAGTAAACAATATAGCCTTTATACCACAATAGTAAACAATATAGCCTTTATACCACAATAGTAGACGATATAACCTTTATACCACAATAGTAGACAATATAGCCTTTATACCACAATAGTAGACGATATAGCCTTTATATCACAATAGTAGACAATATACCTTTATACCACAATAGTAGACAACACAAGTATGTAAATATTTGTGTTGTATTGTATTGTCATTGAATGGTCAGTAAAGGTGAGTTAATACATCACTTACGCATTGCACATCACGGAAATGCTGCGAACGTTCTTTAAATGTCTGACATGGCCTGTAACCCTTCTATTGAGCTTAAATCCAACTTACTTAACACGACAAGCAGAATTATTCTCAAATCCATAATGAGGTGTTGCTGTGTCTGTTTTCTACAGAAAGTGACACAACGTTAGAGAGAGTGTCCAGGTTGCTGTGTCTGTTTTCTACAGAAAGTGACACAACGTTAGAGAGAGTGCCCAGGTTGCTGTGTCTGTTGTCTACAGAAAGTGACACAACGTTAGAGAGAGTGCCCAGGTTGCTGTGTCTGTTGTCTACAGAAAGTGACACAACGTTAGAGAGAGTGTCCGGGTTGCTGTGTCTGTTGTCTACAGAAAGTGACACAACGTTAGAGAGAGTGTCCGGGTTGCTGTGTCTGTTTTCTACAGAAAGTGACACAACGTTAGAGAGAGTGTCCAGGTTGCTGTGTCTGTTGTCTACAGAAAGTGACACAACGTTAGAGAGAGTGTCCAGGTTGCTGTGTCTGTTGTCTACAGAAAGTGACACAACGTTAGAGAGAGTGTCCAGGTTGCTGTGTCTGTTGTCTACAGAAAGTGACACAACGTTAGAGAGAGTGTCCAGGTTGCTGTGTCTGTTGTCTACAGAAAGTGACACAACGTTAGAGAGAGTGTCCGGGTTGCTGTGTCTGTTGTCTACAGAAAGTGACACAACGTTAGAAGAGAGAGTGTCCAGGTTGCTGTGTCTGTTTTCTAAATCACAGTGGTATGACCATGCAGAGTATGGGACTAGTACCACCTGACAGAGCAGGATCACAGTGGTATGACCATGTAGAGTATGGGACTAGTACCACCTGACAGAGCAGGATCACAGTGGTATGACCATGTAGAGTATGGGACTAGTACCACCTGACAGAGCAGGATCACAGTGGTATGACCATGCAGAGTATGGGACTAGTACCACCTGACAGAGCAGGATCACAGTGGTATGACCATGCAGAGTATGGGACTACCACCTGACCACCTGATCAGATGACAGGATCACAGTACCACCTGACATGACCATGCAGAGTATGGGACTAGTACCACCTGACAGAGCAGGATCACAGTGGTATGACCATGCAGAGTATGGGACTAGTACCACCTGACAGAGCAGGATCACAGTGGTATGACCATGTAGAGTATGGGACTAGTACCACCTGACAGAGCAGGATCACAGTGGTATGACCATGCAGAGTATGGGACTAGTACCACCTGACAGAGCAGGATCACAGTGGTATGACCATGCAGAGTATGGGACTAGTACCACCTGACAGAGCAGGATCACAGTGGTATGACCATGCAGAGTATGGGACTAGTACCACCTGACAGAGCAGGATCACAGTGGTATGACCATGCAGAGTATGGGACTAGTACCACCTGACAGAGCAGGATCACAGTGGTATGACCATGCAGAGTATGGGACTAGTACCACCTGACAGAGCAGGATCACAGTGGTATGACCATGCAGAGTATGGGACTAGTACCACCTGACAGAGCAGGATCACAGTGGTATGACCATGCAGAGTATGGGACTAGTACCACCTGACAGAGCAGGATCACAGTGGTATGACCATGCAGAGTATGGGACTAGTACCACCTGACAGAGCAGGATCACAGTGGTATGACCATGCAGAGTATGGGACTAGTACCACCTGACAGAGCAGGATCACAGTGGTATGACCATGCAGAGTATGGGACTAGTACCACCTGACAGAGCAGGATCACAGTGGTATGACCATGCAGAGTATGGGACTAGTACCACCTGACAGAGCAGGATCACAGTGGTATGACCATGCAGAGTATGGGACTAGTACCACCTGACAGAGCAGGATCACAGTGGTATGACCATGCAGAGTATGGGACTAGTACCACCTGACAGAGCAGGATCACAGTGGTATGACCATGCAGAGTATGGGACTAGTACCACCTGACAGAGCAGGATCACAGTGGTATGACCATGCAGAGTATGGGACTAGTACCACCTGACAGAGCAGGATCACAGTGGTATGACCATGCAGAGTATGGGACTAGTACCACCTGACAGAGCAGGATCACAGTGGTATGACCATGCAGAGTATGGGACTAGTACCACCTGACAGAGCAGGATCACAGTGGTATGACCATGCAGAGTATGGGACTAGTACCACCTGACAGAGCAGGATCACAGTGGTATGACCATGCAGAGTATGGGACTAGTACCACCTGACAGAGCAGGATCACAGTGGTATGACCATGTAGAGTATGGGACTAGTACCACCTGACAGAGCAGGATCACAGTGGTATGACCATGCAGAGTATGGGACTAGTACCACCTGACAGAGCAGGATCACAGTGGTATGACCATGCAGAGTATGGGACTAGTACCACCTGACAGAGCAGGATCACAGTGGTATGACCATGTAGAGTATGGGACTAGTACCACCCTGACAGAGCAGGATCACAGTGGTATGACCATGCAGAGTATGGGACTAGTACCACCTGACAGAGCAGGATCACAGTGGTATGACCATGCAGAGTATGGGACTAGTACCACCTGACAGAGCAGGATCACAGTGGTATGACCATGCAGAGTATGGGACTAGTACCACCTGACAGAGCAGGATCACAGTGGTATGACCATGCAGAGTATGGGACTAGTACCACCTGACAGAGCAGGATCACAGTGGTATGACCATGCAGAGTATGGGACTAGTACCACCTGACAGAGCAGGATCACAGTGGTATGACCATGCAGAGTATGGGACTAGTACCACCTGACAGAGCAGGATCACAGTGGTATGACCATGCAGAGTATGGGACTAGTACCACCTGACAGAGCAGGATCACAGTGGTATGACCATGCAGAGTATGGGACTAGTACCACCTGACAGAGCAGGATCACAGTGGTATGACCATGCAGAGTATGGGACTAGTACCACCTGACAGAGCAGGATCACAGTGGTATGACCATGCAGAGTATGGGACTAGTACCACCTGACAGAGCAGGATCACAGTGGTATGACCATGCAGAGTATGGGACTAGTACCACCTGACAGAGCAGGATCACAGTGGTATGACCATGCAGAGTATGGGACTAGTACCACCTGACAGAGCAGGATCACAGTGGTATGACCATGCAGAGTATGGGACTAGTACCACCTGACAGAGCAGGATCACAGTGGTATGACCATGCAGAGTATGGGACTAGTACCACCTGACAGAGCAGGATCACAGTGGTATGACCATGCAGAGTATGGGACTAGTACCACCTGACAGAGCAGGATCACAGTGGTATGACCATGCAGAGTATGGGACTAGTACCACCTGACAGAGCAGGATCACAGTGGTATGACCATGCAGAGTATGGGACTAGTACCACCTGACAGAGCAGGATCACAGTGGTATGACCATGCAGAGTATGGGACTAGTACCACCTGACAGAGCAGGATCACAGTGGTATGACCATGCAGAGTATGGGACTAGTACCACCTGACAGAGCAGGATCACAGTGGTATGACCATGCAGAGTATGGGACTAGTACCACCTGACAGAGCAGGATCACAGTGGTATGACCATGCAGAGTATGGGACTAGTACCACCTGACAGAGCAGGATCACAGTGGTATGACCATGTAGAGTATGGGACTAGTACCACCTGACAGAGCAGGATCACAGTGGTATGACCATGCAGAGTATGGGACTAGTACCACCTGACAGAGCAGGATCACAGTGGTATGACCATGCAGAGTATGGGACTAGTACCACCTGACAGAGCAGGATCACAGTGGTATGACCATGCAGAGTATGGGACTAGTACCACCTGACAGAGCAGGATCACAGTGGTATGACCATGCAGAGTATGGGACTAGTACCACCTGACAGAGCAGGATCACAGTGGTATGACCATGCAGAGTATGGGACTAGTACCACCTGACAGAGCAGGATCACAGTGGTATGACCATGCAGAGTATGGGACTAGTACCACCTGACAGAGCAGGATCACACAGTGGTATGACCATGCAGAGTATGGGACTAGTACCACCTGACAGAGCAGGATCACAGTGGTATGACCATGCAGAGTATGGGACTAGTACCACCTGACAGAGCAGGATCACAGTGGTATGACCATGCAGAGTATGGGACTAGTACCACCTGACAGAGCAGGATCACAGTGGTATGACCATGCAGAGTATGGGACTAGTACCACCTGACAGAGCAGGATCACAGTGGTATGACCATGTAGAGTATGGGACTAGTACCACCTGACAGAGCAGGATCACAGTGGTATGACCATGCAGAGTATGGGACTAGTACCACCTGACAGAGCAGGATCACAGTGGTATGACCATGCAGAGTATGGGACTAGTACCACCTGACAGAGCAGGATCACAGTGGTATGACCATGCAGAGTATGGGACTAGTACCACCTGACAGAGCAGGATCACAGTGGTATGACCATGCAGAGTATGGGACTAGTACCACCTGACAGAGCAGGATCACAGTGGTATGACCATGTAGAGTATGGGACTAGTACCACCTGACAGAGCAGGATCACAGTGGTATGACCATGCAGAGTATGGGACTAGTACCACCTGACTGACAGACGCAGGATCACAGTGGTATGACCATGCAGAGTATGGGACTAGTACCACCTGACAGAGCAGGATCACAGTGGTATGACCATGCAGAGTATGGGACTAGTACCACCTGACAGAGCAGGATCACAGTGGTATGACCATGTAGAGTATGGGACTAGTACCACCTGACAGAGCAGGATCACAGTGGTATGACCATGCAGAGTATGGGACTAGTACCACCACCTGACAGAGCAGGATCACAGTGGTATGACCATGCAGAGTATGGGACTAGTACCACCTGACAGAGCAGGATCACAGTGGTATGACCATGCAGAGTATGGGACTAGTACCACCTGACAGAGCAGGATCACAGTGGTATGACCATGCAGAGTATGGGACTAGTACCACCTGACAGAGCAGGATCACAGTGGTATGACCATGCAGAGTATGGGACTAGTACCACCTGACAGAGCAGGATCACAGTGGTATGACCATGCAGAGTATGGGACTAGTACCACCTGACAGAGCAGGATCACAGTGGTATGACCATGCAGAGTATGGGACTAGTACCACCTGACAGAGCAGGATCACAGTGGTATGACCATGCAGAGTATGGGACTAGTACCACCTGACAGAGCAGGATCACAGTGGTATGACCATGCAGAGTATGGGACTAGTACCACCTGACAGAGCAGGATCACAGTGGTATGACCATGCAGAGTATGGGACTAGTACCACCTGACAGAGCAGGATCACAGTGGTATGACCATGCAGAGTATGGGACTAGTACCACCTGACAGAGCAGGATCACAGTGGTATGACCATGCAGAGTATGGGACTAGTACCACCTGACAGAGCAGGATCACAGTGGTATGACCATGCAGAGTATGGGACTAGTACCACCTGACAGAGCAGGATCACAGTGGTATGACCATGCAGAGTATGGGACTAGTACCACCTGACAGAGCAGGATCACAGTGGTATGACCATGTAGAGTATGGGACTAGTACCACCTGACAGAGCAGGATCACAGTGGTATGACCATGTAGAGTATGGGACTAGTACCACCTGACAGAGCAGGATCACAGTGGTATGACCATGCAGAGTATGGGACTAGTACCACCTGACAGAGCAGGATCACAGTGGTATGACCATGCAGAGTATGGGACTAGTACCACCTGACAGAGCAGGATCACAGTGGTATGACCATGCAGAGTATGGGACTAGTACCACCTGACAGAGCAGGATCACAGTGGTATGACCATGCAGAGTATGGGACTAGTACCACCTGACAGAGCAGGATCACAGTGGTATGACCATGCAGAGTATGGGACTAGTACCACCTGACAGAGCAGGATCACAGTGGTATGACCATGCAGAGTATGGGACTAGTACCACCTGACAGAGCAGGATCACAGTGGTATGACCATGCAGAGTATGGGACTAGTACCACCTGACAGAGCAGGATCACAGTGGTATGACCATGCAGAGTATGGGACTAGTACCACCTGACAGAGCAGGATCACAGTGGTATGACCATGCAGAGTATGGGACTAGTACCACCTGACAGAGCAGGATCACAGTGGTATGACCATGCAGAGTATGGGACTAGTACCACCCTGACAGAGCAGGATCACAGTGGTATGACCATGTAGAGTATGGGACTAGTACCACCTGACAGAGCAGGATCACAGTGGTATGACCATGTAGAGTATGGGACTAGTACCACCTGACAGAGCAGGATCACAGTGGTATGACCATGCAGAGTATGGGACTAGTACCACCTGACAGAGCAGGATCACAGTGGTATGACCATGCAGAGTATGGGACTAGTACCACCTGACAGAGCAGGATCACAGTGGTATGACCATGCAGAGTATGGGACTAGTACCACCTGACAGAGCAGGATCACAGTGGTATGACCATGCAGAGTATGGGACTAGTACCACCTGACAGAGCAGGATCACAGTGGTATGACCATGCAGAGTATGGGACTAGTACCACCTGACAGAGCAGGATCACAGTGGTATGACCATGCAGAGTATGGGACTAGTACCACCTGACAGAGCAGGATCACAGTGGTATGACCATGCAGAGTATGGGACTAGTACCACCTGACAGAGCAGGATCACAGTGGTATGACCATGCAGAGTATGGGACTAGTACCACCTGACAGAGCAGGATCACAGTGGTATGACCATGCAGAGTATGGGACTAGTACCACCTGACAGAGCAGGATCACAGTGGTATGACCATGCAGAGTATGGGACTAGTACCACCTGACAGAGCAGGATCACAGTGGTATGACCATGCAGAGTATGGGACTAGTACCACCTGACAGAGCAGGATCACAGTGGTATGACCATGCAGAGTATGGGACTAGTACCACCTGACAGAGCAGGATCACAGTGGTATGACCATGCAGAGTATGGGACTAGTACCACCTGACAGAGCAGGATCACAGTGGTATGACCATGCAGAGTATGGGACTAGTACCACCTGACAGAGCAGGATCACAGTGGTATGACCATGCAGAGTATGGGACTAGTACCACCTGACAGAGCAGGATCACAGTGGTATGACCATGCAGAGTATGGGACTAGTACCACCTGACAGAGCAGGATCACAGTGGTATGACCATGTAGAGTATGGGACTAGTACCACCTGACAGAGCAGGATCACAGTGGTATGACCATGCAGAGTATGGGACTAGTACCACCTGACAGAGCAGGATCACAGTGGTATGACCATGCAGAGTATGGGACTAGTACCACCTGACAGAGCAGGATCACAGTGGTATGACCATGCAGAGTATGGGACTAGTACCACCTGACAGAGCAGGATCACAGTGGTATGACCATGCAGAGTCTGACCCACCCTGTATGGGACTAGTACCACCTGACACCAGGATCTTCACGGGTTTCATATATCTAAAACAGAACCATGAATAGTCAACACAAATGGAAAACACGTCTTCAGGCTGATTTTATAGCATTGTTCACATAAGGTTCACAATCCAGTCAAAATACCAACAGAACTCGTTTGAACTAATCTAAACTAAGCTGAGCTGCTGCCATTACCTCGTCTCTTGTCAGAGATATGACGGGGTTCTCAAGAACAACACAGGCTGCAAAAGATCACCCTGAGCTGCTGCCGTTACCTCGTCTCTTGTCGGAGATATGACGGGGTTCTCAAGAACAACACAAACTGCACAATATCATCCTGAGCTGCTGCCATTACCTCGTCTCTTGTCGGAGATATGATGGGGTTCTCAAGAACAACACAGGTTCCACAATATCATCCTGAGCTGCTTCCATTACCTCGTCTCTTGTCAGAGATATAACGGGGTTCTCAAGAACAACACAGGCTGCACAAGATCACCCTTAGCTGCTGCCATTACCTCGTCTCTTGTCGGAGATATGACGGGGTTCTCAAGAACAACACAGGTTCCACAATATCATCCTGAGCTGCTGCCATTACCTCGTCTCTTGTCAGAGATATGACGGGGTTCTCAAGAACAACACAGGTCGTGCTTTAGAGTGAAGGACCTTTTGTAAACAGTATTCTGAACAAACGTCCTACAACATATACCTTTCGACGGTAATGAGGACTGAGACGGTGATGTTAGCGTAAAAAGGCTTTATTGTACATGTCAATAGATGACAAAAATGTGTTGATTTTCATACGAGGAGCGAACATCGCGTTCCGTGGTTGAGTAAGAACACTCTAAAGCACATGACATCTCCCAACAATAAGATATAACATTTGTATCACATTTGATATATACATAATATATATGAATAATGCACATGTGACGTGAACATTCCTTCACTGACGATGGTGCTTGAAACAATCACCAATGTGGTGCATAGCGATGTCTTGTGGTAGGGTAGAGTATTCATGACAGATTACTCTTACTGTTTGGATTCAACACTCGCGTCAGCTATTCCAATAATAACGGAGCAACATACAGAAAGCAGATAGAGAAGGGTATATGGATATAACATACATATAACATTAATGTCAACACATGTACAGACGAAGAACGATATTACTGGCAAGACTACGTGGAGAAGAGGGAGAGAAGAAGCGCACGTAAAAGGATTGAGACTATCATGATAAGGCGGGATACGACGTTAGACGCCATGTTATATTCACTAATATTGTCAGACGATTAATAATAACGGTAATTTCTTTCAATTTGAACGTTTCTAAAACAATTTGACATAAAAACAATTTTTCTGATTTAAAAACAATAACACGCAAACCAAACCCTGTTCTACCCCGATATATGCAATATCTCTGTAAGAGTGTAAAAGGGACGCAATACTTGTACAAAACTCTCATTTCAGGTCTAGGTTTAAAAAACCAACATGCATTGAAATGGGAACTAAACATTTTATACGACGACATTATATCTAAGGATTTGTCACTTTACAATACTATTCCCTTTAGATGTACGAAAGATACTAGATTACAATGGTTCCAATACAGACTCTACACCATATCTTCCAAAAAACAAACATTTGTTTTAGAAAAGATAGGATATAAAGACACTAGTAATTGCAGTTTTTGCTCCGAAGATATAGAAACAACTATCCACTTATTCTGGTCTTGCAGCAAGGTAAACCATATATGGAAAAACCTTGAGAACTGGCTACATGATAAGCACAAATAAAACTCAAAATTGAAAAGAAACATGTAATGCTTGGTTACCCAAATAAAAACAATGATCCAATAAATATCATCTTAAGTCTCTTCAAGGAACTAATTTTTCGAAATACGTTTAACAACATTATGCCGTCTTTTCAAGTTTTTCAACATAAACTGTTTGAATATTATATGTTAACAAAGTGTTCGTCAATAATTAGTTGTAATATCAATGCTTTCTACATGTTTTGGTCGTCATGCCATGATTTATTCTGCTAAAACTATTTGATTGTTCATCATGAATACTGGAATATCACTGTTATTTGTTTGTATAAAATGTTGAAAAATGCAACAAAATAAACAACCATAAAAAAAATATTGTCAGACTAATAACTCATATGTATTTTCAAATATATATTTAACAATATGTATACATTAACTAACACCATTAATTTCGTTCAGTTACACAGGTTGAGTTGAATAAAATCATATTCCTATCTGTACACACTATACAGTAACGACAAACAGGTTCAGCAGCTAGCATAGTGTTATACTCTCCAAACTGTTGATTTTAGTTCAATCTGTATATTGTAACACATGATATATTTGTGATTACACTTTCTCGTTAAAGTACAGATTCTAGTACTTTACTTGGCTGTGTTGAACCCACACCAACAGAAGTACTAGAATCTTCACTTTACTGAGAAAGTGTAATCCCATACATAACATATGGTACATTGGACCACTAAATGACATTGTGTAGTCTATATGTGGTAGCTTATATCTACACATGTATCAGACGTACACGGAAAGTCGTTAAGTATCCTCTATTTTGACCACTAAATGACATTGTGTAGTGTATATGTTGTAGCTTTTATCTACACATGTATCAGACGTACACGGAAAGTCGTTAAGTATCCTCTATTTTGACCACTAAATGACATTGTGTAGTCTATATGTTGTAGCTTACATCTACACATGTATCAGACGTACACGGAAAGTCGTTAAGTATCCTCTATTTTGACCACTAAATGATATTGTGTAGTCTATATGTGGTAGCTTATATCTACACATGTATCAGACGTACACGGAAAGTCGTTAAGTATCCTCTATTTTGACCACTAAATGACATTGTGTAGTGTATATGTTGTAGCTTACATCTACACATGTATCAGACGTACACGGAAGGTCGTTTAGTATCCTCTATTCTGACCACTAAATGACACTGTGTAGTGTATATGTTGTAGCTTACATCTACACATGTATCAGACGTACACCTTTTTTCACTCTCAAGCATGTACATGAACACTGACACAATGTCGCGCTTCCAACACAAACTGTAACATTTTGTTAAACCGCATTTAGGGATACGGTGACACTAATTGGTGCACTAATACCCAACCCCTTTGTCTTTGTCTTTTTTGGTGAGTGAGTGAGTTAATATTTAACGTCATTCGGCAATATTTCAGCCATATCTTGACTGAAACAATTGATGCAATAACAAATGAAAACATTTTGAAGAATAAAACCTGTCGACGTTGGACAGTAAAATACTAGAGGATCACATGTAGGAATATAAAAACTAGTATGTTAAACTAAAACATTTTGATTAAAGAAGACAATACAATATATAACATGTGATATAGTTCGCCAAAGAGACACAATCTTGGTTAAGTAAAGGAATCAAATCTGTGAAGATACATTTAAAGAACGTGACTTCAGATACGTAGTATTGCATCATGCATGCATGGATTATTACACACCGATTGCAAGAACATAACAGCAAACATACACAATGATGCTCGTACAAAATACATAATAGTGAAGGAAAACCGTATAACACACGAACATCATCCATTATATTTCTTGGGAGGCATTTAGAAGTTTGAGCAGTAAGGAAGGATGACAGTATATGGACGACCAACTTTATTACAGTGAGAGCTACGGTTAGGTTCAAGAACGACGAAACAGTAAGATCCTTAAAAAGCCGAATCCATGAGCATCAGACCTCAGGATTTAAACTTGACTCCAAATCAGCCCTATCAGAATATATCAGACCACATCCAAGACAATACCGACCACAGCATCCAGTGGGTCACAACCCTAACGACAAATCTCAAAGACGGTAAAATCAGGAAACTACGAGACGCTATCTACATCAAAAGACTCCAACCTTCTACCAACCAAAGCGCTAGAGAAAACGGCCATAGCGCTAGAGAAAACGTCCACCGAACCGTGAGAAAACGGCCTCTGTGCCAAGGGAAAACGGCCAACATAGTTGCACCAAGATCAAAGGAGATTATATGATTATATATGTTTTAAATAAAAGAGATTTACTTCATTGAGGGTAAACTTTTAAAAATTGATTGATTAATTTTGTTTCGATATCCATAGCGGTTTAACTTTTGAAGATTGATTAGTTGATTCGACAGTTACGATGAACAAACCATTCGATTGATTGTAGATTTTACAGGTAAGATTAGTTGATGATAGAAAGTGTAAAAGATAATAAGGCAGTGTATATATTGACGAACGGATTAGTAGAATATTTAATTACATTAAATGGGAACAAAGAAGTATGTTTTAACTAATTCCAACTAGTGTTCTTGTAGTTCTGGCATAGTCCTAGTATGGTGATCTACCTTCAGTTGTAGGCAATCTATATCCTAAATGTTTTAAATTTAATTAATTTAGATTTGTATCACGAGTCACCTTGAGTCAGGTAAAGATATCCAATCACCCCGCTACTCCCTGTGTATTGACTGACGTGAGAGTGAGAAAATAGGTTGACAAAATAATTAATAAATCAACTTATCTAATACGTTAACCGCCAATCATTGAGTAATGATAAAATCTTCTCGAGTTGATTCAATAATCAATTGTCGCCGAGTGAAGGCGCAAGCCCGAAATAATCCTTTCCGGTCGGCTGACGATACTGCTGAGAAGGTGATGGCAGACACCCTTGGTCCTGATCAGCCAGCCGGCGCCAACTTTAACAAAAACATGAAATACCATTATTTGATAGATACAGTTTTTATTTATTCTGTTTATCTCTTTAGTACACATGAAGAGAGGTTTGACGAGCGTTCTGCAGCAAACAGTATAATACATAAATACAACTTGTAGATGTTCAACCTAAAACTTTGCCATGACTATGTTATCATTGTTGTTGCCTTCTTATTATGATTGATATGAGACATGGAAGAAGCAAATGGTCGATGTTGTTCTACAAAGCGTACAGGTTGGTGAAGTAGTGAGGATTAATATTTCACCCAAGGCCAATAAGGCGTAAATACTTTATACAAGTACAACAAGTACACAAGACCATACACAACACAAAACTAGCCTGTAAGGACCTCTGGTTAAACCATGTTGGATCTACAGTGGTTTGTGTGCTGTGCTGGTGAACTGATGAGGGTGAGTTATTTACACAAGGCTAATCGGTCGTAAGGAGTGACCCAAGATATACAAACATATACATTTTATAGAAGAAGAAGAAGAAATATATATTTTGGTGTCACGTGCTCATACAAATACACAGCATAAATGGCATGATAAAACATATCACCCCAGCGTACTGTTAGACAATAAATATACAGCCTGGTCAGCAGGACTGAGATGTAAAATGGAAGGATGAGCAGATGATACATATTTCCAAAACTCATACCTCAAATCAGTGTAGAAATTACTGACAGTGACAAAATAGGCCTCAGTATATAACGTATGTTTAAACAAGCAGTATGTCCGCAGCTTATCACCATTACACTGACCAACACAGGCTTCAGTATATAACGTATGTTTAAACAAGCGGTATGTCCGCAGCTTATCACCATTACACTGACCTAAACAAGCGGTATGTCAGCAACTTATCACCATTACACTGACCTAAACAAGCGGATTGTCGGCAGCTTTTCACCATTACACTGACCTAAACAAGCGGTATGTCCGCAGCTTATCACCATTACACTGACCTAAACAAGCGGTATGTCCGCAGCTTATTACCATTACACTGACCAACATCATTCCAAAGTTGATGAAACCGATCTTCGCTACCCTTTTCCTTATAGTAAACGCTATAGGAAATATCACAAATATGTATTATAGGCAATTGCCAAGACTGTATCATAGAATGAACAGTATTATACAAGGATTTTCTGAACCGAAGAGACCATCTACTAACGACACTGGGAATTCTTGAAACGTTGGCTGAATGTAGCCAGGCCAAAAACGTATAATTTCAATATTTTGTTTATGGGAAGATAGAAAATAGAGTAAATGTAAAGAGATTCCTCTTACTGTACTCTTCATATGACGGTGGTGTTCTTCAACCCCCCGTGGTTGTTGTTCGTCAATGGGTAATTTTCTGTTTTCTGCAACACTTCCTTCAGTAAATCTGCAGATAAATTATAGTAAAACTGAAATTGTGTCTTCATATATTCTGAGATATTGGGATGTGAATAAACAGGTCTCCACATCTAATTTCGCCCGTAGACGTTGGTATTCAAACTGAATGTCCATGTTAACAATGAACTAAAGTTGTTTACTCATTTGCATGAATCGATTGAACAGCCGGCACTTACCTCCAAGCAAACCTTCCCCGTCAGCTGTTGCTGTGGACAAAACATATCAGAATTATGGACAGAGACTAAAGATTTGGTTGGTTGGTTTGTTGTATAACGCCGCACTCAGCAATATTACAGTCTGTTAACAATCGAGTATGGACTAGACAATCCAGTGATCAACATCACGTGCATCGAAAATGCGCACTTTGGATACGATGGCACGTAACAACCAAGTCAACGAGTCTGACCACCCGATCCCGTTAGTCGCCTCATACGACAAACGTGGGTTGCTGGAGATCAACTCTAACCCTGATCGTCGAGGGACAAGGGAGGGACATCTATATGTCGTAGTATTTTACACGTGTAGCTTGCCGCTTTACACAACTCTAACCCTGATCGTCGATGGACAAGGGAGGGACAACTATATGCCGTAGTATTTTACACGTGTAGCATGCCGCTTTACACAGCCCTATGTTCAGACATATCTTTCAACCTAAACGTAGTCAGCAATGTCTGTGTTGACCCCAGACCCAACAGCTTCACCTGCACCCCAGCAAGTGGCAGCCCACCAGACATCGACATGTAAACAGGTACTCGTTGCCTGTTGTTGTAGGGAGTTCCTGACAGTGTCAGACCAATGTTGTTGTTGTTTTTCCGAAATCAGTTATTAACAGTTCTTGAGAAACAGAAATATTTCAGACTTGAATGTTAGTCCCTTACATCATAGATTTGTCCAGAGGACAAAATGTTGCCTGTTTCTTGAGAACTCGATGAATGAATACTTAATGAGAAGCAATGAACATTCTTATTTCTTTGTAGTTCGACTCGATCTTTGGACTTGAGATATTTCGTAGTATTTTGTGATGGGTTCTGTTGCTTATAACATGGCATACTGATAGTCACTGAAAACATTGTAGAACGTAGAGTAGAAATATGTTACTTACCTGGTCTTTGTGAACTGAAAGTAAGCCAAGGTAACAAATGATTGTATAAATTCCGTTTCCTATTAATTGCTAAATGTTGTTTCAAGGTTTACAACTGATACATAATATCAGCCTTGTCCATAAACAAAACAAATGTTAATATAACACACTGCATATTTTAGTGCCCGTCAAAGCCCATAACACTGTTTTCAGTGTAGATGCAAAGTGAATCAATGTTTCCCTGTACGTCTGTCTCCGTGTTGTGTAAATAAAATACACAAAGTCTCATTTTTCCTGGGCCGATCATTTCATTTTGAATTAATTTGAAAAAAAAAAACAAGCTGATCTGCCACAGTCCATTTATCGTGATAACTTCACAAATTCGTTTCATAAACATGTTCACAATATTCCATTATCTTTGGAGAGAGTGAGTGAGTTAAGGTTTCAAGTCACATCGGCAAAATTTCAGCCATATCGTGACTACAAACAAGTTATAATTTTACTATAAATAAAGGTAAATTATAAAAACATGTCAGCGAAGGACAGTAAAACAACTAGTTTATCACAGATTTCAATTTAAAACTAGTAATTAACACTAAACCTACAATACAATATAATAAACAGGCTATATATTGCCAACAACTGAAGGTAGATCACCATGCTAGGGACCATGGGGACTTAGAGTACTCTTGCTTCCTACATGGACCCCAGCTGATAGGTTAAATAGACTTTGAATTTTTGGGACTTACTTATCCTCTCAGGAGGACAATAATGTTACAGGACTTTCACCCCCTTGGAGGATACAGCCACTAACACCCTCAGCTACTGATTAAACTTACAATTATAAGAAATACAGCTATCTACGAAACACATGACACACAATTTATCAGTCAGTTCAATTTCTTTTTAAAACCCGATAATATAATTATAATAAACATTCTTAAAAAGACCCTTAACATGCTTGACCGTGATTCCTTCATCACAAAAGATACAAAATGGAGCATCCTCCTCTATTTTCACAGGCATTCATGTGTGTACGTGGTATGGCCAATGAGACAATGCTACGATTAAGAATAGTAGTAGGTTTAAATTTACTATGAATGTAATGGAACGTACGTACCCTCTCAGGAGGACAATAATTTTACAATACTTCAACCCCCGTTGAGGGTACAACCACTAACAATCTAAGTTATTAATCTAAACTACCAATAATAAAATATGTATCTATTTACAAACCATTCATCAAAATATATCTAATAATTCTAATTATTTTAAAATTTGTAACAGTTTTTACATTTAAATACTTATCCCTATGGAAAAAACAGTACAGTCAAGCAGGACATGCGTGACCGTGATTCTTTCATCACAAGGGATACAAAACGTTTACACATATATTCATGGGTATATCGTGTGTGGCCAATACGACATCGTCGCATAATGACCTCTTCAAATCTGGACTGGCAGCCCAAGTATGGGGTAACTGATAGTTGGCTATATTTCATGTAATGTATTGATACCTACCATTATCGTTGGAACCGCAAGAGTATAGCATGTTGCCTCAACAGTAAGAATGACATTAGTTTACGTGAACGTCAACGTCGGTACATGCATATGCATCGCATAATCCATCATACACGAGCACACTCATGACCACGTCATTACATACACACGCCGCATAAACAGAGCCGTTTATTCAGATGAGCTGAACAGAGAAAAAAGACATTTTACATCGTTCCACTACAGATTTATTTCCCTTGTTTGACATTAAATCTTGTAAATTAATTAAATGATCCCTCCTCACAACTGCTTCAGGGAAAGTTGTTGAACATAATTGCGGAAGATGCCCCAGAACTATAAAATGTCTGACTACATCAAAACCTATACTACATGCTGCCATTAAGGATAATGAGTTGCATATTACCTCTTCACGTGTCTCCGCCATCTGCAAAGAGAAGATATGTGTATTAGACGTGGATAAGACAAGACGGGACAGGACACAATCATACCGACAACCTAGACTGTCACAGATCCACAAAACCATGTGTACAGGAGTCATTCCAGGCTCAATGTAGGCAACAGATCAACCCTCCACTTGTGATGTGGCCGTCACCATTTGTACGATGGAGTCGAAATCCTACTGTGGATTCACTCTTCATTAATGACTTATATTTACGCGATATCGTGAAAGTAATACAAGCAGACATATAACATGAGTCAATGTGAATCTATTTGTTTAACAAATGGTTGTCTGACTTAACACCCATAACAAAGAACACAACAGGGACGTAAGGTGCAAGTCAAAGTAGGGAATCGCATGGAGATTCATGTTTGGCACCGGTGCCCCAGTTTGGAAACGTCCTGGGATTGCTATTTTTTGTAAACTGTAAATTCCATGATAAAGAAACGTAGTATAAGTTTAGTTTACTTAATTAAATGTGCATGTCCAGCAAAAAGGTTAGGATCAGGTGGAATAAGTGTATTTCTCAACAGAACTCTGCTCTGTCAGCAGTTATCTCGGGTCACAGCTGAATCTATACACAGACAGTTCTGAAGTTATTCATAAACTGCTTGCCATAAATGACACTGCTTAAACCAGTTTTCTGTAAAACAAACCCTGACATGTAAACATACACTAAATGCAACCGACAACTGAAGTCATACTCAATATATCTGTCACACCATACACCCATTACCAGTAAATGTAATCTATCAATGTTCAATAGTCAGGATAAAAGCCCTTCAAATACTACTCTCAGTAGATTAAAACAGTACTATATTTTTTCTGCTCAACTTCACAATAAACTAACTAACACAGTGCTAGAAAACTGTGAACACTGAAACTCACACAACTGAGATGACACAATATTGTAATTCTATGTCGTTACCTCAATGCAACTAACTTATGATATGTGTCACTATGAAACATCATCTATTCATGTAAAATATCCATGTTATATACTTGAGGAGTCATTGTCTACCTTATCTTTGTTGATAATGTATCATGAAAACACCGAGTTGCCCAGGCGGGCCCATTGGCTGAACAACTCGTGAGCTCAAAGCGGGAGAAGTCATTATCCAAAACGCTCCACGATGCACACTACGGAGCAGTTATTGTCACACTAATGCAGATACAGGTGCAACCTTTATGTGTTCAATACAAATATAACTGTGATGACTGAAGTACAGGGCCTAGATTGTCGAAGATTTCTTAGCGCTAAGATAGCCGTAAGTTAATGTTGATGTATGGTACTTACGACTATCTTAGCGCTAAGAGAGCTTCGAAAATCTAGGCCCAGATATATATAATTTGTTACAGACATGAAATTCCTAACAAGGTGGCTGGCATCATGAAAATCACTCGTATGTGTTTTGTTGTCACTTCACAGTGTATGCTTCGACGGTGACCTACACTGCAGAAACAACTGCAGATGATACCCAACCCCATCTACATAGGCTTGTGGTCATTAAATAAAACAAAGTGTCAGTTTTTCGAAATATTCCCGGAAATATATTAATTTTTTAAAATAAATTTGCAGTCAAGTTTTCAATCTGCAATATGTTGCTCAAATGTAGGTGATAGTGGTGAATTACGGATTGCCATTTGAATACACATAATTTATGCACATCCGATTCTTCAGGGAGAATATTTTAAAAACCGGTGGGCACATATATTCATATATTGAACATCTAATTGCCATCTAATCAAACATATATATTTACCTTAAGAAGAGCATGATATGGGGAACAGATGCGGCTACAAGTGCAAGTGAGACTGCTACAGCTGCTACCAGGAACACAGGAGCCGGTATGGTAATCACGAACACCCCTCCTTCCTTGTTGTTCACAGCAGCGGGAGTTGTAGACGTTTCTGGACAAATCCAACAGTGCTCATACAAACAAACATCTGATAAATATTTAATGCAGAACCCCGCGAGGTCAGTTACGACAGAAAGTTCAAGAGGTTCCCATCAAAATCAGAATGTCATTCACTACCAACTTTTTGATGGAATGTGTCCGTTGCTGTTACACAAAACATGAGTGTCGGCCTGTCGAGAATCTCAGAATGTCAGAATGCACACAGACTGAGGCACCTATGCAGACTGATCTGTAAGTATTTCCTGTCATTTGAGTGAGAAGAACTGTTAATGAAGCTCATATCAAGGAATAATAAACTAAGAGGCAAAAGAAAGTATAGGTTGCCATAAGTCATTGTTCTTTAAAAATGTGATCCACGGTGACGAGAGAGTATTCTGGCAGTCACTTCCCGGCTACAGGGGGGAACAAATAACACGTCCGAAACGGAACACGACTGACGGTGCCACGTTGCACGAGAAATTGGTAAAACAGGACTGGGGTCCGCAGAACGAGATGGAGGTACCGAAGTGAGGCATAAATATGATCATTACATAGCATGGCATCACAGTTTATATATAACACACCAAAGACCACGTGATGAAAGAGAGAGAGCATGGGTATGGCCGAAACTGGGGCTACACAAGTCGAAATTTCCCGAAGGTTTGGGTGTGCACACCACTGGCGGTATCCAGGCTTCTACAACGATACCGGTAGACAGGAAAGACTGACAGGCGCAGAACGGGAAGACCGCCAGACCAGTAAATGAGATTCATCCACCTACGAAACAGATTCGTAACGGTGACGGCGACGGCGATGGCAACAGCTGCAACATCATTGGGACATCGCATTAACCCACGTAGCCCACGTACAGTACTACGTAATAAGAGCCTAGCGTCACTTCCGTGGAATGTTTTTGACACTGCAGCATCGACGCCAGAGATTGCGATAGGCTAGACGAGTTCGAGTCTGGCAGGTGAGGCAGTGTCGCCGACCGAGTGCTGTTTGAGTTGTTTCAGAATGATGGCAGAGAACGGGTTTATCGCCGCAGAAGTGAACGACTAGCTCCCTGTGTGCATTCAACAAGCTCATCCTTTCGCCGGAGGAGGCATCACGGTGTGGGGCAGTATTTGTGGGGAACAGAAGACTGATCTGGTAGTAACTGTTGTGCAGAGGAACTTTAACGCAGTGCCGTACAAAGGCCAGGTGATACAACAAGTTGTGCTCCCATTCATACAAAACCAGTCACAGGGAGCAGTGTGTCAACATGACAATACAACGCCCCATACAGCAAGACTAACACAAGGCTTCCTCTGTCCACTCAGCAGATATGAACTCGATAGAGCATCTGTGGGACCTTCTTAAGAGACAGAAGTCGCCAACAGCTCACTGACAAAAGACAACAGCTGGAGCGTGTCCTGAGTGTGGAGTGGTAAAGGATTCCAGCATACGTCATGAGACGTCTGTGGTCATCGATGAGACGACGCATCACAGCATGAATCGAGGTACGTGGGGGGCATAATTGTGTCTTAAATGAACTTGTATAGAGCCTGACAATCGCGTATTAGTGTTCAAATATCACTGAAACCCATTACGTTCTGACCCACCCAGAATGTGCTTGAATGATCATCTGTAGCCAGTCTTCATTTCATATTATACTTGTAATCAACATTTGTGTTGTGTCGTTTTCTTATGGATCGTCAAACTCGACCTATATTTCTTTTGGCTCTCAGTTTAATATGTTTTCAAGGATGAAGACTGCAAATTAATCTGAAAGCTGTTGACAATGTTCTACACTGTTAATGCCAGGGAAGTATCTGATGTATGAGGTGTTGTGGCAGGACCTATGTTTTCAAGTGTAATCTGGAAACGGGTAGAATGAAATGAAGCTATAAGCACTATAGAAGTATGACTTTATAAATGGTGTTTGAGCATGACTATATCAAAGGCAATAATCTCGGCTTTTTTTGTGACCGAGATAAGGATTGTCCAGTTAAAACCAACAAACCTTGGCCAATCTTCTAAACACACAGTTGATCTCGTCAGTCTTTACTTTATACTGTTTATTGTGTATCGGTTGTTATTTGAAACTTTATGGACAGCATGTGCAAAAGAGAGTAGTTTGGGGTTACCTCCCTTTAGTGTCTTTGTTTGTGGTCCACTGTCCCAGCGTTGACTTTTTTGTCGTCATCCCGGTAAACAGTTTCGAGAAAGGTACTTATAGAAGAGCGAGAGAAAATCATTTAGTAGCCTCCTACTGCAATTTCACTTGGAGCATACCCCCTTGTCCAGTGTCGGCGGAATGGTTATCCGAAACCACAGACATTTGGCTTGCTTCCAAAATAAAGACATTCTGCTCCGACACATTCTGGACATTGACTTGTGTAAGAGGTCCAACGGTGAACTGATGAACTGATTAACCTTTACAAATTAACATTCAAATCATTTTACATACACACGATAGCCATATATAACTTCGTACCATTCGCAGTGTTACAGAACTCTCCAGTATAAGTCCCATTACAGCCAAGTATACAGACTCCAGTTGTTTGGTTGCATCTTTCCTCCACACAGTTGCTGCTGCAGGGATGTTCACACGTATCTCCATACAAGCCACGACCACACTCTGGACAACAATCAAAGAACGGATAAAATATCAGATATACGAGAAAGTAACTTCTTTCTGATGTCACATATAATACCATTCATTTAAGGTGTGGAAACATTCATGGTACCATGAAAATCTCCCACGTAACCTTCAGCCGTATCGATTTTCACCTTTCGAAACAGGGGCACACAAACGGCTCTCCCATAGTGAACACTAGGTAGTTCCTGACGGTTTATAATAATCTTGTGTTAGCTGTTCATGGGTACACTGTTTCGTACAGTATCATATTAAAGCAACAGAAACCTTTTCACATTCCAATGAGCAAGTGAGCAAGTGAGCACGCGTATTTGAATCACGAAAGTAATATTGATACCGGGTGTTAGGTGAAACGCTTCCCGCTCTCATCAGAGAGGTAAGTGTTGTCTCACTTCAGCACTGGCCCGTTCAGAGTAATACTAAGCAGCAAAAACGCAACCTGATCTCGGAGATATCCATGTTTCTCATGCAACTCATGCTGCAGGTGTTGTTCACAAGTTTACCTCACAAGGACCAGCCCTATACAATGCATCTCAAAACCTGGTTGAAACATTCATATTATGTCAGCAGGATGCCGCGACTCACGACAGCTCCGAGAAACCAAGCGCTCGGAAAACTTGAAGCTGGCCACACTCCACAAGCCGTTCCCAATCACTTTCAGGTCAACGTTCGGACAATCTACATACTGCAGCAAAGTTTCCGGGACACCAACACCACAAATGATCGCTCCCGTACTGGCAGACCAAGGGTGACCACAAGACGACAAGACTGACATGTCGTGCGACAGAATGTACCAAATCCCTTCATGCAGTCATCCGGAACAGGACGCCAGACAGTGGGAACACACGGAAGACCAATCAGTACTGATACAGTACGCCGACGTCTTAACAGCGGGAACCTCCATTGCCGTAGGCTTTACCGTGGACCTATCCTCACCTCTCGTCATCGACGTGAACGTCTACAGTTTGCCCTACAACACCAACAACTGGCAATACAGTCAATGAAGAACTGTTGTGTTCACAGATGAGTGTCGGTACTGCGTATCAGCAGCAGATGGCAGAACAAGGATATGGCGACGACGTGGCCAGCGTGTGTTCTGGAAAGAGACTCATGGGAGGTGCAAGCATCATGGTGTGGAGTGGAATAGGCCTGAACCAGATCGTGGGTCCTGTGGTGTTCCAGAACCTTGGTCCAGGGAGAGAAGGCGGCATCACAGTGGTGCGCTACATCGACCAAGCTCTCAGACCCCACGTCGTACCACATTTCGCACATCACCGGAACAACATTTTCCCACATAATAACGCCCGGGTCCATACTGCCAGAGCTACACTGAACTTCCTACAGCAGAACGGTGTCAACATTATGCATTGGCCAGCCCCTAGTCCTGATTTAAACCCAACTGAACATCTTTGGGATGAAATTCAGAGGAGACTGAATAATGTCATACTAAGGCCGAACACAGCTGATTTATTGCGCCAGGCCTTTCTCAGAGTGTGGTTCAAGGAGCTAATGGCCTTCATCAATCGACTGGTGCACTCCATGCATAGACGCTGTGCTGCAGTTATTGCCGCTGGTGGTGGTTACACTAGATACTGAAGTCAAGGGTCTGAACACAAAAAATGTTTTTGAGCCGCTTATTATCCCAATTTATGTAGTGATTTAATTACAGAGCCTATCTAGTTTTGAATTCGTACTGACGTTTGTTTTTGCTACTGAGTATATATAAGCACAGCATTTATGAATATTATTACATTCTCTTTCGCTGAAGACCATTCACTACAATGTCAAACATTAAACTGAGGTAAATGGTCCTTGTAGAATATGGACACTGTAGCAAGAGTTTCTACAGAAAGTAGATGTATTTTCCCAAATAAGTAATTTGCGCATTTAAATGGATGTTTCCCATCAAGTCTAACATAAAGAGAACTAAATGCCACGAATGATCCAATACCTATACCGTGATGGATGCTTTTAGCTGATCACGTTATAGTGGGGCATGTAACCGAACACAGTTGACGCCATTGTTATCACTGGAACCTGACTTCCCAGAGTCTAAACTTATCCTTCATAAAAAGACAAAGTTAATAACCTACTGGTATATGTGAATACAATGTTTTTTAGAAAGTGTTCAAATGTGTCATAAGATATATTTGTGATTGCATATTTTTGGTAAAGTGCACGTTCCAGTTCTTTCTGTGTTTGATTTCCCGGGTGGGATTCGAACCCACAGTCTCAGAGCGACGTACCTAATTACCAGCACGCATTATGTCTGTTTTAGTATGCGAATATCTGGTGTCATCCTAATGTGATTTTCAGAGTTATTTTACCCATTACATCAAAAGGAATCGGTTTCCGAGATCAGTCAAGATCGTATATTCTACTGTACAGAGTTTCTGTAGTTCAACTTGAGAATGGAACGTAACAATTATAATGATTGTTGAGATGACTCTATCTCTTATACTTATCATTATGAAAATGGAATTTTCACTGCTATTTATATATTGACCATACACATGGTAGAATATATAAGAAATTCTGTGGAGTTTGTGAGTGGAATTAAATAATTCACATCTAGATACTGGATTCCAATAAATGTAGTCATACATATCATAGTGTGTTTCACTCATGCTTTGATCCCATTTTTTTCTTACAGACAATTAAATGTTTATTTACGCTGGTGTTTTTTACGTTAATATGGGGAGTGTTGATGAGATTGTTCTGGAGCTCCAGTTTTAAAAGGATAGATGTGTTTAGATTTATTGTCCAGTGACACGCAGCCTAAACTCGTTATTGTCGACTTACTTCGTGTGCTATTACAAAACACGCCCATGTTGGTTCCATTGCAGCCAAGTGTGCAGTGCCCAGTTTGCAGGTTACAGGTCTTGTTGAGACAGGTGGGGCTGCAGGATTGGTAACACAGATCACCATGCCAACCACGCCGGCATCCCCCGGAACACTTCCCCGTGTCTCTGTGACAGTGCTGAAGATTACTTGGTGGAACTAGTGCACAGTTCACAGGACAGGTCAAGTTGCAGTTCTCGCCGTATTTCCCCCACTCACATTGTCTGTCGCCTGGGACGACCAAGACTGAAGTAAAGCATCACATGATGTTACAATAAACCATACAGGAGTATTGTCATCTTATCTTTGTGAATCTGTGGAATTGCCAAAGTGTAGGCATATCTCATCAGCGGGTTGCCCAAATTATCATTTCCATCATCAGTTATCTTCATGCATGTATATATTGGTAGAAACAAATCGCAAGGATAAAAATCATGTTGGATAAATCATTAATTGGTTACAGAGATTCGCTTATGTTCTGTTACTGTTTTTCTTCCCTATCAGCAAACTAAGTTTGATACCAACTTTACCATAATTATAAGTGATTCTAAGTTTACAACAATCATCATTCAATTTATCGCTCAACCAATATTTGTGAGACTTTGTCACTCCCTCTTAGTTGCTGACATCAGGTACTCACTGATCGACACAACTTATAAAGGAATGTAAAGACTCCACATTCTTCAAAGTCGAACCAACGTCGATGTTACTGTCACTGCCGGGAACGCCTATAGTCACTGAAATATGTCAAGTCAACCAACATGATATAGTATGTGATTACTCAGTGCCAATTAGAAATTGGTCAAATGTAACATATGTTATATTTTGGATTACTCTTTCTTAGTACAGTACAGATTCTTGTACTTTTGTTGGGTTGAGTCCCAACCGGGATTCGAACCCACACCCGCTCAGGGACCGCGACTTCCACCTACAAAAGTACAAGAATCTGTCCATTACTGAGAAAGTGAGTCAAGTGACTTTGTGTGCTGGCGACTAGATGCCTGACTCTGAGGGAGTAGGTTCGAATCTCGCATGGGACTTAATCCAAACTCACCCAGTGAGTGAGTTAAGATTTTAAGTCACATGGGCAATATTTCAGCCATATCGTGACTAGAACAAGCTTGATTTGATAATAAATAAAGGTATATGGCCTGTCAACGAAGGAGAGTAAAACAATTAGAATATCACAGTTATGAATATAAAACTAGTATGTAAATCGAATATGTGTTAGTTACAGAATATAGAATAGAAACAGGCTATAGATCACCAACAACTGAAGGTAGATCACCAAACTAGGGACCACGGGGAGATACAGTACATTTGCTTCCTGCATTAACCCTAGATTGATTTACACCACCCCTTCAGCTGTCAGCAAGTTTAGACAATTTAGCCATAAAATATAATAATATGTATTCTACGGTTAAACAGATTTGTACGTAGTAGCATCCAATTTTCTTAAACAAGAGGAAGTATCAAATAGTATCAAAATGACACACACACAAAACAGTCGTCTGGTGGTAGTGTAAATAGTGGTCTCGGTCAAGGACGTTGGATTTCAGTCTCAGTTTAAAATTATATTCCTCCTTCTGAGGAAAGCGAATACAAAACAGAAAATGTCACTTCACAACAGGGTGAAGGGCCATTTAATTCGATTTAACTGGAAAAACAAAAGGTGTATAAGACCTTACCATGATATTTTCGCAACAAACAAGTATGTTTTTCATTCTGCGCGGTAGTCAACGTGACATTCAGATATATCATACAGAACTGGAGGCGACAACGTGACATTCAGATATATCATACAGAATTAAAAGCGACAAAACCCTTTCCCATTTCATAAAAAAATTCTGCTAAAAGTAAAGTCGATTGTACAAGTGTGACTATATCATGAGTATATATTTGTTTGTGCAGTATTACAGTGTTATAATGTGTTTGTGAATCACTATGAAATAGTGATGATACCAGGTGTTCGCGAACAGGTGAGCGTATCCTGCCCCACCGGTGGCACCGGACACGAGCATAGTCAGTTGTTGACCTGTAATATTTCGGGAACGTATGGTATATGCGTAAATATGGGGAATTCCATCGAAATTAAATTTTGTCACTGGTGCATCAAATTTGGACATTTCCCTCTCATGTCTACCATAAAACGTCTTCAAAGCTTACTAAGGCCTTGAATGATGTTACCTTTATCATACAGAGTGGTTTGACGCTCTTTGAACTCTTGTTAAAGAGAGCACACTCGATTGTACCCCATGCATTTTTGCAATGATAGGTTTTCAACACGTACATAAAATTTATCGTGGTGACCACGATGGAAAAACATTCCTTTTTCTGACCCGTATGATCCACTGACTTATATAAATCAACAAAATGATTGGAATCCATGTTGATTTTATGATTATAATTGCTCATTTTAAAAAGACACCGATGTTCATACCAAACCATGTCTCTACAATTATGGCCCTGGAATTTTTAAAGTTGAGTTTAATGCTGAATGTGAACTTTCAAAATGTCATTTTGCCTGTCTTGTTCGATTCAGTTTCAATACCAAGGATCACCTCCATGTGACTGTATGAGAGCCAGCTCTCTCCTCCTCATACCCCCTGTCCGCCTCCAGATCCCCTGCAGGGGCAGTCTACGCCATTCCTCGCTCGCGTAAAGCAGCTTCCCATTGGGCCAGGTTCTGTACAGGAGGATCCTATTGTTGCACACGACGACCAATCATGTCCCAGATTTGCCCCAAAGTGTTGAAATCGGGGCTCATTCAGTCGTGAGATATGTCAGGGGTGCTATTTAAGTTCTTTGTGTATTTTTCTAGTTATACGTCAACCCTGTTATAAGGTTGTGCTGGTAAGTTAGCGTTCTGTGTTTCAAACGTTCAAAGTTCCAAAATCATAGACAGGAATCAAAACTTGATTATTATGAATTATTAGAATATAATTGGAAGGACAGATTCCGTTTCAGGGTGTTACGTTAGATTATATTTTGTTACACACAATGTGAAACGATAAGCAGATGTCGTGCGATTGTATACCAGTTTGCGAAAGCATTTCTCGGTTTGACCGTTCATGGGGGCATGCATTTACTCGACAACATGACTTCCGGGTTAGAAGGAAAAAAACCCGTTTTCTTGAAAGTAATTAGACCAATTTACGAGACAGTGAGTGGCTTGTTGCATATAAGGACAAATTAGCATCGCACATTCCGTGAGATATCAGAACACAGCATGACACTATTAAAGTTTTTGTGTTGGGTGTATCTCGTAACCTTCTCAAAAGGTAAGAGTTATTCACTTTTAAATCTGATCATTGAGTGCAGCCCTAATTGCCATAAAAAGTATTTGATTGTTTGATAAATGGCACAAATCACGTTGACAATACAAAACAATGACCAGATGTTATCAGATGTTGTTCCGATTGGTATCTCAGGTTGAAAATTCACTTCTCGGTTTGGCTGACTATGTGTGTTCAGCGATACCCTGCAACGTGATTTCCGGTTCAGAAGGAAAATATTTGCTTGAAACCAATGTCCATGAGAGTGAGTCACATGTTGTTTAAACTGATTTATTTACACCGCACACTCAGAAAGCCTTACAGTAGCGACCAACTAAAACGTTGTATTCAAACTACGTGAGATATCATGACACTATTGAAGGTTTGGTGTTGGGTGTATCTGATAACATTTTCTAAAGGTAAGAGTTTAAACTTGTCATTCGCTCACACACCCGATCATTAACTACAACCCTAATTAATATGAAACGTATTTGGTTATTCTGCATAAATGGTAAAAATCATGTAAACCCGTGCATGCGTATAGCTTAACAAATAATGTTGCGTGCAACACAGTGTGATGAAGACACATCGCTGCATTCATAAATGGGCGAGGTTTGTCACGTGTTAATCACCAAGTTGAAACTAATGCAGTCGTTAACCGGATATCACAAGAACATATGCCAACAAAGGTTCAATGTATTACACATTACAGGAATACCACGGCCACATATCACTCTCACTACAATCATTATTAGTGTTCTCTGTTAGGAAAGTAGCGTGTTGTACTTGTAGGTTAAAGCCACATTTCCATTTCAGGCGACCGGTGCAAGGACAACCAGCATTGTTCATACTGTGACCAAAGTGGAATTTGCCTCACAGAGTGTGACATCGGGTATTTTGATCAGATGTGCACGTCAGTATGCAGCAAGACCTGCAGAAACCACTCATGCCTGTTGTCAGCTTCTGGCATAGGTGATTGTACTGATGGTTGTGTACCAGGATACCAAGGCCCTAGGTGCAGCACACCATGTGACAGTCCAGGAGGTAACTGTACAGCATGTCCAGGTGGCTGTGATGGAGGATATTGTCAGCTGGGGTCATCCTGTGTGTCTGGATGTGTAGACTCCTACTACGGGACTGACTGTAAGTCGTGTTCCAGTCGATGTAAGTCCTGCAACAGGATGACAGGATCGTGCAGACAGTGTCACCCTGAATACTTTGGTCCACACTGTGGGTATTCCTGTGATCACTGCCTGGGATTCTGTGAACATGGATGCACAGGGGGCTGTCTTCCTGGATTTTATGACACGTTCTGTGACAAGACGTGCAGTGACAAGTGTGGACCAGACCCCAACATCTCTACTGACAAACCTCTACTGGCGCCAAACACAGGAGTACGTGACTGTCACAGAGACAGTGGTGACTGTATCCACGGATGTGACGAGGGATGGTATGGCCGACAGTGTTTTTCTCCGTGTAGTCCGAACTGTGTCAATCAACGATGTGACTCTACAGGTGTCTGTGTGGATGGATGTGTATCTGGACATTTCGGCAGAGACTGTAAACCTTGCTCTGTCAACTGCCTTCACAGCAAATGTCAGTCACACAGCGGGTCGTGTACAGATGGGTGTGCACGTGGCTTCTATGGCGGCCTCTGCCAACACACGTGTGAAGTTTGTCTTGATGGTGTCTGTGATCAGAAGACTGCCACGTGCACTGAAGGCTGTCACCCGATTCGACGAGGGTGTGACTCGACCTGCACTTTCAACTGTTCCATAGCGGATTGTCTATATTGCAACCGTGGTAACTATAATTGATTTACCAGTTTACCAAACTTTGGTTATAAATCAGTACCGTATCCATTTTGTACAGTAAGAAACATAAGAAGCTCAAGTGTCTGTTTTCCCGACAATTGCTTACATTGCATTTAGGCTGAAACAATGCCTTGTCAGGATAAATCTGAGCTCACCATGTTCTATATAAACTGCTCTTATTGTTTAAGGTTAAAACAATCATCAATATATTTTTTTATATTATATTGTCCCACATTGCAGGAGTCAATGACAGCAACATTGTTGACCTGAAGATTGGGCTATCAACGGTGACTTCAATGTTTGTAGTGATCGTCTTGCTGGCTCTATCACGCTTCTTCTACAAGCATTTGAGAAATAAGTAAGTACGATAAACATACATAGCCATTTAATTCTCTTATTACAAGAGAAATATGTATGGTTTGAACTACACTGCCACGCTTTTCTCATGACACGTTCCCTTCAAAAGTAAAAAGTATGAGATAAACAAATATAAGTGTACAGACCGGATTATTAACATTGTAATATAGATGGACTACACATAGAGTTGTGAGCATGTCTTTCTGTACAAAACTAACATATTTCCTTTAACAGAGAGCGCAGAATTCAGAGTATTAATGTAGCTGCAGCGCCAAGCCATGACGACCAGGTGTTGCCGGACTACTGTGAAATCAGAGATGAAGATGTTGCCATCATGTGTGAGCTGCCAGCCATGAACCGAAATGATTCAGTAACAGCGGCTGCTGCCTTGCCTGTTCTGGCAGAGTGCTTTGCTCCAGACTGTGACGATGTAGTCAACGATGTTGCTATAGCAGAGTGGTTTGCTCCAGACTGTGTCGATGCAGTCAACGATGTTGCTACAGCAGAGTGCTTTGCTCCAGACTGTGACGATGCCGTCAACGATGTTGCTATAGCAGAGTGTTTTGCACCAGACTGCGACGATGCAGTCAACGATGTTGCTACATCAGAGCCGTCTGCTGTTGATGACAACACATACACTAAACTGATGCGGAAGGACGATGGAGAACGCCTTGAGAAAGCAGGGAACTATTTGTCTCCAATCGACGACTGATGCAATGTAACCCCTTATTGCAGATACGGAGTTTTGTAAAGGAAGTTAGAACTGCAGTTTAGTAACTGTTGTTACAATATAGAACAGACCTTTACAAAACCCAAATGTAAAAACCAACATTAAGGAAGAACCAGTTAAAGTATAATTATTTTTAACAATTTATGATAGACTAGACCACCATTGCAATCACAACATCTTACCGGTGATTACATATTACTTCATCTTGTATTTAGTGTTTGTGAATTCTAACACTGCGGTCACTGATACGACGAACTGGGAAACTGTCACTGAACTTGCAACTGTGCTTGTAAATCAGCTGCGCTGTGAACGTCCGTGCTAGGTTCATAACTGTCATCGTCCGATTCAGTTAGGGGGGTGTTATAATTCATGAAGTTTATGGCCGGGTTGGTTTTATAACACTATTGTAAGCTGTGAGTTGTGTTAATGACGGTCATCCACTGCAATAATTTGAGTTTAGAGCAATATAGTGTTGGGTTTTATGTTTGATTCTGGGAATCAGACCCACTGTGTCCCTGTATATGTATTACCTCTGACATGAAGACCAGACCACCCCTAGAATCAGACCCACTGTGTCCCTGCATATGTATTACCTCTGACCTGAAGACAAGACCACCCCTAGAATCAGACCCACTGTGTCCCTGTACATGTATTAGCTCTGACATGAAGACCAGACCACCCCAAGAATCAGACCCACTGTGTCCCTGTACATGTATTACCTCTGACATGAAGACCAGACCACCCCTAGAATCAGACCCACTGTGTCCCTGTATATGTATTACCTCTGACATGAAGACCAGACCACCCCTAGAATCAGACCCACTGTGTCCCTGTACATGTATTACCTCTGACATGAAGACCAGACCGACCCTAGAATCAGACCCACTGTGTCCCTGTATATGTATTAGCTCTGACATGAAGACCAGACCACCCCTAGAATCAGACCCACTGTGTCCCTGTATATGTATTACCTCTGACATGAAGACCAGACCACCCCAAGAATCAGACCCACTGTGTCCCTGTATATGTATTACCTCTGACATGAAGACCAGACCACCCCTAGAATCAGACCCACTGTGTCCCTGAATATGTATTACCTCTGACATGAAGACCGGACCACCCTTAGAATCAGACCCACTGTGTCCCTGTATATGTATTACCTCTGACATGAAGATCAGACCACCCCTAGAATCAGACCCACTGTGTCCCTGTACATGTATTACCTCTGACATGAAGACTAGACCAACCCTAGAATCAGAGCCACTGTGTCCCTGTATGTGTATTACCTCTGACATGAAGACCAGACCACCCCAAGAATCAGAGCCACTGTGTCTATATATATATATACATATATGTATTACCTCTGACATGAAGACTAGACCACCCCTAGAATCAGACCCACTGTGTCCCTGTATGTGTAGTACCTCTGACATGAAGACTAGGCCACACCTAGAATCAGACCCACTGTGTCTATATATATATACATATATGTATTACCTCTGACATGAAGACTAGGCCACACCTAGAATCAGACCCACTGTGTGTGTATTGAGACTGTGAATGCTGCTCAAGGAATGAAATGATAGTTGTCAATTGGGTTCTCTGTGGTATTTGTAATTATGAGTGTTATCACGCAGTAGACAGACATATTGTTTCCTAATCCTATCACTCAGCCACGTCTCTGTGGTCCTATGTACGTAGTACCTCTGAAGAGAATCAGGCCCACTGTGTTGTGAGCGTGTTTATCGATCACTTACAGTCTCCGCCACGTGTACAACAGGTTTGAGGGCCGTCTACGTCCCTGCCTCGTCAGTGTAAATGTTAAAATCAATGAAGTTTATGTCCGGGTTACTCCCAAGGTATTTTCACAATGTTTTTTTTTAGTAAGCAGTTACTGTGAGGATTTACCTTTAGTTTTATGTTTTTAGTATTTTTGTGTGCGCGAAAATGTGTTTTTGAGTATTTTTGATTAGATTCTTTTCAGTATTTTGTTCCAATGATGGGATAAAGTTGTAAGTTTGACACGTGTTCTAATGTACAGGATTTATGGCTTTATGGTATAAAACAAACACGATTCAGTTCTGACAGCACTAGCAAGGATTGCTGATTACATATATTATGCTCACTGTTCAGACATTTGTAAATCTTTCCTAAACATCTTGGTTTTTTTGTATCTCATTATGTATTTCTATGTTTTAAGGTCTTTTCAATGGAGTCGATGTACTTTTAAGCTAATAAAATGACTGATGCCAAACTACAAAAGTTCTCCTTAATATTTCTCCGTCTTAATCTGTAACGAACGAAGTGACCGATGGGAACACTGTCCATTTTGCACTAAATATCTTTCTCTCTTTTATATGCATTTCTCACCTTCAGCCGGTTATGTTTTATGTCTAGAATAACGTTCAAAGCATGTATAGTTTGCAAGAAAACAGCCGTGTGAATGTGTTCATTATGCATGCATATATTGCTTAATTCAGTAGATATGCTAATTGGCTTATCAGAGATGTATCTAGAAAAGTGTGGCCAAATGGAATTCATATATATAATATAATATAATAATGTCAGTTTCTATAGCGCAATATCCACTTTGAATGACATGCTAAAGGCGCTTTGAAGTACGTAAGAAAGAGTTTTAGAGGTATCCCACAAGAAAGAGATGGGTATTGAGTAGAGTTTAAAACTTGAGAAATTGTCACATCATAGCAGATTTTCTGGCAGTTGGTTCCATTGGACTGATGTGGGAGAAAGGCCGTTCGCCATAGGTCTTTGTTGTTGTTCTTGGCACTTGCAGCAAGTTTTTGTCTGGCATCACAGAGATGTAGGTGGAAAGTATGGCTTGAGAAGCTCTTGCAGATAGACTGACGCTGTACCCTGGATGCATTGGAATGTTATACACAAGGTTTTGTATGTAATCCTCTCTTGTATAGGTGGCCAGTGCAGGCATCGGAGTATTGGTGTAATGTGTTCTCGTTTGGGGCACATGGTTACAATTCTTGTTGCTGTGTTTTGTACACGCTGTAGTTTGTTAACTAATCCCTTTGGGAGACCCGTTAGTAGAACGTTGCAGTAGTCCAGCCAAGATAATATCAATGGCCTCACCAGCTTGATTGTCGTATCTTTTGAGATCAGCTTGCGGATTTCGATGGTGTTACGGATGTGCATGTACAATGTCTTGGATAGTTGATGTACATGCTTCTCCATTGACAGCTCGTTGTCAAGAGTGGCACCGAGGTCTTTGACTGCAGCACTGAGTGTGATCTCATTGCTTCCTACTCTGATGTTGGTAAGATTGGTCTTATCGCGTCTGTTCATCGGGCCAATAAGAATTGATTCTGTTTTTTCCTCGTTGAGCTTGAGCATATTTAGGTTTTCACGCTTTGCAGCAATCGGCGGTTGTATCCACGGCTACTTTGGCGTCAGCATGAGTTGGCTTGAAACGTGTTTACAGTTGGGAATCATCTGCATAAAAGGTTGTGATTTTCTATCATAGATCCCAATGGTTTCATGAAGAGAGTGAAAAACTGGGGCCCATAAACAGATCCTAGGGGCATGCCATATTTCAGCAACGTGGGTTCTGTCAAGCTGCCATTAATGGACATATTTTGAGATCGATTCTGAAGGTAGGACTGAAACCAGTGGAGTGCTGTGTCACATATACCCATTTCATGCTGGAGTCGATTAAACACTTTGTGGTGGTCGATGGTGCCGAAGGCGCGACTCAAGTCGAGCAAGACCAGAAGCCTGTCTCTGTCAATCTGGCATGTCCCCGCCACTTGCTTTGTAGTTTAGTGGGAGTTATCTTGTTCTCCCTGGGAGTTGATACCATGTATTTGTTCAAGTTTGTGACATTACCACAGTTAGTGCACATAAACTGCACCCATTATATAAGCTAACCCAATGCACGCTTCCTTCTGAGTAACGTCTGTATTCAACAGTTCCCGTAGTCATGATCTCCTTGGGAAAGGTCTGAGCAGCTGAAGCTTGTGTGCTGCACATTTAAAAAAGAGGGGACGACAATATTGCCTTATCTAGCATGGGCTTTCTTTGGGTCAAAATCTACAACTTTTCAAATAGACTCGTACCCATTGAAAAAAACTAGAAGTCTATACTTTTACTTTATCAGCTTTGAAATTATTAACATTTTAGTCGAGTTATCTGTTTGATGAGCTTTACGCGTTACATCTACAGTCACACAAGCGTTAGATCTGTAGACACACGAACGTAAGGTCTGTAGCCACACAATAAGGTCTGTAGACACACGAGCGTTAGATCTTAAGACAAGAGCGTTTCGTCTGTAGACACACGAGCGTTAGATCTGTGGACACACGAGCTTTAGATCTGTAGACAGACGAGCGTTAGATCTGTAGACATACCAGCGATAGATATGTAGATATACGAGCTTTAGATCTGTATACACACACAAGCGTTATATATAGTAACGAGCAGAAAAAATGCGACTTTTGACAAACGTAGTTTCAAAATATATTTACTGATAAATTCAGTTATATTTTTCATACATCCACTCTGGATACTGAAGTTTACATTTATGCAAATCAATAGTCTGTTAGTCCACCGTTTCTCTCGATGCACTGCTGAATACGGCGTCTCATGGTGTCAATCAAATTGTCTATGTAGTCCTGGGGTAGGTCCACCCATATTTGACTGAGCTCTTCACTTACAGGAAAATCTTAACTGGTATCTCACATATGAGATTTAATAAAGTCTTGCACTGTCTTATCAAAGTCTGACTCAAAATGAAAGAGAAAAGTGAGACTGCATCATCAGTTTCATATTCAGATCGGTGCAGAAAGATTCAGAATAACAAAAGAAAGCCTGACTGATGATTTCATACTATCCAGTGGAGAGGCATACACAGATGCAGGCATGAAACGGAGTATGTACAGTAGCGAGCAGAAAAATGCGCCTTTGCATGGACGTAGTTTCAAAATTTATTTACTGATAAATTCAGTTATATTTTTCATACATCCACTCTGGATACTGAAGTTTACATTTATGCAAGTCAATAGTCTGTTAGTTCACCGTTTCTCTCCATGCACTGCTGAATACGGCGTCCCATGCTGTCAATCAAATTGTCTATGTAGTCCTGGGGTTGGTCCACCCATATTTGACTGATGAGATTAGTCCTTCATAATGTGCCACACATTTTCAATTGGGTTCAGGTCTTGTGATGCCGCTGGAAATTTCTCTAAGGTTACATGACTCGTTTCAAACCAGTTACAGGTGTGTCTTGACTTGTGTACAGGTGCATTGTCCTGTAAAGGTTTGAAAGGTATTCCACTCTGTCCTATATGGGATTCCACTATGCCTTCTTGTATAAGTTGATGGTACTTGCGTGAATCCATCCTTCCTGTAATAGTTAGCAGCGGCGTTACCCCGAGTTTGCCTAAACCACCCCAAACCATGACACTGGATGATAACTTCGGAACGATTTTGCAGCTACGTCAACCTCTTGACCTACTCTTTCTTGTGATCCTATAAAACTGAAACTTTGATTCGTCCGTAAAAATCACATTTGAAAAGTCTGTACCCAGCATCTCCCTGCACCACTCGAGCCTTTAATATCCATATGTGCTGTCGTCATCAATGGAACTTTCTTCGGCACTCGCTTGACATATCCAGATTGCTCTAAAGATCTTCCGATTGTCCATTCTGATACTTTAGGGGTTCCTTGACTTGACGCCTTCACAGCAAGCTGTTTTGCAGACCAGTTTGGACACGCCGCCGCGAGACGCGCGATACGTCGTCTGTCATTTGCTTCAAGAGTAGTACGACGTCCCGATCCAGCCTGTCGCTCTGTCCCTAACCCTGCGTCAAATTTCTTCAAATTTCGGTAAACAGAGGCCCGATGCAGACCCGCCAGTTTCACAAGTCTAGTTACGGATGTAATACCTGCTTCATAATATGCCAAGAGTCGATTTCTGTTGTTTTGTAACGTCATGGCAAAGCTTCGGTATCGTCTGCTAGCAACGAGGCCACGTGATCAAGTCATCCCTGAACCCAAGGGAGATAATTCCATACCAACGAGGCAAGCTACTTGCGGCTAGAAACAATGTATTTCGGCTTTTTTGATTGTAGGATCGAGTCTATAGAATAAAGTTTTTTGTCGCATGTTTTCTGCTCGTTACTATATGTAGAATACGAGCGTTAGATCTGTAGACACACGAGAGTTAAGTCTGTAGACACACGAGCGTTAGATCTGTAGACACACGAGCGTTAGGTCTGTAGACACACGAGCGTTAGGTCTGTAGACACACGAGCTTTAGGTCTGTAGACACACAAGCGTTAGGTCTGTAGACACACGAGCTTTAGTTCTGTAGACACACGAGCCGTAGGTCTGTAGACACACTAGCGTTAGGTCTGTAGTCAGACGAGCTTTAGTTCTGTAGACACAAGAGCTTTAGTTCTGTAGACACACGAGCTTTAGATATGTAGACAGGGTAATTAAACTAGGGAAGTAGCATGTCATAACAACTTACAAATAATATCCAGTCCTGTCGATCTTCTGGTGGTCATGCCACCTATATATTTTGAGACATTTAATAAGATGGCTGAATTAAGCTTTTCTATCGGTATCATACTTTTCTACATATCTCAACGTAACATTTATGAAAGAAAGACGCGTAAGATGTTAATCAATAGATGAGACATATTCAACACTTATAACCTATCTTTGAGATGACCCCTTGTGCCTGTAGGCAGCACGTGCATTTCATGCCAGGTGAGCCGACAGTCCGTCGCCATACCTGGCTGAGCGAACTGATTGCCATCTATAGTCAGATCTACTGTTTTCAGCAGCTATTCGTATTTTTTCTAAGTTTTGACCGATTTTACGAGTAAACATGCTTTTCTGGATATCCTATTACGTATCCCACTGAACGCCCAGTTAGTCCGATGTGGGTTATTTCGATATATGCTATTTGCATTTGTGTAAACTTTAGGGATGCGGAGTAACAGCCCAAAAGCAGTTTTTTTTTCTATTTCCGACAGTCCTTTAATACCTCTATATCTCTATTATTAGGCATGTCTACATTATAATTGTCTTTAAAAGACAATGCCAGCATGTTTAAATTATGCTTCTCCATAATTTCAAGTTTGGTGAATAGAACACTTTCCATCTCTGTAACTTCCCAGTGATATAGAAAGTTGTTCTTTCTCTAGAACGTTATTTGAACCTGATTATAATGCGGAGTAACATCCAAAAAGCAGGGTTTTCTTCTATTTCCGACAGTACTTTTTTTTTCTTCTTTTCCTTTTTTAGTTAGTGCAATTTCGTTTTAACTACTTACAACACAAATCTGTCGGAATAATTAAAAAAATGGGTAGATTCTACTATTTCAAGATTATCTTTAGTAGATCTATCATAGTGGCCTCGTCATCATTTAACATAAAATTATATTCTACTTCTTATATCAGTGTAATTAACGCATGAAAAAAACCCAGTGAATTGGATCTTCATTACAATAACCACAAGAAAAAGAGGGATTTGAAGACATAAATGGTTCATATTTATGTGCGTTTTGCTCGCTGTAACGGTTCCTGGGGCGTTAATGGATAATCTGACAAAATCCTGATCCAGAATATATATTTCAGTAGTTGTTACTATTGTTATTATTTGACATATTAATTTGTTTCTTAAAACTACCCAAGGTAGTCGATTCTCTATGATCGGTAAACAGAGAATTTCACAGTCTTACTGTTTCTGGGAGAAATGACTTGGCATAATTTGCACTTTTACAATCGATAGTTTGATGTTTCGAACGTTCTGGGATACCTTAGGAGGGACGAGATTACTGAAATATTTTGAGTTAAATTGTTATTCATTTAATAAACAAAATGTTACTTGTTGGATGTATCTTGCGTGCATAGTGGTTGAAATTTGTCTCATCATAAATTGTATTATGATTCGTACCGCGAATAGCACCGCAATTAGTTCTAAGTACATCAAGATTACGTTTTTCAAGTGTTAGTGCTTGCTGTTTGGTACAGTTCTCCCAAATGTGAAACAATAGTAGAAAATAGGCAAAATAAATTGCTTGTACATAGTTTGTAGGGTTTTACGTGAGAGACGACATGTTAAACTCTAAGACAGTTTACCATGGGTGCAACCTTTTTAGCGATGCAGTTAACATAGTCTGTCCAGGAACAATCGTGCTGCAGAGTAAGTCCCAAATGTTTATTGCTATTAACGTTATTGACATTACTATCTTTCGTTATCAAATTTCTCTTTGGGCTGGGCTGTATACGTGCATCTCATGGTACACAGTGAATGCGTCTAAAGCACTGGATATGTCAGTGGTTAATGTACTGGGCCCATAGCTTGTTTACGTGTTATATGGAAACGAATGAATGAATGATACTTTTCCTTATGCGTTGCTTTCAATATGAGTGGGTATAATGTAAAGCCATGTCACCAAACGCTTTTCGTTACCTTATGGATTTGGCTCCAGGGAAAAATTTAATCTCATTCAACACGACAATGTCAGACCTCGTTTGAATTACTGCATACATGTTACTGCATAAGTTTACATGGGTATATAATATAATAATAATAATAATAAAAAAAATAATAATAATACTGCCTGTGGCTTTGACTCCGAGGTCTGTCATGGTACGACCCTGAACATGTCCAGGGCGTCATGGAAAATGATGCTTTCAAACTTCTTTTGAATAGGCCAATATACAGCCTCAGAAGAATTCCTGCCAACAAACCTGATCTTGTCCTTTTTGATAAAGCCAATGAATTTATTTATGTCATTGAATTTTCTGTCCCTTTTGACAGGAATGTGATTGACAAGATTAAGGAAAAGCATGATAAATATGCAGACCTCGCCTTTGAAATGTCTCGCTTGCATCCCAAGCACACTGTCGTCAGGCTCCCCATTGTTCTCGGTGCCCTTGGTTTGGTACCTCCTGATCTCTTGGCGCAGATCAGGAGAGTGCCCGGGTTCTCCACCGGAAGTACAGCTCTTCTGACACTCTGGGTAATGCAGAAGGCTGCAGTGTTGGGGAGCCTTCATATTCTCCGGAAAGTTCTTGGTGGGTTCGACTAGGCAGCGTTTCCTGGGAGAAGTCTCATTCGCTGTCTGGGCTGCGTGTAGAAGGGGCAAGGGCCCTGAGCTGATGATGAGCCTTACCAGCCTGACTGTGCCAGGATCACCCGAACCCTCTCTGCTGCATACAATCTTTAATCTGTAAAACATAATAAACACAATGGCGGCCATACGGAATTACACTCCAATGTAATGGTGGAATCACATATTCTTTACTTCAAATTATTTCAGATAAAAGGTATACTCATAAAGCTTTGTTTCAACACACGCACATGCACGCATACGCATGCGCACACACACACCACAGGAACACGACCAACATTAGTGCACTAAACTGCTGTCTATAAGTTTTTGAATGTCCTGACCAACCGTAATGTCAGTGTCTCACCACTAGGTGTCTATCAAATGTCAGTGTCCTGACCATCGGGTGTCTATCAAAAATAGTGCTTTGACCACCAGCAGTCTCTCAAGTATACATATCCTAACCACCAGGTGTCTATCGAATTGCATTTGTTTCTCACCACCAGGTGTCTATCAAATTCAGTGTCCTGACCTCAAGCTGTCTGCCATGTTTCAATGACCTGACCAACAGGTGCCTGTCATATGTCGGTGTACTGACCACCAGGTGCCTGTCATATGTCAGTGTCCTGACCACCAGGTGCCTGTCATATGTCAGTGTCCTGACCACCAGGTGCCTGTCATATATCAGTGTCCTGACTACCAGGTGTCTGTCATATGTCAGTGTCCTGACCACCAGGTGTCTATCATATGTCAGTGTCCTGACCACCAGGTGTCTATCATATGTCAGTGTCCTGACCACCAGGTGTCTATCATATGTCAGTGTCCTGATCACCAGGTGTCTATCATATGTCAGTGTCCTGACCACCAGATGTCTATCATATTTCAGTGTCCTGACCACCAGGTGTCTATCATGTTTCAGTGTCCTGACCACCAGGTGTCCGTCATATTTCAGTGTTCTGACCACCAGGTGTCTATCATATTACAGTGTTCTGACCACCAGGTGTCTATCATAATTCAGTGTCCTGACCACCAGGTGTCTATCATATTTCAGTGTTTTGACCAGCAGGTGTCTATCATATTCAGTGTTCTGACCACCAGGTGTCTATCATATTTCAGTGTCCTGACCACCAGGTGTCTATCATATTTAAGTGTACTGACAACCAGTTGTCTATCATATTTCAGTGTACTGACCACCAGGTGTCTATCATATTTCAGTGTCCTGACCACCAGGTGCCTGTCATATTTCAGTGTCCTGACCACCAGGTGCCTGTCATATTTCAGTGTCCTGACCACCAGGTGTCTATCATATTTCAGTGTACTGACCACCAGGTGTCTATCATATTTCAGTGTCCTGACCACCAGGTGTCTATCATATTTCAGTGTACTGACCACCAGGTGTCTATCATATTTCAGTGTCCTGACCACCAGGTGCCTGTCATATTTCAGTGTCCTGACCACCAGGTGCCTGTCATATTTCAGTGTTCTGACCACCAGGTGTCTATCATATTGCAGTGTTCTGACCACCAGGTGTCTATCGTATTTCAGTGTCCTGACCACCAGGTGTCTATGATATTTCAGTGTTCTGACCACCAGGTGTCTATCATATTTCAGTGTATTGACCACCAGGTGTCTATCATATTTCAGTGTCCTGACCACCAGGTGTCTATCATATTTCAGTGTCTTGACCACCAGGTGTCTATCGTATTTCAGTGTCCTGACCACCAGGTGTCTATCATATTTCAGTGTCCTGACCACCAGGTGTCTATCATATTTCAGTGTACTGACCACCAGGTGTCTATCATATTTCAGTGTACTGACCACCAGATGTCTATCATATTTCAGTGTCCTGACCACCAGGTGTCTATCATATTTCAGTGTACTGACCACCAGGTGCCTGTCATATTTCAGTGTCCTAGCATTTTTATAAGTTGGGATAATGTTTCATGTATAATGTTTTCGCTGTCCTCAGTGATCAACTAGGAACCAATTCCATATATGCTATTCTATAATCTGCACCCTTCTTGTTCTATGTGTCCAAAGGTGATATTGACTGTATGAGAAGAACGATGTTATATTTACCGTTAGTAAACGATTAATGAGTCATCATTAAATGTCCTGTCGACAATGTTATGAAAGCAGATTTCCTCGAGAGAGTAATTTGTATTAGTCATGTCTGTCCTGGTGGGGCGGGTGGCGCCATCATATGCACAGCGCAGTACAGTAGGCCCTACTACCAAGGGCAATAGACACTGACGAGTGTACACCGTATTATGTTACAAGCTTTTAGGACATCACACGATGACAGACTGTTATAATGTATCTGAGTACAAAGTTCGCACCTTGTCGTGAATAGGGTTATAATTCATAAACAACGTTCTACACATTGATAAAACACCCAAGTCTCAGACGTGACATTTACACTTGAACCCAGTTCAGATAATTCAATGGAAATTAAATGCAATATTATGAAAGATGAAACTTCTTTCAATTTTCTATTCTGGAATGTCAAACCTGAGTCTCTATTTCAGGAAAATGAAATTGAACCCGAAATGAATTGTAAGTGAATACATTTTATGGTTGGTTTGTTGTTTAACGCCGCACTCAGCAATATCCCAGCTATATGCCGGCAGTCTGTAACTATTGGAGCCTGGACCCGACAACCCACGGATCAACAGCATGAGCATCTATACAATTGGGATACCATGACATGAGTCAACCAAGTTTGCGAACCTGACCATCCGAAACCGTTAGTCGCCTCTTACGACAAGCATGGGTTACTGAAGGCCAATATTCTAACCCGACCTTCATGAGTCATACATCATTAAGTGTTTTGTGTGAACAAATACCTTATGCAGTCATTTCAAATGTTGAGTATGTATGCGTGTGTTATGTCCAGCAAAGTATACCATATATACACTTTAATATTTGTAAAAAAGCACTATAGTTACACATTTGTGTGAAAGGTGTCGATTGTGTTCACACGGGATGCTTTGTGTGTCTGTTGATACTATTTACAAATATATATTTCAAATGCAATATAGACATGATATCACTGCATTCACCAGACATTACTGATTCCATATTGCATACATACCCACACTTAGCACCTATCATCGCAACTTCACAACGACTGGTAAACAACTTTGTCTTTTATGAATAACATGTTATCGGCATTTTGACAGCTTAACTACTGAACACGTGACAAGCAAATGTAAAGTGTGAACACTAAGAAGAGGAGAGCAAGGTTTTAGTGTAGTGTGAGTGAAATGAACCCTTTACAAAAACAATAAATCATCAAAATCGCTTCAACAACGAGCGAACGAAGACAGTAGTTTGTAAAAGCCGTACTCTGTACTGATCTTCTGCATAACATTACAAATATACCGTGTCTGCGACGTTTAGCGTTGTGTAACTTATTCGTCATATGGAGGCACCTTTAGGACAATTGTGCATGTAGCTATGAGAAGACGTGCCGCCACCCTGAATAGTACTATACTCTTTGTCCAGAAAATGTATACATGTACCAGTTCAGGTATAAAAAACAGGGGTGTATTCTCACTACAACACGTAGCTCTCTTGATTCCATCTGCGAGATTCTGACTTGGTTTCTGTAGAACCCGAAAACGCCATGACATACCATTACATTGACTACGTTCTACAGTTTACAGTGGTGTCATCGTTCAGCACAATTATCATTGAGGTACACAGACCAAGATCATGTTCAACACGACATACATGGACATTATGACCCCCTGTGAAACTACGTCAATATCAAGTATCATGTGCACACACCGCACGTTGACAAATTCTTTCTCAAACTGATACATAAAAAAGTGTAATGAAAATCTCCTTTCAGACATTGGACGTTCACTTGCAAATAAATGTAAATATCTCTGAAAACATAAAACACTTTTCAATATTTCCGGAAAGAGAAACAGAAACATAAAATCATTGATGGTTTGTTTTCCTTCAGCTGGTCCAAAGACGATTTTCAAAGTCAGCTCAGTAGCTTGAATATATGCTGGGTCAACTACATGAAATATGTTTGGTCCGAGACATTTCATGTTCTCTCTACCAGTATGACAAAATTTCCGATACCAATTCCCATAATTAAGGAGTAAGTGAACTTGGTTTTACGTAGCTTTCAGCAATATTCCAGCAATATCACGGCGGGGGACACCAGGAATGGGCTTCACATCTTGCACCCATGTGGGGAAACGAATCCGGGTCTTCGGCGTGATGAGCGAACGCTTTAACCACTAGGCTACCCCACTGCCCCTAATTCAATGAGGTTGGACCCGGTATTGTTGCCTTTCACTACGCCTTGTTTGATTAGAGCGACACACAGAAATTCGATTTGGTTTTCCCGGGGAGTGCCTGAAACTCGGGCCATGAAAAGTCGGCCCCGACAGGACCATCGGGTAATACTAAAAGTGGATTGCAAAACATTAAATGGAATCTTGGTAGATACACTTCAAGCATTCATAAGTGTATAGTTTGAATCAAAATGTATATTCAAAATGACATAAAAGGCAAAAAATGATTATATACAGAATTTCCGTAGAAAAGATTATAGGAAAAATCCTTGGTAAAAAGTCATTTAAGAGTAAAAACTGATTTAGTTATTTATTTGACAAGATTGACATCATAAAATGAAAAAAACAACATGAAGAAATCAAATCCCTTCAAACCTAGTTTTAAGCCTTCAAGAGTTATGTCCCCTTCCAATATATCGATCGATGATGTTATCTGTATACCCCGACAGAAACGGGTTGAGTTTAGTTTTACGCTGCTTTTAGCAATATTCCAGCAACAACACGGTGGGGAGATCAAAACTGGTCTTCACACATTGTACCATGCGGGAAATCGAACTCAGTTCTCCGGCATGACGGGAGAACGATTTTAACCACTGTGCTGAGTCAGGGCATGTTCCCATTTCGCCTACAGTCTCAAAACAACAATTCATGGTCTGGTGACTGTTATTTCATGCATGAGTAATATATGTACCCCCTTCATATATAAATGGAATCTCCCTTAGTTTTCCTTTAATTTGATTAGTAGCACATTAACAACTTGGCATTAAGATATAAAAAAATGTTTTTTCTTTCGTATTTTTTTATTCACAGCAAATCATATTATAATATAATACAATAATGGCACTGGCTGTTAACTAGTACACTGTACTGGAGTTCATGGATTTCTGAGTTTATTGAAGCTTCAGTAAGTGACCTGCTGCGTCCAGGAACTGAATAGGTGATCTTCTTCCACTTTCAAGTTGTTGTCTCAGTCGGTTGAGACGCTGGTCAAGATCTCTGTAAGCTCGTGAGCATGGCCGAGTTGTTGCACCATGGTCAGTCTGAAGGCTAGTGATCTTGTTGGTGGAAATAATGTGAACAGACGTATCATTGCACGTGAAGCTTGAACTGCTAGCGTTTGACATGCTTTTGCCCAATTTAAAGTTGGTAAAAACAAGAATCCTAAATACTTATAATATAATTTTGATATATACGTTGTTTAGAACCCAGCTCTTACGTTTAGCAACAATGCCTCCTTTTCTGAATATAATAACATTGGTTTAGTTAGATTGACTTTAAATCCCCCTCTTTCACAGAAAGACTGGAGCACATTGAATTGGTTTTTGTAACGCTGAAACAGTACATTGTAACAACATCGGCAAACAAAGATAGCATTATATCACAAATAGTCTGTGCAACAAATATACATTTCCTGTGATCACATTTACAGTGACAACCTCATTTATGGAAAAGGGTGAAAAGTATTGGACTAAGAATACATCCTTGTCGGACACCTGCTGATGCGATAAAGTAACTCGTTCTGTTCTTTCGAGTTTGATCTCACACATGATTTAACTGATGAATACATACTCTTAAGTACATTAAACATTTTCCGATGACAACCCTTTAGTGCTCATTTGAATAATAACTTGTTTCCGTTCACATAGCCAAAGGCCTTCTTAAAGTCAATAAAGACACAGTGAAACCACGTGGTTTGCACAAATATACTGAGTCAAAAAAGAAACTTCAGAAAATGTAATTGGAAAAATAAAGAATATTTTTCTCTGATGATACATCTGTGTATCCGAAATGGGATCCCTATCTTTCGACTCTAGAAAAACGTTCGACGTCCATATCGTGGGCCAATATAGACGCCGTTTCATCAACGTCAGCGTCTGCTGTGGGCCCAACGTCACCTCCGATGGACCCAGAGAGATTGGAATCTAGTCGTCTTTAGCGATGAATCCAGGTTTACCCTCAGATTCGCGGACGGTAGGCATAGAGTCTGGAGACGACATCGTGAACGGTATGCCCAATGTTGTGTACAGGAAGTCGACAGATTCGGGGCGGAAGTTGCATGGTGTGGGGTGCTTTCTGTGGGAACAACCGTTCCCGACATCTGGTCATCCGTGGAAACCTCACAGCTGCTGCTTACTGCGACCAGGTGCTCACCCCTGAACTCGTTCCTTTCATGGCGGCTCATGGCCCAGGTCTACAGTTCCAGCATGATAATGCGCGGCCGCATACCGCGATGTTGACACGAAATTTCCTTCAAAACGCTGGAATCACCGTCATGGACTGGCCATCGAGGTCCCCTGACCTTAGTCCAATAGAGCACGTTTGGGATACACTTGGGAGAAGGCTTCGTGGTCTCAGGAACCAACCTCAGAATTTGCAGGAACTTGGCGCTGCCTTGCAAGAGCAATGGCGCAGAATCGCGCGGGGCGGCCATACACGATATTGAACTGAGAAATTTCGCATTTTTATTCTTGTGACTTGACATTCTGTATACCCCTGTTTTGGAACGGCGGCGTAGCCTAATGGAACTGATTATGGCACTGTCAGTGTATCGAGTACATCACACAGATCTCAGCAATGAAGTAATAACAATTTAACCATCTTACCATCTCTTGTTCTTTTATAGTGCCCTGAAGAAAGGATGTGAAGTTTCTTTTTTGACTCAGTATGATATATTTAGCGATCAATGCTTGTAATGGGAATATATTGACGGTGGAACAGTAACTAGACCTAAAGCAAGCTTGGATTCGCATATTAAGTCGTTCAGTTCTATCTAAGACTTCGAACGTTTTTCTAAGACAGTTGTAAATGATTTTCCCGAAACGTTCAAAATCGAAATCCCCCGGTAATTGTTAGGGCCTGCCTTATCTCCTGATTTGTGGAGAATGACAATCATACCTATATTCCAAACTGTAGGAAAGTTTCCAGATTCAAATATTTTATTCAGCGCAACACGTACATAATATATGAGCACGTCACTGGAACACTTCAGCACCTGAGGTAATATTCCTTCTTCTCCTGAAGCTTTTCCGCTCTCTAGGTAGTTTATAGCATAATTTATTCCTGCAGTCGTAAGTTCCCTTGAAAGAAGCTCTTCACTTACAGGAAAATCTGAACTGGTATCTCACATATGAGATTTAATAAAGTCTTGCACTGTCTTATCAAAGTCTGACTCAAAATTAAGAAGAAAAGTGAGACCGCATCATCAGTTTCATATTCAGATCGGTGCAGAAAGATTCAGAATAACAAAAGAAAGCCTGACTGATGATTTCATACTATCCAGTGGAGAGGCATACACAGATCCAGGCATGAAACGGAGTATGTACAGTAGCGAGCAGAAAAATGCACCTTTGCACGGACGTAGTTTCAAAATTTATTTACTGAAAAATTCAGTTATATTTTTCATACATCCACTCTGGATACTGAAGTTTACATTTATTCCAGTCAATGGTCTGTTAGTTCACCGTTTCTCTCGATGCACTGCTGAATACGGCGTCCCATGCTGTCAATCAAATTGTCTATGTAGTCCTGGGGTAGGTCCACCCATATTTGACTGATGAGATTAGTCCTTCATAATCTGCCACACATTTTCAATTGGGTTCAGGTCTGGTGATGCCGCTGGAAATTTCTCTAAGGTCACGTGACTCGTTTCAAACCAGTTACAGGTGTGTCTTGTCTTGTGTACAGGTGCATTGTCCTGTAAAAGTCTGAAAGGTATTCCACTCTATCCTATATGGGATTCCACTATGCCTTCTTGTATAAGTTGATGGTACTTGCGTGAATCCATCCTTACTATAATAGTTAGCTGCGTCGTTACCCGAGTTTGCCTATACCACCCCAAACCATGATACTGGGTGAGAACTTCGGAATGATTTTCCAGCTACGTCCACCTCTTGACCACCCCTTTCTTGTGATCCTATAAAACTGAAACTTTGATTCGTCCGTAAAAATCACATTTGAAAAGTCTGTACCCTGCATTTCCCTGCACCACTCAAGCCTTTTCTCGATATGTGTTGTTGTCATCAATGGAACTTTCTTCGGCACTCGCTTGACATATCTAGATTGCTTTAAAGATCTTCTGATTGTCCATTCTGATACCTTAGGGGTTCCTTGACTTGACGCCTTCACAGCAAGCTGTTTTGCAGACCAGTTTGGGTACGCCGCCGCGATACGTCGTCTGTCATTTGCCCCAAGAGTAGCACGACGTCCCGATCCAGCCTGTTGCTCTGTCCCTAACCCTTCGTCAAATTTCTTCAAATTTCGGTAAACAGAGGCCCGATGCAGTCCCGTCAGTTTCACAAGTCTAGTTACGGATGTAATACCTGCTTCATAATATGCCAAGAGTCGATTTCTGTTGTTTTGTGACGTCATGGCAAAGCTTCGGTATCGTCTGCTAGCAACGAGGCCACGTGATCAAGCCATCCCTGAACCCAAGGGAGGTAATTCCATACCAACGAGGCAAGCTACTGGCGGCTAGAAACAATGTATTTCGGCTTTTTTGATTGTAGGATCGAGTCTACAGAATCAAGTTTTTTGTCGCAATTTTTCTGCTCGTTACTATAGTTCCACATGGCTCCAATATTTTAGTTCAGGTGGATAACTTAGCGCAAAGTACTTGGCAGCTGATTTATTGACATTCTAGAAATGTGTGAGTTAACTTGTAGAACACAACTTCTTCAGCGACAGTATTTAGGGACGTTTCGATGTAGATGATGGCTGGAGTGACTACATCCACGATAAGCAACCAATTTACAACAAGCTATGAAAATTAGGTGGAAGCAGATGTATAGCAAAATGAGAAATGGCGCATACGCCATACAGCCAACCTTGCAGCTGAAACTACATTGAACTACACTTCTACGTGATGGGTGTGCATCGTATTGCACGTCAGAAACAATCTGCAGTACCCATCAGAATCAACTGCCCCACACATCGTATTGCATGTCAGAAACCATCTGCAGTACCTATCAGAATCAACTGCCCCACACATCGCAGAGCTGATTGGTAGGTTGGGATGAGATTAAGTAGCATGTGGAAAATGGCCAATCACATCACAGTTTGTTCACGTGCAGAGATCATTACGAAAATGGTAGACTGAAGTATAATGCGTATTTCATCATTCTCTAACTGAAAATACCTGTGATTTTGTCAAACAAGTAAAAGTTACCATCCCTGTGTCTTCAATTGGTGAATATGTAAACCTGTATCGTTTACGTATAAAAGTAAAGTGAAAGTTAGTGTGTGTTTCAATCACACGGGTTCATAGTATCTTCCGTTTCTCAATCCCAGACCTGACAGTTCTCCTTTAGATCAATGTTCCCGTGTTGGGCGTTTTTCCGACCTGTGTTGCTTGTCCATAAAGTTCGTGTACTTACACATGTATATCTTTATTCCCAGCCATAATAAGATTGTCCTTAAAAATTGAATCTTGATCAGTAACGTATAACATCAAGACATCAAGATTGTTACGGGAAACAGACTCCAGAGGATCAAAAGGCACTGGAGGCGGAACAGTTTATATTTCAACCATATTTTAGCACAGCTTTCAGCATTTATAAATTGGCATGGCCTGATCATTTTACCTGCCTTCTTCTCTCGTACAGAATATCAACATGACAGCACCCTGCATGCGTCTTAAACGTCTTATACCTCCTTGTAGGTCAAAGTAAGCCAGTAAATTGAAAAAGAGGCACATTTCTTTAAGGTGATTGGCATTTCATCAGTCTTTGTTTGTAGGTTAACCAATGGGTTAACTTTCATTTTCTGCTTGTTTATAAAAATCAAGGTACCATCATTATATACATCTTTGCAAAGCTGTTATACCATAACATGGTTTAGTTTCTTTCGTGGATTATTGAATTGAAGTTTTACCAAGAGCGTCAAAGTGTATTTGACTTTTACTTTTCAATACCTCATATTGCATCTTCCTACAGGTGCATCTAAAAGAACTGTCGGAAATAGGAAAAACTGTTTTTTTCACATTCATATCTACAATTTATGTTACTAATATGTGTAAGTGTGAAATATCTGTTAAACTAAGTTCGGCCTAACTACAGTCTCAGTAGTAGGGAGATAGGAAACGTAAAATAAGGATGTTACTAAGGAGAGATTAGTGCAGAAATGAGCAATGTGATTTGTTTCTAAGTCCAAAGCGACTTATTTGGAACAGACCATGGCTTTATGCAAACTAGTGAGCGATGGTATTGTATGGCAAAGGACATTTTTTAATTGTCCATTTTGAAATTAGACTTAGCTTCATTATAAATTATAGCTGTCGTAAAAAATAATTGCTTTAATACTGAAACTATTAAGGATGTAGCTACCATGGAGTGTCACAATCACTATAAAAACAAACAGGTAGGAGGGGTCGTCACAAAAGCAATACCAGGACGGATGTCGCAGTCGGTGGTTGGGGTCGGGCTGGGGGAAAGAGATATCAACTAAAATAAGATAATCCTTTAGGGTAATTAAACTGGGGAAGTAGCATGTCATAACAACTTACAAATAATATCCAGTCCTGTCGATCTTCGGGTGGTCATGCCACCTATATATTTTGAGACATTTAATAAGATGGCTGAATTAAGCTTTTCTATGGGTATCATACTCTTCTACATATCTCAACGTAACATTTATGAAAGAAAAACACGTAAGATGTTAATCAATAGATGAGACATAGTCAACACACATGAAAAAACATAACCTATCTTTGAGATGACATCTTGTGCCTGTAGGCAGCACGTGCATTTCATGCCAGGTGAGCCGACGGTCCGTCGTCATACCTGGCTGAGCGAACTGATTGCCATCTATAGTCTGATCTACTGTTTTCAGCAGCTATTCGTATTTTTTCTAAGTTTTGTCCGATTTTACAAGTAAACATGCTTTTTTGGATATCCTATTACGCATCCCACTGAACGCCCAGTTCGGCCGATGTGGGTTATTTCGACATATGCTATTTGCATTTGTGTACTTTAATACCTCTATATCTCTATTATTAGGCATGTCTACCTTATAATTGTCTTTAAGAGACAATGTCAGCATGTTTATATAATGCTTCTCCATAATTTCAAGTTTGTTGAATAGAACACTTTCCATCTCTGCAACTTCCCAGTGATGACGTTAACAAGGTCACACAGCATATAGAAAGTTGCTCTTTCTCTAGAAAGTAATTTGAACCTGATTATGATACATTACCTCATATCTGGCTGTCATACGACAAGATTACCCTATGCTACTGTGAATAGTAATAACGTTTATTTCCAGAATGGTACACCTCTAAGGCAACAGAGAAATACGGCTGAAGAATTTCATCTGTGTGACGTTGTGTCGTAGACATTGCTCTTGTCGTGTGCCAAATCCGTTCTTCCGGCATGGGAGATTTCAGCCTATAGTATTACACTCTCGCCACCAAGCCTGTCCACTTAATGTACAATTGTATCGTTTAGGAAAAGTATCTGTGCATCGTAGCATCCCTAGTTAATACCTAATGTTGTCTTTTTCTATCTGGGCACATACCAGTGTTATCAAGGGTACAGCTTAATTAGGCATTACGCAACCAACCATAAAATGTGTTGTTTTAGGTGGTCTGTCTTTTGGGAGGTCTGTCTTATGGGAAGATACCACCAAAACAGAAGTAACCGAGATGTATTCAACAGACTGTTATTTTAGTCAGCTAAGACCGGATTACAAAACATTTTTTTTATAGCAAATTGATTGTTGGGACTGTCATTTTAATCCGTATTCCGTAATTGAGAGAGTCCGGATTATAAAGCAAGCGTTAATGAGAAATTGAAAACAAGACTCCGTATTGAGAAAGCCGTATTGCACAGTGTCCGGCTTTGACAGATTTCACTGTGTATACAGTTCTGAATATAACCTTTCCCACGACTCTTCTGTCTGTACCCCCAAGCGAAATAAACATGACTCTTCACTAAACCGCACACGTCTCCATCGCTGTTGAGGCAATGCTCTGTGTCCCAAACACCACTGACGTCGCAGCCGATGATGTTAATCAGTTTTGAACTGGTCGTCTGTATTGCTATAGATGTCACTGGGGATAGGTGCCTGAATCTTTGGCGCTGTCTCTCGCGAATCATTTATGTTCAGCGAAATTCCATACCACGAGCGGCAGTTTGCTTTACGATTGTTTGTCAGTATTGGGAGTACAGGAACCTGCCAATTGTCACCTAACTGAAGTCTATACCATGTGCAGCTTCGTACTATACCAAGTACAATGTCTGATCGTTCATTTAAGCTATCACACGTCACCATGAAAACAAACATTAGCACAGACTGAACAGTCAATTTAAACAAGACACTATGTTCTCCCACTTTCCTTTAAGGGAGTTGTCTGTGGTCTTCTATGATTTGATCCCAAGTCGTAGTCTGTTTCGTCTTGAAACTACAGGCGACGATTGTTGACAGTGGATACAGCAGTGGGTGCAGCAAAGCTGAGATGGTGGATCCAAGACGATGTTTTGCCGGTTAAGTGACAAGTAGCAGGATGGTCAGCATGCAACAGGAGAACAGCCCATGTGGACTGAAAGATCATTGTAGACAGCAAGGAAGATGTTTATTAGGCCTTGTGTTACTGAATACACAGAGTAACCGGTATGTATAACCGAGACAGAAAATATAGGCCATTTCCCTGTCAGTTTGTAGATATAAAGCAATTATTTCATACATATCACCAACCAACCGTTATGCATCAAAAAGAAAACAGAAATGTGAGCTCACTTATATTTATCTCTGCAGAGATGTTAGAGAGAGAAGGAGACAGTAACCTCCTCTTAGCCATGTAGAGAGCTGATGCTTTCACTTTAGGTAACTGCCGTATCATGGGACGTCCATTTACAGGAGAGAAATGTCATATGTCTGGGTTTTCAAACATTCATGGAAGTTCGGGACATGTGATGAGAGAGTTTTTGTGCATACTTTTTTCCAGGGGACTCCCACCTCCCTTATTGATGCATAAGTCTCGTCAGACGTGCTCAAACTTTCTTCATGAAATGTGAGATGTGACAACAGTTTAAAGGTTCTGTTCTGAAACTAAATGCTGAAATATTGCTTTCAAACGCGCTGAAATAGAAGCTTCCAGGCCAATCCTGACTCCAAAGAAATCATTTCTACTTAAGAAATACAGTTCGCTCTTCCACCATGTATAAAGCACACTTTCGCCCTGAACTATTATAGTTAAAGCACGAGGACGCTTGTGTCCGTCATCATAGTTCAGGGCGAAAGTGTGCTTTATTACACTATACATGGTGGAAGAGCGAACTGTATTTCTTTTCTAAGATGCCAAATTTAAAACTTTCTAAGGATAATTATGATTAATCTCTGCAGACTGACAATGGAGAGACAAGTCAATGCCATCTCCAAGTCATGCTACTTCCAGATCAGAAGCATTTCAGCCATACGCAGATACATCACAGAAGACTGTTGTAAGACTCTAGTACATGCTTTAGTAACATCTAGACTGGATTAAGGAAATGGTCTTCTCTGTGGACTACCTGAAACCCTCACCAGTCGTCTACAGAAGGTGCAGAACTGTGCGGCTAGACTCATTACCAAAACTGGCCGACGTGAGGAGATTACGCCTGTGAGAGAGAAGCTACACTGGCTCCCAGTCAGACAGAGATGCCAGTATAAGATCTTGATGTATGCTTATAAATGTATCCACGGTTTGGCCCCATACTATCTTCAGGAACTTGTTGAGCCATATCATCCAACCAGGTCACTCAGATCAGAATCTGAATCCCGTCTCTGTCAACCAAAGACACGTACAGTAACGTATGGCCACAGATGTTTTGACAGCATTTCAGCTAATCTTTGGAACAGTCTACCAATGAGCCTACGAAGTTCATCCTCACTGGGCATTTTTAAAAAAGCTCTTAAAACTCATCTTTTTACAGCTGCTTATTCCACATAATTTATCACTGGTTTTATCACTGCGTACAACGTTACTGCTTGTATGTGTTTTATCACTGTGTACAACGTTACTCCTTGTATGTGTTTTATCACTGCGTACAACGTTACTGCTTGTATGTGTTTTATCACTGTGTACAACGTTACTCCTTGTATGTGTTTTATCACTGTGTACAACGTTACTCCTTGTATGTGTTTTATCACTGCGTACAATGTTACTCCTTGTATGTGTTTTATCCATGTGTTAGATATTTCATCTTTTAACATCACTTGTATATCACCTGTATATCACCATACAGTATATTATATGTTAAGCGTCTTAGAGTGTTTTATAAATAAGCAAATAAGGCGCTATACAAATCTTGTGTATTATTATTATTATTATTATTATTATTATTAATCTAAGGCAGAAAACAATCGACGGTGTCAGTGACCTAAATTAAGAATCCTCGCACAGGGCTAACTGGCGTGCTGTTCTATAGATGTATCTGCCCCCTACGTTACTTAGACGAACGTTACCAGAAAAACAATAATAAACAGTTTCATGACGGTTTACGTTCGGATTAGATATCTTCTCTAAATTATATTAATTTCATCTATGATTAACGTAAACCATAAGAACGTCGCATTTCTACTACCAACGTAAGTTTAGATCAGTACATGAAGACGAAGCTGAGTTGTCAAGCGACATTCCAAGATTGCATTGTGGGAATGTAAACATTACGAACATTACCGTGTCGGTGAAGACTTGTGAGTCGAATTGAGACATTTTAAACGCCGGAAAACATGAACGTAATGTTTCCACCAGTGACGCTAGCTGCGTGAAGCAGCTGCAAACCAACGGGATGCAACGGAGTAGTTTACTATAGGAGGCTTTACGAGGCGGTGACAACTGACATGCATCGTGACATCGGTTACATTGTGACGTAATGCTAATGTGTTCGATTACGAGGGGTCACACTAGGATGGTATTACATTGTGACGTAATGCAAAAAATGCACATTATCGTCTGATAAAAGTACTGTCGGCACCGTTGATCGTTTACCGAAGCATCTTAGAGTAAATCTTAGCAAAAAACAACGTGACACAACTGCAACAGTGTTCTACAAGGTGTTGTAATAAATGTTGTATTTGGGGTTACGAATTCTTAGATAGGTAAAGCTTATAGAATGTTTTTGGTTTCCTTTACCTACAATGCTATATGATGATTATTAGTCGCAGACGAGCTCATCATGGTAATGATATCTGATGGTCTGTATTCAGAGTAATAAAGTCTTGAAGAAGTACTTTCCGCAGGGTGCTCTTTGTCTTTATTAAGTGCACACTTTATCATAGCACCTTACATAGAAGATCAAGCGTTTAACTTTTGAATATAACTGAGCCACCAATGGATAAACTGTGTGTGTCAGTGTGCAATATTAAGCTGGGAAATGGGTACAACCCGCGAATGTCCATCAGTTTGTGTCGTGCAGCGCGAGTGACATGTCGCCACACAAGTTAAAGACGGTGATTCCATAACATAAAGATGGTTGCGTCATTATCTCTGTGTTGTTGTATTATTTGAGACGTATCTAAAAATATGTTAGTTTATATGTAAACTCAAGGAACTTAACCCAGTGGCTGATTGTGCCATCACATCGCCTGATGAAGTTAAGAAACAAAATGTGTATCAAACTTAACAAGTGTTTGCCACAAACATCGCAATGTTCCCCGCCGCTAAAGAAAATGTGTTTCGTTGTACCATAAACACATTCCTTCAGTAAGCGAGGGTGATCTTTTCCTCCAGGAGTAGTCGTGACAAACGTTTTCTCACAACAGCCTAAATGAATAAAACAAATCCATTAATAAATAATCTTTTTGCTATATTTTGCAAAATAGTAGATAAGTAAATTTTTAGATATACTTATTTTACTTCACCAACCGAGCGAAACTGTATATACAGTCATGGAATTTTAGTATTCGTTAGTCGGCAAAATTCTCATAGACTTGCATGTGTAGCTGTGTAATTTTCATTAATTCAGTTTTCCTTAGTTTTGTTGTCAAATTTGGCAGGTTGTTAGGTAATCATCTTGGTCACAGATACATAATTTCGATGTAATGTACCTTCAAGTATTTTCCGCGTTGTAGTTACATGAGCAACATATAGACAACAACACCCCATAGACCGCCATGTTAAAAATTGTCATAACCATGACACGCATCAATCAAAGTGTGGTCATTCTTGAAATACTGAATGGAAAATAAAACGGAAATTATGTCATTGCAGCTGAGATGATTCATGACACATGTGCAAAATATTAACAATATCAAACGGAAAATTAATTCAAGATAATTTTTCTAGCTGCACCAAATTAACATGTAAGTCTATGGAAATTATGCACAGTGACGAATACTTATCATGCTTATGACCAATGACTGTAATTTGCGAGATTAGCTTGTTTAGCAATCCGGATTTCTGTACGTAAAGTAAATCATTCTTTAAACGTTATTTGAGAACAAAAAACTTTGGTCTTACCTGACACGGTCATGGTAATGCGAGATTTTCGTTGCCATTGCCATCTTTCTTTTCGTGAATTCTCTCTTCCAGTGCTTTGAGGGAAACTGAGGCGGCTATGAAAATGGCGTCTCGCAAAGACTCACGGGAAATACACTTTGTTGGGTTTTATTAATCTAACTCTAAAATTACAGTTTGACAATAGCTTTCCGCGTTATACAACAAAACAAACATACAATATAGACATAAAATGTCAGTTGTGTGTTTTTAGAATGATTTAGGTAGTCTCGCGTGGACGTCATCCGGCCGCCAATTTTTATTTGTTAGCATTGCCGACATCAAAGGGGACCGTGAAAGGTGGAAATGAGCAGATTGAATGTGAGTACCCAAAGTGAACACAGTGGGCTGTTATGGGCTTATGGGTCTTTTCATCGCATTAGGGACACTCACTGCTTCTTCTCAGTGTCAATTGCAAGCATCAACATGTAGGCCTAGAGATAATTAACACTAAATAACAGTGAATAACTGTGAAAACATATTCTCGTTTCTTTAAAAGGCCTGAGCTTCATGGGTCCTACTGATTTATTTCTCACGAGAACTTGTGTTAGTGGCAAATAAGTGATTGTTCAAAATCCTGTCAGAAGTAGGCAATATGCGGAACTATTTCTTCTAGACGTAAAACTTCATCTTGTAAATAATTTACATATTGAGCTAAAAACATACAAGTGTATTAGAAATGATTACATCATGTTCATTCTTTTCAGTTCTACACCTAGATCTACGTATACTATTCCCATGTATTATAATAAGATTACTTATCTTATTTTTCACTATATATTTAGGAGATAAACCTACTGTGTGGGAAAATCAGAGGTATATAACGGAATTATAATAGCTCTAAATTTAATTTAAAACCGAACGCGTAGCGTGAGGTTTTAAATGAACAATTTAGAGCTATTATAACTTCGTTATATACCTCTGATTTTCCAACACAGTAGGGTTATCTCCATTCTACCAGGACAATTTTATGAACAATTTCAGGTGGAGCTCTTTCTTTGGTTACGAGTCAATACGTGAAGCGGCCTCGCATTCCAATCTCAAGTGGTATCGCCCGAAACGGGGTGTTTGGTGGCAAACCGTCAATGACTAACAAACTCCAGATTCAGTAATAACAAATCACGTTTTGTTTTTTTAATGCACCAATCACCAATCATTAACTGATAAGTTGGAAAACATATATCAAATAAGTTTAAAAAGCTTGGTTCACATTTGAAAATTCCACCGTAGACCCTTTCCCCACCAGAAAAGTGGTAGCAACCTCGTGGCCTTGACCTTTTCTCGAAGTCATTGTTTACATTTACGTGCACATTTGGAAAGATGCGACAGGAGAGCCTCTGACAGTTTGCGCAAGGTTAACCTGATTGTATGACTGAGATAGTCTTTGATATCTAATTACTGGTACTGGTACAAAATTTAAGAGTAGGGGCGCTTTTGCTGTAACGAGAAGTCCGTGTTGTACCGAATTTAGATACTGTTGAATTTTGCGCCCTGTCAACTTGACGATTTCACGCACCTCTACGTCTGCGTGCGACAGCTGTGGTGACTCTTACACACTCATGTGTGTACTTTGTGCTCAAATTCGATTCTACGGATATTATTTTCTACATTTTGGAAAGTGTTTTGTGACCTAGTGGCTTCAAAGTGTAGTGAATTCAAATTGAATCGGAATCGCTGGCATGTTCGCGAGTCTGTTGACAAAGAGCCAGATTTGTGGTGATATTTCCGAAAGGATGGATCAGGACACGAGGGTGTGTCTCTGGCATAAACACGGTAAGGTAATTAATTATACTTTAATAGACTACTTTAGATCAAGCAGTGTAATGGATAAGAGGGATCATGACTAAGCTGAATAACTTTTTCAACGATATTAAACATTTAGAAAAAAAATATGTTGGGCTAAACAGAACGGTTTGCAGATTCTTTAGATTTAATTGTGTTTTAATACCGCTAAATTTGAAACAGTACAAATTTCAAAATATCATTTTGTTTGAATTGATAACCCAACTGTTTATTTATGTGGACGGAAGGCATTAAAATTTCTTCGGCGTTCGATGTTAATGCATCCTCCGTTACCGGATCAAGATCAGTAGCGATATCGTTGACGAAAGCTGATAATAAATTTAACATGGAAATTTTGTAGCAGTCTATTGCTGGATCTATTCTGACATAACATAGAATCAACGTAAACAAATTTGTTTTTGCTGAATTTTTATTCGGAAAGCAGACGATGTTTTGATCTTGTTCGACTGAATATTTGTTTCCATGCTTTCGAAGTACTTTTGTATGTATAAACACCTATTGCTGTGATTTACGCAAGTAGTGAGTCGAGCCCGTCATCGCTAAATCCATCTTTAAAGACATATGTGTAATTTCCGACAGTAAAATCGCCGTAATTTATCGATGCATCGGTAGGGTGTTTGGTGTCCGCCATGTTAGAGGGCAGACAAAAATAGTGCATTACCGTAAACCATGTATGATTGCGCACGGAAAACAGAGACCTGTATAACGTGATTATATACCTCTGAATGACTTTAATTAACCAATCACAATCCAGTGTTTACTGAAGTCATGGTAGAATTCCAGTTTATCTAATGTCGGTTCTACTTATCTGAGTGAGTGTGTTTAGTTTTACGCCTCACTCAGCAATATTCCAGCTATATGGCGGTATTTATCTAATTATACCAGTTCATCTACTTTATCATTTTATAACAATTCAAAGCATCACTACATATACTTTACACTTATAGCTTTGTGTAATCAATTATTGAACCTCTTAGCCCTACAATGCATTGACACAACTCACGTATAACATTTCTAAAATAAACATTGTTTCAATTATTTCATTTACAGATACGTATTGTGGATCCACTGACTTGTTGGAGATTGACAAGAGGCTTGGCTTGGTAATCATTTATAGTTACTCCATACAATGCTCCTAATTTAATTAAAGTAAATCTTATAACAATATTATTTATTCATTTAGACTTTAGTCAAAAACAAATAAACACTAAATAGATATATAGAATAAATTTCTTTATCTTTGTGAAAAATATAATCACTTAAAATGTAACAGTGCGTGGATTCCAGTGAAATTATAAGTTGATTGCTTTTTCAGTTCCAAGAAAAAGACCCATTTTCTGTCCGCACTGCCAGTCGTTTGTTTCAAGGAAACAAGGAATCCGTCTCGAATGGACGGCAGTTTTTCATCAGGTTAGTTACCAAAGATACTTCACTTCACAGGTTTCACTTAACGACTTCAGTTTGCACTGTCCCTTTGATATATATCATATATCAATAATGAATATATTTAATTATTGTATATCAGATATGTAACTGTTACTGAAAGTGAACAAGTTGTATTACACATTTTACAGTTTTTAAAGTAAAGTCAAGTAAACGTCATTGCCTATTCCATGTTATTATACTGCTGAGAATTGTTTCCTTAGGGGGTTGACAAGACTAAGAAATACCTACTGGCGATTTTTTCATTCATGGGAAATGTTAGATTTTGCATGCTTTTCTCAGATGAGTTGGTAATTTCAAGTGAAATGAATAACATCACTGATATAATCAGGTGTTACATTCCCATCCCATTCCCATCTAATAAAATATGTATGTACTGTTGTACTTATACTTTCATTTCAATTGGTGATTTGGTAGTAGATGTTACCTTGAATATGAGTACAGTAACAGTAATTATTACTACCACAATTTGCTTCAGAACACTGGGTTGGCTACTATTTTCTTGCATATTTTATCAATCAAATAAGTGACAATGTCCAATGGAAGATACAATATACATGTATGCTACGGACCTTTCCCTTGTGATTGTGAAATAAATCTTTTCGTTACATCTATAAATTAGTCGTTCTAATTTTATAATTTCATTGTGATCAGATGTACCTCCTTGCATGCATTTGAATATGTATACATGTGTTATTTTGGCTGTTTCTGTAGTTTTACTAAGCATTGTATGTATTGTATTTGTAGGATGATGCACAGTCTGTGTGGGACGATGAGGATGGCAACGATGTTGTCCCAGACATCAACCAGGACTCCTCACATTCACCAACAGATATCTTAAGTAGAGCATACACCATCTGTTTGCTGTTGTGGACTGGTTCAAGCCTTGTTGTCATCAACTTGGTTATATTTCCCCTTTCTCTGTGTGGCAAAACAAATGTCTCAACTCAGGTTCTGCTTCATGTGTACCAGATCAGTGGACTGCTGCCTACTCAGTATGAGTGCAACAGAAGCTTCATGATTGTCAGCGAGTTGCCAAGTCTTTAGTATGTGAGATTGTTAGTGTGTATATGATAAGATACATTGAGGCAGCTTCAAATGTACAATTCATGTATATGGGCCTATGGCCTTTCATACAAACACATTAGAATTTGAAATCGGTTATAAAATAAATAAATACCACAGCAAGTATGTTATGCCTGCACAAGTTGACCTCATTTCATGACATGCATACAATTTTGTAAGGTTTTGACATATTGATTATTTGCATATTCATACAGAAGTTGTGTTCACCAATGCTGAAGATTCCCTCTTGATATGACTTCTCATACACACACACGCACATACATACATAATGCTTTGATGTTGTGTTGAGTTCTATTGAAATGTGAGCTATTCAAAACGATGAAAAAGCTGAATAATAACAGTGACTGTGTTATTGAGTTTGTTGTTTTTTCATGTAAAATGTAATAAATGGTACATTCACAATTGTAAGTTTCTGTATGTAGAATGGTGAGTGACTGAATTACAAAGTCACATCGGCAGCCATATCGTGACTATGAAAGTGTTAAATTTCCAAATGTGTACATGAAATAAAAACAATCTTATATACTTACCTGTCTGCAAAGGACAGTAAAATAACTAGTCTATCACCAATGTACACCGGGAACAGAAGCCCAGCAGAAACCTACATTACCCAGTATCCAATAGTCATTTTTGCTATGAATGTTTCAGCGAACTGAAACTAAATGGAAACATATAATGAAAATTTCAGTTGTAGAAACTTGACGGAAACCTAATTTTGTTAGTTTCAGTTTTGTAAACTGTTCGGAAACTCTCATTGTCTGTTTCCGACAACAGAAACCTAGCGGAAACCTACATTACCCAGTGTCCAATAGGTTTCCACAAGAACGGAAACTAAGTTATTTTTGCTGTGCTACTTCTTTGTCATGAAAAGGTTTTATTATCAGTCGTGCAGATCCATTCACTATTAGTATCGACATGTCTAGACTTCATATTTGAGCTTGCAGCTTTAGAAAGGCCACATAAACAGATAACTGTATCGGACTGATGACGACAGGTTCACACGTCATTCCTTGGTTCACAGATATTGCCAGATTATTTTGCAATCAAAGTCTGGAGGGTTTTATAGTTGGGGTGTCGTCTGTCTAGTTTAGACAATCTGCTTCTCAGTACATCGATGTAGCCTCTAGGTACATAGATCTTAGTCTGAGGAAGGGTATCTTCTGTTTCTTCTGTGTACACATACTCACAAAGGAACCTGATACTGGCATATCTCAGCACGAACGCTCTGTGGTCCTGGTATAAGGCAATGGCACACGCATCATAGAAGGTAGGATGGGCAAATGCCGTTATATCTCCTTTTGTGAAGAAGCTACCACGAAACTGCCTCACTGCCATGGCTACAGGTGTCCTCGTTGTATATCGCACTACGCGTTTCATCGTCGTGAACAGTGCCTCGAAATCCTTGTTGTCAGACGGGAGTTCAACTTGGTGCAAGTTCAGTGAACCATCACACAAAAACATCAGGATAAGAGCGGCTGACCGATCATCTCCACGTCCAACAATTGATTTCAATTCTTCTTTCAGATAGTGAAAAGGTCTTTGAAAGAAATCTTCAGGATGTTTTTGAAAACTTTCGAACAAAACAAAGAGTCTGCATGTCTGGTGAAAGTCAAGGATGAATTGGTCGAATCCACAAATCTTTTTCACTTTGACAGTTGTTTGAAAACCTTTGCAAAGTTTGTTAAAGATGAGTCTCTTCTCTTTAGGTTTGTACTGATATGAAATCTTGTTTAAATCAAGGAACGATGGACCACTGAAAAAATATGACCCTTCGTCCCCAAGCTGCGACATCCCACCATGGTCGCTGTATGTATCAACTGTAAATATGGTGTACAGTTTGTGTTCTTGTGTCTTTGTCTTACAGTCTATCAAATGACGCTCTTTGAGTTGATGCAAAACACTTTTGAGAACAGATATGTCTTTTGAACGCTCTCTGATCTTAAATATGTCATGAAATATGAAACACACGCTCCTGTGACCAAGTTCACGCGTGTAGACATCCAGCTTGAACTTGGAAACATCAGCAACATGGACCTGCAGAAAGCCTCGCTCCTCCTCATAATGTTTCCCTAACATCAGAGCAATGGCGGTCTTCCCTCCACCTGCTGCACCACTCACTGTCACATGTCCGTGAGTCTCCAACGTCTCCTTCACTCTCTCGTAGATGCCAGTTTTCACAAACTCTTCTTCTATCTTCGTCGCCTGTTTGTCTAGCCATTCTAACGAATAAGCAAAACATATAAATTAATATCTGTTTCCACAACGTTTAAGGCTTACATTTACATATGCTTTCTCGTGTAATTTGTTTCATGTTATAAACAGAATTTTACAGATGATTCTGGTTATCAGTATGAAAGGATGGTCTTATTAAATAAATATAGTTTATCCTTGGCAATCAAGTGGTGATCAAAAAGACACCAAGGGTTACGATGTTAGTGGAAAATAAAGAATTTACATTGCCAACCACAAGACTGATGTTATAGATCTACCTCTGGTCCTTACACCATCATTCCAAATTATTTTGTTTGGCAGCTCCTTTTCTGAATGACTGTCCGAAGCTAGTGGATGAAAAAAAGAAACAACAAACATTCTAAGAATACTTGAACAGCAATATAACCATTTACAAAATGAAACTGGCTAGCTGTGTAAGAGATGTAGGGTGTTATTTAAGGTTGGGGTTGTTCTATTTTCTCGTGTTTTGTTTTATGTAAATGGGGACATAGGGTTGAGATAAAGAACTGCATCAGGCATACTTTTTGTCACTAACACACCAACAATGGGAATCAGCAAATCTACCAAAAAAGTGTAGCAAGCGAGACTGAGATTTGATTCTGTTATACTTTCTTAAACTGAACAAAAAATAATAGTACTACCGCGTCTTTTATCAATTATGGGAGTGTAGACTTCTGATACGTGGATAGTAGGTTGATTCTCGTCCACAGTAGAAGTCTCCAGATGTTGGTCAAGACGCACATGATCACGAAGGAACTTCATATGACAATATTCCAAGACGAGGGATGGGTTGAGAGTGAATAAGGCACACGCACAGGCATCGTAGATGGAAGGATGAGCAAAGCCTGCTATGTCTCCCTTTGTGAAAAACGTACCACGGAAGTGTCTCATGGAATTAGCTAATTTTGTTCGTGTCGAAATGCGTACAACATCTGTAATCAATATAAACATATCTTCCAGGTCCTGGTTGTCAGACTGCATCTCCACTTCTCCTAAGTTAAGTTTGTCTGTACCTAGAAACACCAGGACGAGAGCACCTGACTCATCATTCATTTGGCGGAGAATTGCTGCTAGTTCTTCTGTAAGATAGCGGAAAGGCTCACGGAAGAACCTTTCACGATGCTTTCGAAAATTTGGAAATTCAAAAAATAGTTTGCATGTTTGAGGAAAGCCTAAGACAGACTGTTCAAAACTACAAATCCTTTCCACATCGAGGCCCAGATCATCTGAATGTGATGATTTACAATGATTGTAAAATATTTCCTTCTTCTCCTCGTAAGAGTACTGACAGGACAACTGAGTGAAGTCAATAAAAGAAGAACCACTAAAAAAATATTTCCCAAACTCCGATATTTCACCGTGAACGTTGTTTGTGTTGGCAGTTACTATTGCATAAACCTCCCTTTTGTCTCCAGTTACGGTTTTACACGCTTCAAGTTCCTCTTCCAGTTCATGTAAATAGCGGTCAACCTGTGGTTTGTCCCTTGGTAATTCGACCGTTTTGAAGATGTCATGAAATATAATACAAACATTTTCTTCTCCAGCTAAGCAATCACTCAGATTGATTTTGCAAACATCAACAACAAAAAGCACTTTAAAGCCCCTATCGTTATACTGCTTCCCTAACACCAGAGCAATAGACTTCTTCCCTCCCCCCACAGTTCCGCTCATCGTCACATGTCTGTGTGTCTCCAGTTCCTTCTTCACCTTGTAGTAGATGTCAGTTTTCATGAAAACGCTTTCCGTCTGCATCATCTCTTGTTGCAGCAAATCTGAAACAGATGACACGGCAAAGCAGTTTACAATTTTACGGAAATACAGTAAAACCACTGAGAACCTTGCCATAGAGGGAAATAACACTTTCAGTTCTTGTAAACTCGGAATAACATTTTGCAGATGTAGCTAGCATATGTTTGTTCCAGCATCCAGCATTTGTTTGCATTGCTTGATAAAATGAGTCAGAAAATGGATCATTAAGAAAAAACCCCATTCATTGTGCATCTGGTCAGGGATTCCTGTTATATATGTGTAGACAAGGATTTCTGTTATATCTCTGTAGAGAAACCTCTTCCTTTAATGAATGTAAATGTAAATTGTTTAGTTCCGTTGGTCATTAAAACAAATGCTGTCATGCAATGTGATCTTTCAGATCATTTTTATTGTTGCATCGATTTATGTAAATGTTAAATTGTTACATTAGACCAATAGTTCGTGTGATCTGTATTCCATCTACCTTCGTTCATTATTCCAGTTTGTAGTGGAATCGTCTCCTTGGTTTCAGCTCCTTCTGATGACAGAAACAAAATGTTCATTTCATACAGGTAAGTTTATATTATCCCAGTATAATTCCAGCAAATTTCATTGATTGATTATTATTATATAATGCAAACAGGGAGTATTAAATGATTATGAAGAAAAAAAAACATTCATAGTGAATTTGATTGGAGTAATATTCATAATTCCTGTGACGAATGCAAATGAATGCAATGCACAGGATCATGTTTAATGTTATAAAGTTTGTTATAAACAAATCAGCTTAGATCGCATCTTTATTGTTGAACAGATTTATGTAGTATTTTGGATTCAATTACTTTTGAAAGAAATAACGGAACAAACAATAATTTGACATGAAGTAAATGCCGAGGCATTTCGTGAGAAATCTTTGGTTTATTTCATTTATTAAAGCTTCATCCAGAAGGCGATTCTGAGGTTACCTTCATCCATGTGTCCAGGGGATAACAAAGGCTTCATGTTGTAGGTAGCACCTATTGATTAAAGAAGTAGACTTTTTGAGATTGGGTTTGTTTTCACTTTTTGAACATTTATATCACAGCATGTCAACGAGATGTGGGAGATTAAACACATTTATGCAGATCCACGATTGTAAAGCAACGCTGGCATGATGCTGACATACGTAGAAAAGACCCCCCGAACCTCTACACTGAAAATGCTCGGAATTTGACAATGTTTGGGAATTAATAAAATCACCCACTTTCTTTCATTATTGTTTGCAAGATTACATCATGAGGTGGGGTTTAGGTACAGAATGATACATTTACTGCTTTAACAAACGGACTACAGCTACCAGGCCGGTAAACGGGCCATAGTGTTAGTGTAAACAATCCTGAATCAATATCACGAGAAATGATTTCCGCTGTCCGGGTACCAGGACGATGTATCCACCTAAATACCATGTTGACCACCCCAACTGCATCGTATCAGAATTTCTTAGATCGATGCTCATGATGTCAATCACTAGCGTGTTGATGTAGAAACCTTTCAAGAGAGAGAGAGAGAGAGAGAGCAAGAGAGAGAGAGAGAGAGAGAGAGAGAGCAAGAGAGAGAAGAGAGAGAGAGAGAGAGAGAGAGAGAGAGAGAGCAAGAGAGAAGAGAGAGAGAGAAGAGAGAGAGAGAGAGAGAGAGACAGAGAGAGAGAGAGAGAGAGAGCAGAGAGAGCAAGAGAGAGAGAGAGAGAGAGAGAGAGAGAGCAAGAGAGAGAGAGAGAGAGAGAGAGAGCAAGAGAGAGACAGAGAGAGAGAGAGAGAGAGAGAGAGAGAGAGAGACAGAGAGAGAGAGAGAGAGAGAGAGAGACAAGAGAGAGAAGAGAGAGAGAGAGAGAGAGAGAGAGAGAGAGAGAGAGAGAGAGAGAGAGAGAGAGAGCAAGAGAGAGAGAGAGAGAGAGAGAGAGAGAGAGAGAGAGAGAGAGAGAGAGAGAGAGAGCAAGAGAGAGAGAGAGAGAGAGAGAGAGACAAGAGAGAGAGAGAGAGAGAGAGAGAGAGAGAGAGAGAGAGAGAGAGAGAGAGAGAGAGAGAGAGAGAGAGAGACAAGAGAGAGAGAGAGAGAGACAGAGAGAGAGAGACAAGAGAGAGAGAGAGAGAGACAAGAGAGAGACAAGAGAGAGAGAGAGAGAGAGAGAGAGAGAGAGAGAAGAGAGAGAGAGAGAGAGAGAGAGAGAGAGAGAGAGAGAGAGAGAGAGAGAGAGAGAGAGCAAGAGAGAGAGAGAGAGAGAGAGAGAGAGAGAGAGGAGAGAGAGAGAGAGAGAGAGAGAGAGAGAGAGACAGTGAGAGAGAGAGAAGAGAGAGAGAGAGAGAGAGAGAGAGAGAGAGAGAGAGAGAGAGAGAGAGAAGAGGAGACAGAGAGAGAGAGAGAGAGAGAGAGAGAGAGAGAGAGAGAGAGAGAGAGAGAGAGAGAGAGAGAGAGAGAGAGAGAGAGAGAGAGAGACAGAGGAGAGAGAAGAGAGAAAGAGAGAGGAGAGAGAGAGAGAGAGAGAGAGAGAGAGAGAGAGAGAGAGAGAGAGAGAGAGAGAGAGAGAGAGAGAGAGAGAGAGAGAGAGAGAGAGCAAGAGAGAGAGAGAGAGAGAGAGAGAAGAGAGAGAGAGAGAGAGAGAGAGGCAAGAGAGAGACAAAGAGAGAATAAGAGAGAGAGAGAGAGAGACAAGAGAGCAAGAGAGGTGAGCAGAGAGAGAGAGAGAGAGAAGAGAGAGCAGAGAGAGAGAGAGAGAGAGAGAGAGAGCTGAGAGAGAGACTCAGAGAGAGAGGAGACAGAGCAAGAGAGGAACAAGGAGAGAGAGAGACACCTAGAGAGAGCAAGAGAGAGAGAGAGAGAGAGAGAGAGCCAAGAGAGAGCCAGAGAGAGAGAGAGAGAGACAGAGGAGAGCAAAGAGAGAGCCGAGAGAGAGAGAGAGAGACAGAGAGAGAGAGAGAGAGGAGGACCGAGGAGCAGGAGACAAGAGAGACAAAGAGAGAGCAAGAGGCCAGAGAGAGAGAGAGAGAGAGACAAGAGAGACAAGTTCAGAGAGAGAGAGCAAGAGAGAGAGAGAGAGATTAGAGAGAGAGAGAGAGAGAGGAGACCTGAGAGAGAGAGAGAGAGAGAGACCTGAGAGGAGAGAGAGAGGGCAGAGAGAGAGAACAGAGGAGAGGCAGAGAGAGAGAGGAGAGAGAGAGAGATGAGAGAGAGAGAGAGAGAGAGAGAGAGAGAGAGAGAGCAAAGAGAGAGAGAGTCAAGAGAGACCTGAAGAGAGAGAGAGAGAGAAAACAGAGGGATGTGCGTATCTGCGTTCAAAGGGTGTGGGCGAAAACGGACGGTGACAGCACTGTTGTGGCAACTGTGGTGCAAACTTTCTCTACAGCTGACGGGAAGGACGATCACGACGTATAGCCGGATATCGCTTCACAGCGTAAGCAAAAGGTGTGCCAATATATACTGAGCACATAAAGAAATATGCATACAAAAATTTAAATTTAATATCAAACCTGTGTAGACACATGGGATTTAAACTCAGAGATTGGTGATATGTATCCAGCATGCATGCGTGCCACGTTCCGTGATGTCGGTGGTTTCGTCGCCCGAGAAGCGCAAGACGTTGTTGCACGATGCAGTCCGGGGAAAAGCAGAGCAAATGAATGCCACATGCTGTCACTTTGGAAGCTCAGCCTGCCCTGATCTTTCAAAAATTAAACGGCTATTGAAACGCATGGCATGCCGACTCCGCGTCACAACGTCAAAGAGCCATTGGGATGGTCCGTGGTGATCCAGCGACAAGTGGCTGCACATTTCCACTGCCGCAGGAACGCCGATTTACTGGTGGGGCGCTGGGAGACACAAAACCGGCGTCATCGATCGGCCACGTTCTGGACGTCCACGATAACAACGCCAAGACAGGACAGATGGATAAGGGTGACCCATCTTCGCCACGGAGTTTCGGAACTGCAGTGATGTTGCCGGTTGCTCCGGGACTTCCCGCCGTATCCCGCAACACGGTTCGACAACGTTTACGTCATCACGGGATCCGGACAACGGCGATCCGCCGTACGACCTATCCTGACACAATGTCATCGACAAACTCGCCGGAATGTGGTGCCAGAAATCATGTCCCGCTGAACCTTTGGTGGAGAATGTTGTTTATACAGATAGGTCAGGTTTTGGCAATTCTCATGGTGATGGACGTCAGCGATGCCTATAGACGCGTGAGCACAGGCCTGTGTGGCGGAGAGGAATCCCGCTTTGGTGGTGGTTCCATGATGATTTGGGGTGCGGAATAACAACAAAGAACTCGCTGAGTGATTGTTCAGGAACAACAACTGGTGTGGGCTGCGGGGATCAGATTTTCGACCTGGCGATTACGGCGTCATGGCCCTGGGTTGGCAGGACAATGCCGCCCTCATGCGGCAAGCGTTGCTGGTTTTCTTAACCACAACGTTGACCAAAATTCCGCGGATCTCTCCCGATGGGACGTTTGGGGACGAGGATGGGATCGACGTCACGCCGCGTCACGCCGTTGCATAGATAAACGGGCGAGATTTGGCGGCGTGACATCCTAAACAGCTGTGGACGTTTGATGGAAGTCGATGCACTGTTCTCAATGCCGATGGTGGACATACCGGTTATTGAGCTTGGCATGGTCGTTTGACCGTCGCTTGTGGACTCGACGTCGTGTGATTGATTTCAGTTAAATTCCGACTTATGGTCATGATCCCTCCATTACGGTTTATATGTACGCGGCGGTATCGTACTTTTTCAACTGGATAATATTTTGACAACGGTTTCTTTATGTGCTGGTATAGAATGTGACTGTGACCCGTGAAGATCCGGGCTAGAACTGACGGTTATCTCAGCGTCATTTATCCGAATTACGTCGATGCTCATCGCACGATCACTGGTCCAGATTCGATTGCTTACAGAGCGCCGCCATATAAACTGATTTATGTTGCGAAGTGTGAATATTCAACAGGGTTGGCTATTACAAATTAATTTTAATCAGCAAATGAACCGATGCTCGGGTCTTGATCCGTTATCAGTCAGACTTTGTATTTACGAACTGCCGCCATATGAAGCTCGAATGCAGCGTTAACAAAACCGCAAGGCAAAGCCACTGAGAACGATGGTGCGATAATTTATCATTGATGGTGTTGATAATAACGTAATGGCGCTTATGAATTTACCGGTAAGACCGACGACTGGCGACTACGAAACAACCAGGATGTGGAACCGATGGCGGCCAGATTATTTCGCTGATGTTGCTCACGGGGTCAAAGAGACAACATTTTATGACTATGTTCGCCGGTGTTCGTTAAACGGGCGTTTCGGGGACAATGACGGAGGATATGAGACATACAAATAAACGCCAAAACGTTTACCCTCGACTTCCTTAATGACGGATTTTATCGGATGGTTACGTGGACGTCCTCGGTCCTGTTAGCGCTGGAAAAAGTGATTTTAACCATCGGATACGGTGGCGTCGATTGGTGGTAACATCCGACGTGAAATGGATGCAAATACTGCTTGAATATTGCTGCGTTTTGGCGATTGATATTGCTATGTGTAAGCAGAAAATTGAAAAAATGTTACTATGCAAGCACAAATATTAACAAAGATCATTCAGATGTTCCTAAACACTTTTCATAATATCAAAGACACGTTTTACGTGTCTTCAGTAATGCAAATCAGCAGAAAATATTTAAAAGACTGATATCATGGAATAATCCTTTTTTACACATTACACACTCTAACACAGTTGCTTTTCGTAGTAATAGTTGAAAAATGGCTTATCTTTGTCTCAAAGAAGAATTTATTTTATTTCAATAATTCTTTTGGTCATCTAAATCACCGTTATTAGTTTATTTCGGCATGGACATTTACAACTTAAATATAAATTTTTTAACCTAAATATAAATGCATATGGAATTGTTTTTGTGTGATTTTCATACAGCCGTTCTTGTAAACTAATACCTTCTAACTTATATCTTTGATAGGTTTAAGTAATTCTTAAAGGTAGGAGGGTAACGTTTCTTTGGGCGTTTAGTCTATGTATATTTGCGAAATATTTAGGAATAATAATAATGAGATATCAGAATCAGACATCAGTTTACAATCCTTACCACAGTGTACAATGTAACTACAACTAGCTACAGTGTGGCTTTGCAACACAACATTCTCACTGCCAAAGTTTCATTTATACAAAATGTACTAAATATTACTGCAAATGTTCATTGTATATCTTCTTACTTTCTGTGAAAAGTGCTTAACTGTTACAAACACATTAAATAAAAGATCCGTTTTATTCTGGTATCCATTCATTTTCTACAGATTACACATTAACCACATATATCTCTGTACCTGTCGTAATGTTACAGAACTCTCCAGTATAAGTCCCACTGCAGCCAAGTATACAGACTCCAGTTGTTTGGTTGCATCTTTCCTCCACACAGTTGCTGCTGCAGGGATGTCCACACGTATTTCCATACCAGCCACGACCACTGTGTGAACACAGAAGATCAAACAGTGGATTCAAAATCAGATATACGATAAAATAGCGCCTGTCTGATATCACAAATAGTCGCTGTGAATAGTAATACATGGAAACGTTCATGTTAGGAAGAATTTTTTCACCTAAAATTTATTCACCTTTTCAAAAGATAGAGCACAAACGATATTATTATGGTCGATACTAAATAGTTTTATCAAAAACTCTTAAAATCTTGTGTGAACCTCTGAGGTGTTTATTGTTTGTATATTATTGACACACGTGGGAATATTTGGAAACAACAATTTGGTTCTGTGGCTTTACTGGGTACACCATAAATTGTTCAGTAGAATTACTGTAGTGTCTCATACAATGTGCATTTGACAGAAGCTCTGGCAATACAAGACTGTGTTGAAAGGATCAAATTAAAGGAACAGAAACCTTTTCCATCTTCATATGAGCAAGCAAGTGATTAGAGCCTATATAATCAAAATATAAAATCTCAAAGTAATGTTGATACCGGGTTTTGGGAAAAGCTTCCTGCTCTCTTTCAGTTAATAGTTCTTATCAGAGGTAGGTAAGAGTTTTCTCCCTTCAACACGTACAGGTCCGTATAGTATTTATATTCGCTCAGCATTAATTAAATCATTATATTCTCTTTCGCTGAAGTGGCAGCATTTGACTGTGGGTCTAAAATATAAAATATGGACACTGTGGAAACCCAGGAGTTCTACAGACAGTAAATTATATCTTCCGAAATCAACAATTTGAACATACTATTAGGTTATTAATAATGTTTTTTCAAAGTTACTTTGAAGAATCCGGGGCATCAATTTTGGTGTACACATTACTGGAGGGAGTTATTTCTGTGTATAAGTCCCTGGGTGGGATTCGAACCCATCTCAGAACGACGTGCCTTATTGCCTAAAGTGTGCTTTTTATGCGAATATCTGGTGTCATCGAATCTGATGTTCCAGAGTTATTTTACCCTTTACTGCAAAGGAATTGGTTTCGTGAACAAAGCCGGGTATTCTACTACATGGAGTTTCAACGAGAATCGAACGTAACAAAGGAGATTTATAATGATTGTTAAGAGGAGTCTATCACTTATATTTATTCCTATGAAAGTGGAATTTTTCACTGCTATTTATATATTGACAATACATGATAGAATATATAAGAAATTCTCTGGAGTCTGTGAGGTGGAATGGAATAAGTCACATATCGGTACCTTATTCCAATGAACGTGGTCATATATGTCACAGTGTTTTTTCACTCGACATGCTTTGATCCATTTCTTACAGCCAATTACATGTTTATTTATGCAGGTAGGTTTTGCGTTAATTGGGAAGTGTTGATGAGATTGTACTGGATAAAAGGATAGGTGTGTTAAGATCCATTGTCCAATGACACACAGCCTAAACTGGTTATTGTTGACTTACTTCCTGTGCTATTACAAAACACGCCCATGTTGGTTCCATTGCAGCCAACTGTGCAGTGCAGTTTGCAGGTTACAGGTCTTGTTGAGACAGTTGGTGCTGCAGGTTTGGTCCCACAGATCACCCATGCCAACCACGCCGGCATCCCTCGGAACACTTCCCAGTGTCTCTGTGACGAGTGCTAGCAAAGATTTCTTGGTGGAACTAGGGCACAGTTCACAGGACAAGAATCAGAGTTACAGTGCTCGCCATATTTCCCCACTCACATTGTCTGTATCCTGGGACGGTCAAGACTGAATTAAATAATGTTACAATAAAACCATACAGAAGTATTGTCATGTTATCTTTTTGCGAATCTGTTGAATTGCCAAAGTGTTTTCCCAAATTATCCTTTCCATCATCAGTTATCTTCATGCATGTTTATATTGGTAGACACAAATAGCAAGATGAAAATCATGTTGAATAAATCATTAATTGGTTACAGATCTAGAGATTCGCTTATGTTCTGTTACTGTTTTTCTCACTGAGGTTCCTATCAGCAAACCCCAGTTTAAGTTTATCCCGATCATCTTTCAATGTACCTCTCAAAACACACGTGTGAGATGATGTCATTTACAGTTACTTGTTGACATAAGGTACTCACTGGTCGACACTACAAATACAGGAATGTAAAGACTCCACATTCGTCAAAGTTGAACTTCAACGTCGATGTTGCTGTCAATGCTGGGAACTCCTGTAAGTCACAGATATATCTCAAGTCAACATGATATAATATATGAATACACAATGCCATTTAGAAATTGGTCAAATGTAACATATGTTATCTTTTGGATTACACTTTCTTCGTAAAAGTACAGATTCTTGTACTTTTGTTTGGTTGAGTCCCGACCGGGATTCGAACCCACACCGCTCAGAGACCGCGACTTCCGTCTACTAAAAAGTACAAGAATCTGTCAGTACTGAGAAAGTATAATCCCAAATATAACATGTTACATCTGATCAATTTCTAAATGGCATTATATTTCAACCATATCGTGATTAAAACAAAGTTTGATTTTATAATAAATATAGGTATATGTATAGTCATCTGTCTTGAAGGAGAGTAAAAACAACTAGAATATGAAAGTTATGAATATAAAACTAGTATGTAAATCGAAAATACGTTTAGTTACAGAAGACAACACAATATAGAAACAGGCTATAGATCACTAACAACTAAAGGTAGATCCACACCATACTAGGGACCATAGGGGAGATACAGTACATTTGCTTCCTGCATTGACCCTAGCTTGGTTACACCACCCTTTCAGCTGTCAGCAAGGTTTTGACAATTAGCCATAAAATAAAATAAAACATATATTCTACGGTTAAAAAGATTTGTACACAGCAGAGTTAATTTAGAGATGCAATTGTTAATTACTTCACCACCTCATTATAAATGTCGGGTCTGTTTATCGTTTCGGGCGAGAATTCAAAACATAATATGTGTTTCTTTTAAATAGTATCAACAGATTCAAATAAAATAGCATCAATTTTTTCTTAAACGAAAGAAGATATCAGATAGAGAGATCCCAAAGTGGCTTTAAAGTTCCGGTTAAAACATGGTTTCCCGCTTCCACAACATTATTCTATGACACACACACACATAACAGTCGTCTGGTGGTAGTGTACATAGTGGTCTCGGTCAAGGGCGTTGGGTTTCAGTCTCAGTTTAAAATTACATTCCTCCTTCTGAGGAAAGCAGAATACAAAACAGGAAATGTCATTTCACAGCAGGGTGAAGGGCCATTTAATTCGATTCAACTGGAAAAACATAACCAGATGAACTCTAACCTATAAACAACGCACACGTTGGAAACTGTAAGCTACATCAAATCATCAAAAGGCGTGCTCAAGACCTTACCATGATATTCTCGCCACAAACAAATATGTCATTTGTCTCGTCCTACATATTGATCAAACGTGACATTCTAGATATATCCATACAAGGCGCTGGAGGCGAGCAACGCGGCATTCAGATATATCATACCTGAGCTGGAAGTGACAACGCGACATTCAGATACCTCCTATACAGTAGGGCAGGCGACAACATGACGTTCAGATATATCCGTACAGAACCGGAGGTGACAACATGACATTCAGTCTTCTCATACCAAGAACTGGAGGCGACAACCTTGTATTCAGATATATCATGCTAGAACTTGGAGGCGACTCTTGTGACGTTCATATATCGCCTTCGCGAGGCTGGAGGCGACTAACATGACATTTCGATATATCCACTTCTAGAGGAACTGGAGGCGTAGCGACGTGACATCTCAGATATAACATACAGAACTGGAGGTGACAACGCGCGGCGTTCAGATAATCGCTTTTAAGAACTGGAAGTGACCTTTGTGACATTCAGATATAATCCATACAAGACTAGGCGGCGACAACGTGACGACATTCAGATATATCATGTGCAGAACTGGAGGCGGCAACATGACATTCCAGGTCATCCATGTATACAGAACTGGAAGAAATGACAACTGGCTGTTCAGATATAATATATACCAGACACTGGAGGCGACAACGCGACGCATTCAGATATATCCATATACAGAACTGGAGGCGACAACTTGACATTCCAGATAAATTTCTACAGAACTGGAGGTGACAACATGGCATTCAGATCTATCCTTGTACAGAACTGGAGGGCGTGAACGTGACGTTCAGATATATCGCATACAGAACTGGAAGTGACAACATGACATTCAGATATATCATACAGAAGTGGAGGTGACAACATGAGCATTCAGATCATAGCCCTTGTACAAGTGGAGGCGACAAGCGTGACATTCAGATATATCATACAGGGCTGAGGGTGACATCGTGACGGTCAGATATATCATACTTCGAACTGTTGGTGACGAGCACATGACGCTCCAGATATGTCCATGTACAAGACTGGAGGCGACAACGCGACATTAGATATATCATACAGAACTGGAAGTGACCGGCTGCGACATTCAGATACTCATCCGTACAGAACTGGAGGCGACAACATGACATTTCAGATATATCATACAAGAACTGGAGGCGGCAACTTAACATTCAGATGAATGTCATCCATAACAGGAGGTGACAACATGACATTCAGATGTAACATACAGGAACTGGAGGGACAACATGACATTCAAGTCTGTATCCATGTAGAACTGGAGGTGACGGCATGACGTTCAGATATAACATGTAGAACTGGCGGCGAGCAGCCTTGACGTTCCAGATATATCATGTATACAAGAACTGGAGGCGGCAGCATGACGTTCAGATATGTCATATATACAGAACTGGAGTGGTGACAACTTGACGTTCAGATATATCATGCACAGGGCGGAGCGACAACATGCGACTCAGATATATTCGTGCAGAACTGGAGGCGACAACGTGACGGTAAGATATATCATACGGAACTGGGTGACAACATGACGTTCCAGATGTATCGTAGCCACCGGGAACTGAGCGACAACGCGACGTTCAGATATGCCCGCTACAAGGGCACAAGGCGAAAACCGCGACCGTTCGAATCCTGTCATATACAGAACTGTTGAGGCGACAACATGAGCATTCAGGTGCAACATCTACCAGGGCCGGAGAGGCGGGAGCGTGACATTCAGATGTATCGCGCAGAACTGGAGGTGACATCGTGACGTTCCAGATATATCATGTGGGGCTGTTGTCGACAACATGATATTCAGGCCTATCATACAGAACTGGGAAGCGACAACGAGACGTTCAGATATGTCGGCACAGAACTGGAGAACGTGACATGACATTGCGATATCGCCTACAGAACTGGAGGGACAACTGACGGTCGATGTATCACATGCATGTACGAACTGGAGGCGACAAGCGACGGTTCGATGTCTCAGCAGAACTGGAGGCGACAACATGCGGTTCAGATATATCATACAAGAACTGGAAGGGCGACAGCATGACGACCCCGTGCTCGCTTACCGCACAAGGCTGGAGGGACAACATTCAGATATATCCACAAGAACTGGGGAGGTGACTCTTGTTCGAATGCTCCATCCGCCTGCCACGAGATACTGGAGGTGACAACATGACATTCCAGATATAACATACAGAGAGGGACAACATGACATTCAGATATATCATAAGAACTGGAGGTGACATCATGACATTCAAGATATATCATACAAGAACTGGAGCAACATGACATTCAGATATATCATACAGAACTGGAGAGGCGACAACATGACATCCAGATATATCATACAGAACTGGAGGCGACAACATGACATCCGTGATTATTACTCATACAGAACTGGAGGCTTATCTCATGACATTCAGATATATCATTACAGAACTGAGGACAACATGACATTCAGATTATTATCATACAGAACTGAGGCATTACGACACTCCGGTGATACATCATACTGGAAGAACCGAGGCGACAACATGACATCTCAGATATATCATACAGAACCGATATGACAAACATGACATTCAGATGCTCCATACAGAACTTAGTGACAACATGACGCCCTATTATATCATACAGAACTGGAGGTGACCGCATGACATTCAAATATATCATACAGAACTGGAGCGACAACATGACACTCGGTATATATCATAGCCACGAAAATGAGGCGACAACCGCGACATTCAGATATAACATATACAGAACTGGCGGCGACAACATGACATTCAGATATATCATACAGAACTGGAGGTGACAACACATGACATTCAGATATATCATGCAGAACTGGAGGTGACAGCGACATTCAGATGCCGCATACAGAACTGGGGTGACAACATGACATTCAGATATAACATACAGAACCGGAGGCGACAGCATGACATTCAGATATATCATACAGAACTGGAGGTGACAACACTGACATTTCAGATATCACTCATACAAGAACTAGGGGGCGACAACACTGACATTCAGATATATCATACAGAACTGGAGTGACATCATGACATTCAGATATATCATACAGAACTGGAGGTGACAGCATGACGATCCCGGTATATCATACAGAACTGGAGGCGACAACATGACATTCAGATATATCATACAAGAACTGGAGAGGTGACAGCATGACACTCCAGATATATCATACAGAACTGGAGGCGACAACATGACATCCACATTCCAGATATATACAGAACTGGGGGCGACAACATGACATTCAGATATAACATACAGAACTGGAGGCGACAACGTGACATTCAGATATCATACAGAACTGGAGGTGACAACACGGCGACATTCAGATATATCATACAGAACTGGAGGCGACAACGTGACATTCAGATATATCATACAGAACTGGAGAGGCGACAACATGACATTCAGATATAATATGCACTGAAGTGGAGAGCGACAACATGACATTCCAAGTATATCCTTACAGAACTGGAGGCGACAACATGACATTCAGATATAACATACAGAACTGGAGGTGACAGATGACGTTCAGATAATTCATACAGAACTGGAGTGACAACATGACATTCAGATATATCAGACAGAACTGGAGGCAGACAACATGACATTCAGATTATATCATACAGAACTGGAGGTGACAACGTGACATTCAGATATACCGCCACAGTGCAGTGCAGCCCCACTCAAGGCAAAAGCATTTGATTGTTTCCATAGACGGCAATAAATCACGCTGACAATACAAAACAATGACAATATGTTAATATATGTTGTTCCGATTGGTATCTCGCCTGAAAATTCACTTCCTCGGCTTGGCTGACGATGTGTTCTATGATACCCTGCATCGTGATTTCAACTAGAAGGAAAAATATTTCCTTGAAACCAATTTCCATGAGAGTGAATCTCATGCTGTTTATACGGACTTATTTACACCGCACACTCAGAAAGCCTTACAGTAGCGACCAACTAAAACGTTGTGTCTAAACTGCGTGAGATATCATGACACTATTGAAGGTTTGTGTTGGGTGTATCTGATAACATTTTCTTAAAGCAAGAGTTTAAACTTGTTATTCGCTCACACATCCGGACACATGTCAACAAAGGTTCAATGTATTACACATTACAGGAATACCACGGCCACATATCACTCTCACTACAATCATTATTAGTGTTCTCTGTTAGATAGAAACGTAGTTAAAGCCTCATTTTACTTCAGGCGACCAGTGCAAGGACAACCAGCATTGTTCGCGCTGTATTGAAAGTGGAATTATCATCACAGAGTGTGACACTCAGGTATATCATACGGAACTGGGCATTTTGATCAGATGCGCGTTCAGGCTGTCATGCAGCAAGATTGACCTGCAGAAACCATTCATGTCGGTTGTCAGAAGGCGACTCTGGGTGATTGTACTGACGGTTCAGTGCCAGGATACCAAGGCCTCGGTGCAGAACTGGGTGACAACACACCATGACATTCGAATATACAGGAGGCAGGTAGCTGTACAGCATGTCATTCAAGGTATATCATACAGGAGGATATTGTCAGCTGGGCTCATCCTGTGTGTCTGGATGTAGATTCCTACTACGGGACCGAATTGTAACGTAAGTCGTGTTCCAGTCGATATGTCCCATACAGAACAGGTGACATCATGACATTCAGACAGGATCGCAGAAACTGGAGTGTTTTAACGCCACTCCGGACATGTATCCAAACCGTGGAACTGGGCATCCCCGTGACATTCACTGCCTGGGATCCTGCAGAACAGTGAACAACATGGTTTTATTCAAACAGGTGGAGGTCATCCCGGATTTGCGATATATCGCCCCAGTGACAAGACGCAGACGCAACAGACACCACAACATCTCAGATATCATACAGAACTGGAGTGACAAGCCTCTACTGGTGCCAAGCACTGAGTACGATCACACAGGGAGTGCGTATCCAGCGTGACGTATTCAGGTGGTATCATACAGAACTTGAGGCGGCCGACAACATGACATTCCTGTGTAGTTCCAGATTGTAGAAACTATAAAGCGTCAGTCACAGAACAGCGGGTCGTACATTCAGGTATGGTGCACGTGGCTTCTATGCTGAGGACGCTGCCATGACATTCAGATGTATCATACAGAACGTCTTGGAGGCGTCTTGGTGGTGTTCGTGATCAGAACTGGCACGTGTTTCATAGTCGCTGTCACCTGACTGGAGGAAGATGTGACTCAACCTGTACATCATACAGAACTGTTCTCTTGGAGGAATGTCTGACAACTGGAACACTGTAACCGAGGTAACTTTAGCATATCGCATCACTCTTTAACCAGTGGTCTAAACTGACATTGTAGGCGACAATTGACATTCAGGCTGTATCATATTAATGCGGAACTGGAGTATAATAACATGACATTTCTATTTTCTTATTCTTATCATACAGAACTGGGTGTTCTTAGTTCAAGTAGCCACCTGGTTCACGACAATACTGGATGACATTCAGGCTTGTGGTTGGCAGTCTGGAACTGGAGGCGGTGGGATGTATGACATTCAGACGTATGGGATGCCATACAGACGAGGGTGTGGCGTACATTAGTTGTATCGCTGGAACTGGCGACAACATGGAGACATTCAAGAATAAGGTTCAGTATTCAATCGTAAACACAGCAGAGGTGACAACGTCTCGAACCTAGTTTAGCATACGGAACTGGAGGCGACAACCTTAAACAATTGTAGCTATAACCAGCGTGTATGCCTGTTAACATTCAATGCCGAGCAGTACGGACTGTAGAAATCGTAACTGGTGTTTGCGTTCCATGACATTTCTTTCAGATATCGCCACAAGTCCACAGGAGACAGAGGTGGGATGTCAACCATTCAAGCCCATCATAAGAGCAACAGGAGAGCTGATGGATGCCTCATGGGAGTGGTCAGGTATATCATACAGAGAACAGGCATTCCAGGAAATAGATGTGACATTCGGATGACACGGGACCAGTTATAGTGTTTCTGGGAGATCAGATAAACATGTATCATACAAGGAACTGGAAGAGATTGTAAAATTCTGTAAAATCTGGAACAATATGAATTACAGAACCAGATGCGGCGACAGGTCTACCGATAGCAGGATAAAGATACAAGAACTTTGAGTCCAGTACGTGATTAATAAATAAGCACTGCATGACGTTCGAAGTTATCTTCCAATCATAAAGAACTGGAGGTGTAACAACATCCCTGTTTTATTCAGATATATCATATTGGAACTGGGTTTGCGTTTACTCCACAGAATGACTTAAGTAACAATTCTGCTAATATCATACATGAACTGGAAGTCAACACGAGTTGGTTTTTCTGGCGATATAGTGTCGGTACCTCGTATGGTACTTCAGAACCAAGAAGTGACAACATGACAATTCAGATATATCCCTTAGAAATGTAATACCAGGCGACAACATACGCTCATATTCCGGTCATACAGAACTGGGCGTTAAACATGTGTTTTTAGTATCTCGTCACAGGCGGAGAGGGATGTTAACATGAATACCGTCCAGGTGTATCGCTGGGAGTTGCAGAGCACTCGTTCAGATTGTTCTCAGCCGGAACGGCGTGGAGAAAACATGACATCTCAGGTAATCAATGAATATCGCGCAGAACTGGAAAGACCTATCATGACGGTTTATTCAATATATTGTTGCACCATGAAACTGGAAATGACAACATGACGGATCCTCTTAAAATGCTTATTCTAAATAGTACGTAATAAAGCAGTGTTTCTTTATCATGAGTGGTTTTGTTCTGTTTGGTATCTACAAACGGAATGTGACAACGCAGTAGGGAACCTTAAGAGACAAAGCAACTACCAGCTGGAGTTTGTTTCTGAAGCCCGACATTCTATTTCTGGTCAACAGGTAAACATATGAACCTCTTGCAATATTGCATAGGCAAATGTGACATAAAATCATAAGATTACAAAGCTAGCATGACACATTTTAGAAGCGACCTTGAGGAGTGTGAAATTTCATTAAGGCTGTAACCACGTAAAAAGCACAGTTTGTAGAAAAAGTACAAAGGGCAAAACTATTTATTCAGATGTATCTCACATGTTTACAAAAACTCAGACTTGATATTCACGTTTTAAGTAGTCAGGGTATGCTAATTTGAACACATGAGAACGTTTGTATGAAAATGCTCTGACGATATGCTTTTGAATATCACAGGAAGCATCCTTCCTTAATGTGTTGGAGGGTCAAAGAACAAATTGAATGACACCACACTACTTCTCATATTCCATTGATGGTGGCATCTTTTCTTGCATCGTCTCTTGACTGACCACCACTATGTTTTGGGTTGTGTCCGAGTTGTCACTACTAAAACAAACAATCCGTTTAAATATAATAAGGCCAGCGCAATATGTACTTGCATGACATTCTTAGTTGGAGAAATCTATCCGGCAGTTAATGACATACAGCTTGGCAAAAATCGTAATATGTATCCTTGTAGTGAACTTTTGCTGCTCAGTGGCGCTTAAAATGTACTTATTATTTTCAGTTTGCATTAAATATGATCACTGGATCATCATAGACAAAACGTATTTATAATTTTAATAAGATATATACCTTCAGCACACATTGTGTCGGGAACCAGACCGGGTGTTGATGAACGTCCTGAGAGCAGGAAGATACTAGTATCTGTCTCCAACTGACCACTGATGCGACGCAATCAGTTGGCAGATACAGAACAGGAGTGTTGTAAAGTAAATTAGTTACTGTTTGCTACAATAAAGAATAGACCTCATTCAACAAACCCAACGTTTAATTAAAAACAACATTGAGGAAGAACCGGATAACGTTCTTCCTTGTAATTATTTAAAACAATTTATGAAAGCAAATGGGTTCCATTCATTTCTCATTTAATAATAATAATTTAATGTTATAGTAGTATCAATCTTTTAGATGAAACACAGCGCGCGATGGCCATCATAGAGATCGAACAGCAACAATTTTTATGTATAGATTTTTATGGATACCAGCTTATAGACGTCATAGAATCATAGTTCTTACTGGTGATTGATTAGTTCACACTCAAATAGAATAGAATAGAAAAGCCTACAGAAATAGCCCTTTTCATAAATCTTTTTCAACAATCGAAAATATCATGAATAATTTGGTATATAATTTTAGCATCACATGGTCACCTCCCAACAATCTTCGCTGTCATCCGACGTATCTTATGCTAGCCACGACAACGTTTCCTCAGTCAACATATTCTCAATCTTTCTTTGTTGTAATCTTTCCATTTTTAATCTTTGGACATTGCGATGTGGGACTGGACAGGTGGGCATATAACATGTGAGATGGGCTATGTATATAGATATACATTTTATTGAAAAACTTACACTTGCTTTATGCATGTATTATGCGGCTGTGGTGGTGGGGCATATCTGTTCTTCAAAACAGTAAACGTGGATATACACGAGGGGAGATATACAGCTCATCACTGACACCCAAACCATGGCAATCAGGATTGTACATAAAAGGCAAAGACAATGGACAGAAGGATTGACAGCAAATTCACTGGGAGAACGTTCTGATCCTGGTACATGAAGAGAGGAAGACACATGAAGTCGCCTGGTACCTATTTTTACAGCTATTTTACAGCTAGGTGAACTGAGACAATGTCGATCCAAGTCTCTAGTCCAATGATATTGAACATTGTCTCAGTTCACCCAGCTGTAACATGGGTACCATGGGCGTGAGGATGTGGTGACAATGCGAGTAATTAGTTCATTGCGCCTAACAGGCAGCATGGCCGTGCTGGTCCTCAGGGGAGATAAAGTAGTATCGGACTGGATGATGGTGTTTGTCCTATGACCGTGGATAGTAATGTGCGTTGCGCCGTGAGCAGGTAATGTACCTGGATATGAGAGTCATATAAGCGTTCCCGACTATTTCATTATTATTACTATATGTGTAACATGTTCAGACATGAATGAGGCTAACCCTTAATGGATGATAAAGGACGAACGATCGACAACATCAACAGCAGGGTCGTCACTCCAGTCGGGACACCACCCTGAAATCGTGATCAGAGAGATGCTTCCAAGGAAAGCAGGATGATCAGTCTCTTTCAAAGCTCACAGATATCGCTTCACGATCACCATAGCTGTTCCTTGGAGAGTGATAAGGGATTGTTAACAGCGGATCAGGTTGACCAGGGAGTTGATTTTGATGTAATGCCTACGTATCTGTTGAAGACCAGTAAATTAATTTTGATTATTGATACCACAGATCGCCAAGAAGACGAAGTTAGACTACGATGTATGACAAGATACCATGTCAGATGTCAGACGCACGATGGCTATTTCACCTTGTTCAGTCCTCACAAGAAATGCACTGAACGTGTTCAGTGGCTGAATAACATCTACAGCTCTTCCCAATATGCTGCCATCAACCATCACTTTGTTATTCACTTTTATCGGAGATAGGGATGCAACGTTTGTTTACATCGACAACAACAACAGCAGACGTATTGCAACATTGTATTTTTGTTTTCTAGTGGTGTATTTTGTAACATAAACAAAATTGAATGTTTATTGAGTAATTATTTTCTTATTCTCGTGTACAAGAGAGTTTGAGTGTTTAACAGTGAATGAACTGAAAAGATGAATGAGATAGTTCCGGCATATTGTTTTAACCAATAAAATCGTTCATTACCTGAAACAGCCAATCAACGTTCACCAAAAAGATGTAACCTCCCAATTGACAAACACCCATTTGACAGACAGTCAATTGACAGCCACTTGAACTAGAACCAGAAGGTTAATAAAATTAACACCTACGGGTATAATGGAACAGTCCACTGTCTAGAATAGTGAGTAGAGCAGGGTGAGCCTGACACAGGTTCGTTACTGAGTAGTGTCCATTGTGTGTAAATAGAACTGAAATGATTGAAGCATATTATATCCGTTCAAAAAAACACAGTGATTTAAGTCATCCAGCTTTGAAAAAGCCCTCTCCCAATAATAGGATATGTACAACATAATTTAATTGAGAAAACGTTTTGTTTTGAGAGATATATTGCATTGCGGAAACCGAGTTATTTTTGCTGTGTATAGATATGTACATACTTAAAAAAAATGATTTTCAGTAATTGAGAGACCTGCATGGCCATTTAAGATAAGATTAATACCAATCAGTGATCTACATTTTAACAATACTTTCTAAATATTGTAACAGTTTGTGTCTTTTGAATAGTATACAATGGACATTCAAGGAAGTAATGGAAAATTCTCACATCCATGGCCACATTGACATGACGCGTCATTTTATTTATATTTATTCTAAATACATCGTAATTAGAATTAGCAACACCAATGCCGTTGTCATATCTTAATCTTGTGTGGAAAACATTTAACTTCCTTATTGCATATGAATAGTATTTAGGTGCACATTTTTCTTCACATGGATATAAGATTTAAATGATGCAACAGAGTCGCAATTTCTAATAGCTAAGGGAATATCATTCCACACTTTAACTGTTGTTGGAATAAAAGATGATGTTGATGTACCTCAGTGTTGCATATGATTGGTTATTCGAGTTTCTTCTATTTAGTAGGAACTTTAATTTCTGAAATGATCCATTCATTTTAGATGTATTTTGACAATGTTTCAATATGATGCCGCAACAACCGCTAGACGAGAAGGTTAAACCCAAATGTTTATTTGAAAATTCAGCTGTTTTATATTGCAGCAATCAAAATCAAAATAAATGTCTTTTTATTGTCATCCTTCAAAAAGTAAATATTATGGCTTCAGTTATTTCAGTTTTTCTTTGTGTCTTTATTTGGACTATTCCATTATAATGTAGGTAACAGGCAGTAGCTAACCTGTGCATTGAACCGTATATGTGTTAGCATATAAGTTTTTAAGGCGTCTGCGAACTGCCTGTCTGCATGAAATGGAGGACACCCCTAAACATACTACTACCTCGTATCCCCCTTCCCATATATGAGTAATAACGTTGAATAACCATCAAATAGCCAATCCACCCCACTGATAGACCCACCTGAACCTGAAATTAAAGAGACAAATAAAGACGACCTCAATGGCTTCTTATTTCGATCTAAGCATAAAAAATTCAGAGTGAGAGAAAAGACCAAAAACCTGTCCACAAGGCTGTTTGACAAAAGGGATGATTTCAACTTTCCAATAGTCAACTTCCTTTCACGTCGAGCAATATTCCAATAGCTCAAATGCCTTTGGTGTTTATATTTCACAACTTTTGAGATACTATCGAGGATGCTGCTTTTACCAAGATTTCAAAGAGCGTCTTACCACTCTAGCTCAGAAGTTGTTTCATCAAGGATACAATATTCAAGGCCTCCGTAAAGCGTTCAAGAAGTTTAATGGTAGACATGTGGGGACATTTCGAAATTTGATGCATCAGTGACAAAATGATGTCCGATGCAATTGCCTATTTTGACTTATACCATACATTCCCGAATTATTTCCGGTGAACAAATGACAAGACCTAGCATATGTTTATGACGGGTGCCACCCGTGGGGCAAAATACTCACCTTTCCGCGAACACCTGCTATCATCGCTATTTGATAGTGATTCATAAACTCTGTCATCGTATCGCGTGGTGACAACCACTGGATTGTCTGGTTCAGACCTGATTTGTTTACAAACAACATCGCACACCCTACAATATTGTTGAAATTAATATACACTCATGATATAGTCACAATTGTGCAATCGACGCTGCTTTTAGTAGAGACGTTTCTTATGAATGTGAAAAGGGTTTTGTCGCTTCTATTCATGTAGAATAGAAAGAGAACTATACCTCTTTTGGTAAATCTTTTTCAACAATTGAAAATAACATGATATAATTTTCATTAAACACACACGTGCATGCTTTTCTCCATGTATTAAGTTGATTCCAAACCCTGGTAATTTCGGATTAGTAACTTAAATAACGAGGCGAACTGTTTAAAATCATCCCCGGAATTTCAATTTTTAAATAACTAGCGAGAAAAATATATATAATTACGAACAAGTGGAACACACGAAACATTTCGAGATTATAATTGAAATAATCACAGCAATTAAATAGTCGACATTTTGTGTTTGTGGAATAACTTAATATAACCAGAAAAACATCGGAATTTCAACAGGTAAGAATAAGTGCCATCATTTTGGTTATGCAGTTTAGCAGGCTTGAACACTGATGCTACGAGTTGAATGTTATCATGACTGTAAGGTCGTTAAATGTTTTTTAGATTAAATTGTACTACCATTGAATTTATACGGTCGCTGTTTTGTACTGCAATAAAGATTATTTTGAAGGAACATACATCAAAGTAAGTTATACGATACAATATCTCAGACGCATAGATAATATGCTGCCAACATTACAATCAAAGACAAATAAAAGAGATTCCAGGTTGAGAGAGAGAGCGACATGGTATTACTGTAAATTGAAAACGGGCCTGCCTACCCTGGTCAGACAACTGCAGCTGTGCCTTTGAGAATCGGTTATTATAATCAAAACCTATTTCTAAATATGTAAACGTATCGACAACCTCTAGGCACAACCATTATAACCAATGTTCTGATGGTTTAATTTTCCCACCTTTTCTGTTGTATCATGTACCATTAATATGACTGTATAATATACATATACATTCGTAATCTTCAAACTATGGAGGAAATAATGACTATCTATCTATCTACCTACCTACCTACCTACCTACCTACCTACCTACCTACCTACCTACCTACCTACCTACCTACCTACCTACCTACCTACCTACCTACCTACCTACCTACCTACCTACCTACCTACCTACCTACCTACCTACCTACCTACCTACCTACCTACCTACCTACCTACCTATCTATCTATCTCTCTGTCTGTCTGTCTGTCTGTCTGTCTCTATCTATCCCTATCTATATATCTATATCTATCTATCTATCTGTCTATCTATATATCTATCTATGTATGTATCTATCTATCTATCTATCTATCTATCATAAGCAGAAACATATTTAAAGATTTAAACTTGTAAGGTATATACATTTATCTTTTAGGAAGGACTCTCCAAAATGAACTATCTAGTGTCAATTATAGAAAATGTATAATGAAGAATAGACGTGAAAATGTGTAAATAACTTTATTATATTTTTATATGTGCCCAAATTAAAGAGCGTGTACGTTAATCCTGTTTTTATTGTAATTTGTCAGAGCCTCCGAGTGAGGCGAGCTGTGTTCATTCAGCCATAACATTGCATTGCAAGTACCGCGAAGACTACGCTAATTGAACCGAGAAGCATCACGATTTAAGCCTTCCCGGCTATGAACCCACTGGTCACGAACCCACAGGTAAAGCCATTAAACGGCTCTCTGACCAATCTTCTCGTGCAATGTTTGCTATATTTAGAAAAGTTCGCTTGTTAGATATACCGGTCGACTGCCAACTTAAACTTTTTGATCAACTTGTTAAGCCTATTTTATTGTATGGTGCTGAGGTGTGGGCTACGAAAACACTATTCAATTAGAACGTATTCATTTGAATTTTGTAAATACATATTGAAGGTAAAAACAACAACCCTAGACTAAGATATCCACTTAGTATATCTATCAAAGTGAGAATGTTATCATATTGGTGTAAATTATTATTATCTCATGGTAAACTATCAAAAGTAATGTATTAATTAATGTTCAATTTGCACAATTCTCAGGGCAATGCTAAATATCCGCTAATAGCGGAAGTAAAATCTGTCTTAGAGAATACAGGCTTTAGCTACATTTGGCAATTACAAGAATTTCAGAGTACCCATTGGCTGGTAAATAATGTTAAAACTGTACTCGTTGATCAGTTTCTACAAACTTGGAGAGAAAGTAAATCACAATCATCGAAAGGCCTATATTACAATATGTTTAAGGATAATCTTTATATTGAAACTTATTTGTTGCAACTTCCTCTATATTTACGTATTTATACTACAAAACTTAGAACTTATAACCACAGACTCCCTATTGAAACTGGTAGATGGCATAAAATTGATAAAGAAAATAGATTGTGTACATCATGCAAGAGTAAAATTGGGGATGAATTTCACTTTATATTAGAATGCAATGAGTTAAACGAATTACGAAACAAATATCTCCTCTCCATATTATTGTAAACATCCCACTGTGGACAACATATATCACTTATGTCTATCACATACAAACCAATACTTGGTAAACTTGCTCTTTTGTGAAATGGGGCTTGTGTACGCTCCGTTAATGTAATATGTATTTGTTTCATTGTTTTGCACATGTATTTGTTTTACTCTATGTCATGTAGACTCATGAGAATAAACTTTGAATTGGGTTGATGTACCCTCGATGTTTGTTTTATGTTCGGTGTCTGCCTGGGAAAGCTACATTTGCAAAATACCTATTGCCGCTAACGCTACCTTTCAAGTACAAACCTCGTTGCCGCGAAAGCCACAATTAGAAAGAGAATCATTACCGGTTTTTCAAGTATGAGTCACCCATTGATCACAATAGATTAAAATTGTTTTAGTGACTTGTCCTTTGTTTGTTTAGTTGACTTATGATGGGCGACTTCTTTATTCTCGTTGAAGCTTTTAGTTAAGATTAATCTTTTTTATGTTTATTTTGTTCTTTAATCTTGCATTCTCTGCTTTTATTGTAGATTGTATCTGTAACTACCTCGGCAAATGTTGGCTGGCCTTGACATCTTGTAGTTCACAATTTCTGCCGATTGAAACGATGCAAACTTCCTCAACACATGGCTGGTCAGTCAATGTTCATTCACAAAGACCGAGTCGGTTTAACTCCCACAACACCACAATTCTGCCACAATACCTATCATGGCCAACTGTAAACCTCTGTGGTACAAGAGCATGTTAACAACAATTCATGTACAATTCATATGCATGCGTCTTTGACAACTTAGTACAATAAATAATCCCTTATACATATATACAGTTCCCTGTTCATACACAAGTGCATATATTAACAGGTAGATAAATACAAACGGTTATAAAGGATATGCTAGCATTTTTGTAGCTGTAGGATGAAATTTGACAAACAATTCTTACATCTAATAGTAGCTGGCGAAAGAACAAAGACTAATTTTGATATGTTGATAAGACTTTTATGGTGGGTGTTCACGATATGAATTTAGTGCTGGACATTTAAGAATATAGTGTAATTCATCACCGATTACTTTTAAGTTGCAAAATGTACAATATCGTTCATCCTCGGTATGCTTTGCCATTTTCCAGTTTCAATTGGCAGGCTTAGATAAGCTTGTTTCGTCTGTACTCGTCTGTGTAACGTTGTTGGCGTACAGTCCGCCCCAGTCCTATCTTTGCCGCCCATAGGAAACCGTTATGGATTGCATAAAGCCGGGGATTTAACGGTAATGGTGGCACTCGCCCTCCTGTTTTGTTCTATTGATAAAAGCAGATTCGAATGCACTGTGTAGCGCAAATATATCTGAGGCCGTCTTGTCTAGGTGTCGTTGTTTTAGGCCTACCTCATTACAAACCCTACTCTTCGTAAATGACCGTAGTCGAAAACTACATTTTTGTAATTTGACAAACTCGATACGTGCAACAACCTTCTTCAATGTTTCCTCGGCCAGATAATCGGTAATCATCCATACGGTGTTGATCGTTAATCGTGATAAAGTTTGTATCACTTACCTCCACGCCAGCATGTGTCGTCTAAAAACTGTACAGGACACACACACTGGGGTGCGTCAAGTCACAGGTATGTGATTGAACAGTGCACCTTCCTCTATTATGACCTGATTTATAGTCGTCCTTGACTTTTGTATTACCTGCAGCTTAGTACAACTCGCAGGGTTGGAGTAGCGGTACCTAGAACTGTGTAACACGAACTATAACACAATAATAAACCCATACTGTTTTCTTTGGTATTCGGGAAATACGAAACATCATCTGTCGTCAAACTTGTAGATTGTGAATCCATAACACAGACTGCACTGCAAGCTGAACAGCAGAGAACAACAACATAGATTGAATCAGATGTTACTGTCACAAAGTTAGACACCACGGTCATTAAAAAGTTATTTATTATTATTGTTGTATTAATGTAAGACCGAAGAATGTTAACAGCTAGTGCAGTGTAATGAGCAGTCGTTTATCCTGAGTTGGAGCCGGCATAAGTGTTTTTAGTATCGCATCGGCGACCTAATTACAGTCGGTCGGGCTATGAGAATTATACAATGTTTCCCTGACATCAAGCGTCTCCCAGTACACTGATTACGTTCGCTGTGTCAGGGTTTGCCTACAGCGCTAGAGTGAGTAAGTGAGTCAGTGAGTTAATATTTAACGTCACATCGGCAATATCTCAGCCATATCGTGACGAAATCAATTTATGCAATAAAAAGTGAAAACATTTTGAAGATTAAAACCTGTCGACGATGGACAGTAAAAAAACTAGAGAATCACAGACATGAATATAAAACTAGCGAGCAAAGCTAAAACATTCCAATTAAAGAAGACATTACAGTATAAAACACGGGCTATAGGTCGCCAACAACTGAAGGTAGATCACCATACTAGGAACCATGTGGACTTACATTACGTTTGCTACCTGCATGGAATCTAGCTGGATTTATATCATCCCTTCAGCCGCTGGCGATTGTAGTCGAATTTAGCCATAAGTTAAAAGCACGAAAATATTCTGGTTAGTTGAGACTGACCTTAAATGTTTCGGGACTTACGTACCCTCTCAGGAGGACAGTAATTTTACCGTACTTTAACCCCTTTGAGGGTACAGCCACTAACAATCTAAGTTACTAATCTAAACTACCAATCATTAAAATACATCTAACTACAGAACATATTATTCATCTATTAAATCAATTTTTAAAAAACCAATAACTAAATGAAAATTAACAGTGTTTGTTTTCACAATGAAGTATTTATCCCTTATGATGGAGAATTCAACACAGATAAGCTGGACATGCTTGACGTGACTCTCTCATCACAAGGGATACAAAACGGACGATCCTCACCTTTTAACAAGTATTTGTGAGTGTATCCAGTGTGGCCAATGCCACATCGTCGTATAATGACCTCTTCAAATCTGGACTGACAACCCAAGTAGGTGTAACCAATATAGGGTTTTATTTCATGTAATTTATTAATACCTACTTGGGTGTCCCACGTCTTCTGCATCAGATCGAGGATATAACATCTAATAGCAGCTTTGTAATCAGAGTATGGAATAAGAAGTGTTGTCACGGATTTGTTGAGTGCTGCCTTGGCAGCAAGATCGGCCATTGTGTTCCCAGAAATGCCAACGTGGCTGGGTAACCAACAAAAGACGATGTCGCATTGGCCAGTAGCAAGATCATTATACAATTCAATAATTTCTAACAAAAGTGGATGTTTACAAGAAAGATGTTTAATAGCCTGAAGACACGAAAGAGAATCGGAAAAGATTATGTATTATTAATATTTACGGTGTTTATTAATATATTCAAGAGCTGTTAATATGGCGTTAGCTTCTGCTGTGAAAGTCCACAGTCTAGACTACCAGTTGCCCGACTTCCATTTTTGTGGAAGCCGCGGTGGCTGAGCGGTCTAGGCGTCTGACTTTGTGTGCTGGCGATTAGGTGCCTGACTCTGAGGGTGTGGGTTCGAATCCTGCATGGGACCCGACCCCCCCAAAAAGTGCTTGAATCTGTACTTTGCTAAGAAAGTGTAATCCCAAATATAATATATGTTACATTTGACCACTTTCTAAAAAATGGCATTGTGTATTTCATCAGGTTAGTTGCCTGTTGCAATTGGTGCTCTCAATGAGCAATGACCCTGAACGCAAAAGTTTAATGTTTTTTCACATCACCGGCTATGCCTTGTATGCCTTTTTGTACCGCACAAGGATTCAACTTCAATCTTGTATTATCTTGAGTCTCCATCACTAAGAAACGTTGTCAGTAATCAATTGATTTGGGTCGTCTATGGTCATCATCATCAGGATCAGTATCAAGAGGAAGTTTTTGGGGTTTTTTTAAGAGGGGTTTCGTAAGCCATGGATAGTGTTTAAAGATTCATCATCCGAGCTCCCCACCCACCATGGAGTATCATAAAGACAATGCTAAAAGCAAGCGTGTCTCCAACTTGCAGCACCAAGGATACTCGGATGATATACTCCAGCAGAAGAAATTAAAAGATTTATTCTTCCACCAGATTGGCCAATGAGCCACCGCCTTCTGGGCATAAGACTCTAGGCAAAGTTCATGTAAACACACTTCAAAGTCAAATGATGTTCCATGAAAAAGGCGCCAAGACCAAAATTTAAACAATTCCAAATAGAATTTTGTGCAAGTACACAAAATCCATGCACAGGGCCTGGCATGACATCAGTCTGAGAACCAGACGTAGACTAAGTGACAGTGGCAGTAGTTTTAGTGGCTGAAGCTGAAGAGATAGGTTTTGCTGACTTGACCCAAGTCAAGTCAGTCTGACACGCAGTAGAGGACACTGCCGCAGAGCGAGTGACTGCAGCAGCGTAGATAATGTTTAAAGGAGTTGAGATCGGATTGAACATTTTTTTGGCATCCAGGTATAATTTGAATTCTAACTGCCATACAGGGCATGATGTAGAAGAAGCAGCGTGTGCACCATCACAGTTAGCGCACCTGTAATCCTTGTTGCATTCTGAACCGTCATGGCGTTCGCCACAACGATGACACGCTACATAGTTTCGGCAAGATTGTGAGCCGTGTCCTAAATGTTGACATTTATAACATCGGAGTGAACTGGGTACATATACATCCATAGACATATTAAAGTAGCCCGCTTTAATCAATTTTGGAAGCGACGAACGAGAAAATGAGTGAGTGAGTGAGTTAAAATTTAACGTCACATCGGCAATATTGCAGCCATATCGTGACGAAAACAAGCCATACAATAAAAAGTAGAAACATTTTGAAGATTAAAACCTGTCGACGATGGACAGTAAAAAGACTAGAAAATGACAGTTATAAATATAAAACTAGTGCAAAGTTAAAATATTCCAATTAAAGAAGACAATACAATATAAAATACGGGCTATAGATCGCCAACAACCGAAGGTAGATCACCATACTAAGGCCCATGGGGACTTACATTACTTTTGCTACCTGTATGGACCCTATCTGGACTTACACTATCCTTTCAGCCATTGGCGTTGATGCTGAGATTTAGCCACACATTTAAAACACAGAAATACTACGATTAAAAACCTGGTACACTTAAATTGACTTGAAATGTTTTGGGACTTACGTACCCTCCTCAGGAGGACAATAATTACGAACGAGAAAAGTCAAACGATAAGTATTTGTCTTGGTAAGGATGCCCTCTTTCTTAAAGGTGAACCGTTTCACTGCTGAAACGCCCTGATCCTGTAATTCTAAAGCAATGTCTTCCTCTGACAGATGAGCGGATGATTCCACGGCAAGAGTTCTGTCAACCACTATATTTGCAAACGTCTTGATAGACAACAGATTGAGAGATTGCTGTCTCCATGCACACTCCACAAGAAGCGAGCCACTACGGAGACGCGTAACATTTTGAACTTCTCCAAAGATGCCAGATATAGCCTTTGAAATGGCGAACGGGTTTAGTTTCATTCGGAGAAAGTTTTCAGCTTCAGTTTCCAGAAATCTTGCCCAGGAGTCAGTATTTGATGAATTAGTTTCATTAGGCCGATCTAGTCCGTCCAATCGTCGCTTTTTTTCTTCATTTCCTAGTTGAACCAGCTTGTTAGAGTAGCATGGTGAAAGGAAAATTATTCAGCACCCCTGCTCTCCACCCACCACGGAGTGTCAACAAGGACAGTGTCAATATGCACCGGATATCCGAGATGCTGACACTAGGGATACAGGGGTGTTTTACTCCAGAGAAAACGACACAAATAGGTGCATTTGTCTACCAATTTCATTCCCGACTGGTTCGGCCCAAGACAAGAAATTAGAGACATACATCATTTGGAGGTCATTATCATCAGATTGGCCCATGAGCGACCGCCTTCTGGCATAGGACTCTAGGCAAATAGATATAATAACAAAATTATGAAATACAACATTCAATATCACCATTATATAATTGTACATTCATATAAATTCGAATGTTTCCATGCGCAGGGCACGGCGTGACCAGCCGATTGATAGAATCGAGCCAATTCTACCACCCGTCTAGGTGAAGTAAGGAACACTGTCCTAGTGCCCTCAACCACCAGACTCCCGTCCTCCCCCGACACACGGCAAACAGGTTGGTGGACCAAATATACCCCCGGGTCCACACGGGGGGTTGAAGAGCGCTTAGCGTTACCCAGCACCCACCACGAGGAGGTGGCTCTTCACGGTTTCCCTACAGCGCTAGACGTTATACAAACAGGTAATAAATTCTGTTATACGTCGATTGATATATTGTACACGCAGGAAGAGCATGTACTGTATTTCAAAACATTAGAGGCACCTTAGTGAGCTAGATATGTCCCGTGTGACGGGTAAATCTGTACTGCCTGGAAAAGCGGGTCTGTAAGACAGGCAGTGGATGTCAACGATGGGAGAGTGGCGTAGATACAGAGCACTGACTATGTTATCGTTGATGTGTGAATGCAGGGTATGTCTGTACCATAGCACTAACTGGTAGGCAAGGTTATAATTCATTTCATTTAAGTAACAGGTAACTGGTCATCGTATGCGTGAGAACCGGGAAGATCCGGTTTACTACGCTTGTCGTAAGAGGTTAGTATGCTTGTCGTAAGAAGCGACTCACGATCGGGTGGTCAGGCTCGCTGACTTGGTTGACACGTGTCATCGAATTCCAATTGCGGAGATCAATGCTCATGATGTTGACCACTGGATTGTCGGTCCAGACTCGATTATTTACAGAGCGCTGCCATTTAGGTGTCCCCCCACTTTGCCAGTTTCATTGTCAAGCAATTAAGTAAAGTTGATGGTGCAACAAAGGGGATTAAATTAGTAATGGGTTAGTACGGGATTAAAACTCACGTCAGTTCAACACTTTGCCAATGTATTTTATTCTACAAAATGTACAACAAATCTATATAATTCATGTTATAAATAAAGCTACAGATATACAAAAATAAACAAATTATACAGATATAACTTATAGTCACGTAATGTATCTTCAACATATTTATCATTTTAAGCAGATGATTAGTGTTATAAGTTCAGTTACATATAAATACATGAAACATATATAACTTATAGTCATGTAATGTCATTTTAATCAAATGCAAACACAATACAAATATTTACAATCTCACTATGTGGGAGACAGCATAAGAAATTGATAACTGAAGCCTCTAATTGTGAACACTTATTGATTAAAATTGTTTTGCATGTGGTGAACACTGTTCATGGCTCACCACGCTCAGCAATAACCAGCCAGGCCTGACCTTGCTAATTAGGGTGTTAATTATTTAGAGGATAACCAACTCGGTACGAGTGATTACGGGAAATATGCCCGAGTTGAAATAATGTGTGTTGCCATGTTTGTTTACAAACAAACGATTGTTTTTTGTTGATTTTTTAAGGTTATGTATTTTAAAAAGACTATTATTTATAACGCAATTTTATTGCAAAACAATGACGTCTAATAAAAAGATTATTCATACTCTTTAACCCTTATGTTTTCTTTTTTAAATCTCGGAAGGTGAGTACAGCACGTTCTAATTAGCAATGGAACGATGAAAGTTGTCAATGAACTTGGATCATGAAAAGTAGTTCCGTCAACCAATCATATTTCTTCTCTGCCTAGCTGACCAATCAACGTTGAGAATCACTGAAAAGCACATGTGCGATTATCACAAAAATGCTCACCTGTGTATCCTAGCCCGTATGGGTAATAAAATCCGATATTCGTTAATTGTGGCAGGATAACTACTGGCAAAGTGGGAGTAAATCGCCATATAGCTGGATTATTTCTAGGCGCGGCGTGAAAAACAAACAAAGTAACATTATGCTTGAGTACAGGCTTCTATAGTACTGTCGGAAATGCTGGAAAATGCTTTTTAGCCTTAGTATCTTTATAAAGGTGAGAAATGTACTATGTTGTCACTATATCAACTCGCCTATTGTCTACCTAATTTTTATTTCAATCGATTTAACATTCCCATGCATTTAAAGGGCAGTTTACAGGAGAGAATTTGGTATCAAAACAGCAACTTAAGATTTGTTCAGAGTTCAACAACAGAAATCTGAAATAGTCTTTACATTTATGCTAATAATATAGGTGGTGTAAAAATATGAATTAACGTTTTTCTTAAACAAATAAATATTCAATGTTTGTGTTACTTTACTTAATTATCGTTTCTTGATTGAAGAAATATTATTATAAATGTTAAGTCTTGATAAATAAGTTTCCCGTCATGGCCACTATGGCCAACGATTTGCAGTCAATTGTTGCAAAGGTTTATAAGTTTTTCTGCTTAAAAAAGACAGAGGTAAACCTTTCATTAGTTTACAAATGGTTTATTACAGAACTTGTAGAGCTGTTGGTATGTCTTACCAACAAGTTTACAATATTGTAAACAAATCAGACAAGACAGGGACCGTCTCAAAAGCAAGACCGGGACGTAAAACCATCCTTGACAACTTTGACAAGGGAGTGCTTAGACGGGCGGTCTACAAAATTTATGAGAAGAAAAATATACATATTCTAAAGAGGCTACACCAGTGACTTCGTTAAATCTTTGGTCAATGTTCACAACTAGATTAAACTTACCGAATTACATCCATATGTTTTCAATGAAATATACTGTTGACATGCAAAACATTTATTGAAACGTTGCACATTTCTACAATCAATCGATAAGATAACACAAGTGATTGGACTCTTTCCAATGTACAGTAATTCGTATGTTTATTTCAAAACCAACACACATACACAAATGATCCCTTACATAACCGATACGTATACTATACGTACACATATTCAACATTTTGCAGAAAATATCTATTGAGATGACCCCTCGCCCGAGCGCGTGCTCAGCTGTCAATTTCACCTGTCGATACCGTGGATGCTGATGACGTAACACAGGCAATTAATGTTTGTATCAAATAACGTTCCACTACCCCTTATTTTTCTAAGTTTTTGGTATTTTCATCAGTAAAAACACATTTTAGGGCATGTCTCACAATTTATTCTCTCGGTCTACATTAGGTAGATGTTTCTTGAAGTGATATTTGTTATTTAAGTACCTGTAATACCTCTGAATTTTAAATATAAGTCAAAAAGCATTTTTCTAGCATTTCCGACAGTACTTAAGTACTGTAGTATTGTAGTACTGTAATATTGTAGTATTTATAGTGCTGCAGTATTGTAGTAATGCAGTGTTGTAGTATTGTAGTACTGTAGTATTGTAGTACTGTAATATTGTAGTATCGTAGTATTGTAGTGCTGTAGTATTGCAGTACTGTAATATTGTAGTACTGTAGTATTGTAGTATTGTAGTACTGTAGTACTGTAATATTGTAGTATTGTAGTACTGTAGTATTGTAGTACTGTAATATTGTAGTATTGTAGTACTGTAGATATTGGCGTAAATCAAGCAGAGCTTGATGAGCTTGCAGGGGACCGAGACTCCCGACCATGTGATGTTTGCAGTGCTGGAGCATTTTCTTCAGCAAGGGCCCGGAGGCGCTATGTGAAAAAGTATCACACAGCATTTGTTCATTTATTCTCATGCATAACATGTGGAAGGAGATTTCGGGCGAGGACAGACCACCATCGGCACTTGAATGTAATGGTAGGGTTATTTTCTTAGAAGAAATTAGGCTTGTTTTTTAGGGTTCGGACAGGGTTAGGCATAGGCTGGGCTAAAATAATACACCAAGCTTAGGCTTCAGTGGGCTGGACCATTTAGCTCTTGAGGGGTAAGGACCCACTGAACATGTGACTAGTATGCTTCTTCCCCATTGTTATGCAATGGGATGGGCCAGTGCATGAGCATCTCATGAGCAGAGGGATCAGTCCACTGAACCTTTCTTTGTAGGCATTTATTGGGTAATTTTCAGAGCATATTTTTATTGGGTAAGAGTTATGGGTTAGGGGTATAAAGGGCAGATTATTTTTCCTCTGCACTATGGGGTCTTACAGAGGCAAGAAAGGGAGGAATTCACTATTGTTTCTGTAGACTAGGCAAACAGAGTTTTAAGTTCTTTTAATTTTAGTTTAAAGAAGAAATAAAGTTTTGGTTAGATAATGTTAGGTAGCTATTTTTTTTTTATTTTGCAGGGAACATTATTTTGGAGAATTAAGTTAGTTAGCAATAGTATAGGTATATTTAATAGGGTTTTCACTTTTCTAAGGATCCTTAGAGATATTATTATTTTTGTTGTTTATTTTACTTTGTTTATTGTTGATTTTACGATATGTATTAGTGGAGTTTGAAATAAATTTATTTGGTTTGCAAAATCTTGTGTTTGGCTGTCATTGTGAATTTAAACCCCTGAATCCTGCGGACATGGGGACCCGAAATAGGATCCTCCTGTTACAGAAGTATTGTAGTACTGTGGTATTGTAATGTAGTATTGTAATGTAGTATTGTAGTACTGTAGTATTATAGTATGGTAGTACTGTAGTATTGTAGTATTAAAGGACTGTAGTATTACAATGTAGTATTGTAGTACTGTAGTACTCTAGCATTGTAGTACTGTAGTACTCTAGCATTGTAGTACTGTAGTATTGTAGCATTGCAGTACTGTAGTATTGTAGGACTGTAGTATTATAGTATTGTAGTACTGTAGTATTGCAGTACTATAATATTCTAGTATTGTAGTACTTTAGTACTGTAGTATTGTAGTATTATAGTACTATATTATTCTAGTATTGTAGTACTCTAGTACTGTAGTATTGTAGTACTGTAGTATTGTACTACTGTAGTATTGTAGTACTGTAGTATTTTAGTATTGTAGTACTGTAGTACTGGAGTATTGTAGTATTATAGTATTACATTATTCTAGTATTGTAGTACTCTGGTACTGTAATACTGTAGTATTGTAGTACTGTAGTACTGGAGTATTGTGGTGTGTTTTAGTGTGACCCCTGTACATAATGTAGTATTGTAGTAAATAATGGAGTGAGAACGGTCGGCGAATTGACTGCTGCCTTGCATTAGGAATGGACCAGGATTCCTCCGAATCAAATCTGTACTGATCAAGATTGACCAAGGAGGCGTCTTGATTCAGTTGTTCACCTGCAAGGGGCCAACACAAGATACTGCTGGAAAGTCAGTATTTGGACTTGCAAGACAATAATAGTCTTTATTTCCGTGAATACGAGGTATAGTGGTACTGACAGTTAAGTCTGTGCAAGAAAAATGAAATTCGTAGTGTTTTTTTATGCGCATGTTAACAACAAGTAAGTAAATTTGCTCTGTCTAAGAAAATACAGGTTTTGCTTAATTAATTTCCACGCGTATATATTTAAAGCAATTGAATTCCGTTTTCCAATAAAGCTAAAGCTGTTTCAGTAATATATATTTTATTCTGACGGACCGGAACTAGAAATGTGCAATTAACACAGAACACTGGGATTGATTATGTATATATAATGTATGCCAGACACATGTCGACTGAAATGCACCCCATTTCATTTACAATGTTTTGTGTAAGACTTCAAGCTGTTTCTACATGACCATAACGATCGACACACGTGACAACCAGTACAGTGAGAAGATAAAACAGGTCAAGCTGACATGGACTGTATGACAGCAGATAACACGTACTACCTTCATGTTCCTGGTTGAGCAACTACATGTATGTACACCATCCACTATTTCTCTAAGTTTTACTATGTGTGTATACAATACTAAAATAATCTCTCACTTTCTTCCCCCCCTTTCTCTTTCTCTCTCTCGCTCTCTCTCTCTCTCTCTCTCTCTCTCAAATGTGTGTATAGTATCAGTGTGTATAGTTTTAAATGTGTATCCATGCAAGCATTAAAAGTAAAATGACAAATACAATAAGTATGTGTGTATTTATTTTTTCAATCGGCGCAGACGGACAAGAAGGTAACAGATTAACATTTCACTTTCACATTTGCTGTTAACCTGTCATAGTACATGATCTCAAAACATACATTGTTTAGTATGATGGATAATAAGTATGATCATAAAAGGTCGATTCTCATAAATATTATAGTCTTTCCACGCTAAGGTATGTATTAACATAGCAGTCATGCTTTAACAATACTAGGGCTTGGCGCGCACTCATTCATAATATATACAGTGGTAACAACAATACCAGTACAACCTTATGTATTACTAATCAAATAATAATAAGTAATTTATAAGAAACTAGTGATGTTTAATTGTGCGTGTTGCATAAATAGATTTTGTAGATTATACTTTGTTATATCTTATTACAGGTTGATTAACTGATCAATTCAGTGACTGATACTATAAATGTCACCTCAAAACACACCCGCAGCTTGTCATTTGATATGACTCGCCCCTGCGACATTATCTATCCAAACGTGTCCTATGCAATAATACAAACACTGGTAAATATGCTGCACAGTACAATGTTATGTAAGCAAACCGATATATCTGACTATGAATAGAAATGCAGTGTACTTAAACATACCGTTCAAAGACTTTATGCGATTACAGCATTGAATGTACAGCATTCAAGTGTAAAGAAAATAAACCATGTAAGTAATGCGGGAGCGTGAACTCAACTGTCAGACTTACGGATTTTCTTGGACCTGAAATATCATACTCACAGACTAGATGTAATACAATAATGCACATTATTCACAAAGATTCGCATGTATTATGTCTAAATGTGTATGTCAGGTAAGGTAAGGTAATTGTAACAAAATGGTTCTTAAAATAGTGAATGCTTATCCATTATATAGAGAGCGCCACCATAACTGCTTAAACTGATCAATGAGAACGAATTCTACGTTCTCTTTAAGCCATACAATGCTAGGTACAGATTGGGTGAGCGAAATATAATACAATCCTATATCCTGTTGGATACGCTTGACATATGATAACATTTTAGCCCAGTTTGATATAAGATCTGGAGTGTATTGCTTAAAATTCTTCGAACTGGGTACAGATCCTTTTTGCACTCCTCTGGAGGTAACTTAATGAAACTTTAAAAGATAATGGTTCTTTTTACACATTTCTTTATTACACTCAGTGAGTTACATGATTAAGTACACTCAAAATAAGATACAGTATCAAACAGAACAGAGAAACCTCCAGCTGATAAGTCGGCACTTGTATCAAGATAAACGTTGACATTGGTAGTAACAGCTGACATACATTCAAATATACAAACGGCTATAGAGGAGACCACTAATATATGGACAAAAGAGTTAAGGCATCTTTTGTAGTACATTCCATTTTCTGTTGAATAGACTGATTCTATCATGTTTCATAGCAATGTATTTTTCTACTGTGAAGACGTCTTTTAGGGTAACTTTCAAAGAATTAATACATGGTTTAAACCCTTTGCTGTTCATAACAAATGTATGTCGTTTGGCTAGAATGATCATATGAGTAAGTAAACTGTCAACACGGGAAGAAAACAGAATGTCATTGTTTGTTATTTCAATATGTTTTCCGAATATTATATTAACATAGTTGTTAAAATCGTCCCAGAAGGATTTGACATATGGACATTTTGTATACACATGGTCGATATTTTCGCCTTCTGTCCCACAGAAAGGGCACACATCGGAATCAACCAGTTTCATCTTTAGCAGTTCTTTTTTGGTATAAATTATTCTATGCAAAAAATTGTATTGAAATTCTAATAGTTTTGTATCACTTATGGCTTTTCTATATCGTGAAAAGATGCATTTCCTGTCAATAGATGTATCAACTTCTCTTTCCTATTTATTTCAAACGTTCGGGAAGCTGGTAGCTGAAATTAGTTTATCATAAAGAAGTCTTGATCCTTTACAATGATTATTAATATCGATCCAAGGGCAGACAGTTTTAAGGTGCAAAAAGTCTATTTTAACATTTTGCAGTCTTGTTCTCCATACCTTTGGGATGTTAAGTACTAAGCGATTGTAATCAAGTATGGTACCCTTTATATTGAAGGGCGGTGGGGTAGCCTAGTGGTTAAAGCGTTGGCTCGTCACGCCGAAGGCCCGGGTTCGAATCCCCACATGGGCACAATGTGTAAAGCCCATTTCTGGTGTCCCCCGCCGTGATATTGCTGGAATATTGCTAAAAGCGGCGTAAAACTAAACTCAGTCAGTCAGTTTATATTGGATGATGCTTTTAGGTTTATGAATGGACTTAATCCGTTTTCATCACAGATATCTTTTACATAAACTATACCTTTGTTAAACCAGTTTTTTATAATGAAGTTTGAGTCACGAAAGTGGTGGTTTAACCACAGCGGTTGCATTAAAATGTCGTTGATATCATCAGTATTAACTGAATGGATCTTTACATATTTACTCCACGCCTTTGGAACATCATTCCAGAAGGTTTTTTTATTTTCAAGTAAACCGGGATATTTGCACCGAAATGGAAGATATAGTCTAACCGAAAACCAGAGAGTGCATATTGTTTCTGTTTAGTAATGTATCTTTTTAGACATGAAAGTTTTAGCGATTCATTGAATGTTTTAATATCAATCATTCTTAGTCCTTCATCTTCATAATTCCGCATAAGATTGATTCGTTTTAAATTGTCTTTTTTGTTGTTCCATATAAACTTGAAAAAGTAAGTGTTCAATTCTACGTTAAAATCGGGAGATGGGTTTGGAAGGGAGGTAAAGATATGAACTATGGTTGATACGGCCAACGTTTTAATTACGGGAATTTTACCGATCAAAGTCAAATTACGTTTACGCCATTTTGAAATAGTTCTTTTGATGCTGTCTAGTCTTTTTCTAGTGTTGATAACCCACAGGTTTTGTAAAGAAGCGTTCAGTGTGATTCCCAATACGTCAAAGTTTCCTACATGCCAATCTAGATTAAGGTCGAGGGTTAGTTTTATCTTACTTCCAGCGAGTGATCCAAGCCATACTGCCTTAGTTTTATCTTACTTCCAGCGAGTGATCCAAGTCATACTGCCTTAGTTTTATCTTACTTCCAGCAAGTGATCCAAGCGATACTGCCTTAGTTTTATCTTACTTCCAGCGAGTGATCCAAGCCATACTGCCTTAGTTTTATCTTACTTCCAGCGAGTGATCCAAGTCATACTGCCTTAGTTTTATCTTACTTCCAGCAAGTGATCCAAGCCATACTGCCTTAGTTTTATCTTACTTCCAGCGAGTGATTCAAGTCATACTGCCTTAGTTTTATCTTTCTTCCAGCGAGTGATCCAAGCCATACTGTCTTAGTTTTATCAACGTTTATTTTCAGTCCAGACATTTTATAAAACCCTGATAGAGTGTCTATTGCTTCCTTAAGAGAGGTCTCTGATCCATCTAAAAATAATTCAGTATCATCAGCATTTTGACCTAAAACGTATTCGATATCATTTAAGGTGACACCTTTTATTTCGACATTGTTACGAATCATAGTCCCTAGTATTTCTGCGACGAACAAAAACAAGTACGGTGAAATTGGGTATCCTTGTCTGCAACCTCTTTCGTTTTGGAAGAAAGTAGATAAATGTCCATTTTGTACAATACAAGCAGTTGCGTTCGACATTAGGATACTAACCCATTTCTGTAATTTGTTCCCAAAGCCGAATTTATTCAGGACCATCATAATAAACTCTTTAGAAACCGTGTCAAATGCGTTTTCAAAATCTATCAGTATTAATAAAGTTTTTTTGTTTAATCTCTTAGTTTCAAACATAATATCGTAGATAAGTCTTATGTTATCGGATATGCATCGTCCTGGAATAAAACCCATTTGATTTGCATTGATGAAACGATTTAATGTCTTTTTCAGCCGGTTTGTGATGCAAGTGCTTACGATTTTGTACAGGACGTTTAAGAGAGAAATAGGTCGCCAGTTCTTAAGGAATCTTCGGTCTTTGTTTAATTTAGGGATACAAGTGATCACTCCTCTATTCATTGTTGTACTAAGAAAATTGTTATTGAATATTTCCTTAATATAACGGTGAGCCCATGTTTTGATATCTTTCAAAAAAAATAATTCTATAGGAAAACCGTCTAGGCCGGGACTCTTATTATTTTTCATTGACTTTATGGCAACAGCAATTTCGTTTATGGTTAAGTCTGCATCTAATTCGTGGGAGAAATCTATATCTAACATGGTGTAACAAGATCGTTAAATAACCTTGTGCTTTCTAGGCTTACTTTACCTGCCGCTTTATATAGATTTTCGCAAAAAAAATTCTGTTCTTTAATTATTTCTTGTCCATCAGTTATTTCTTTGCCATGATCGGTTACGACTGTGTTAATGAGTTTATTAGTATAGTTTCTATTTTCTAAATGACAGAAGTAATTTGGTTTCTCGCCTTCTTCGTGCCATTGGATTCTATTTCATACTTGGATTCCTCTTATTTCTTCTTCTTTTAATTTTTCAAGTTCTATTTTGGCCTCGGATAGTTTAGCAAAGGTCAATTCGCTGGCATTTTGAAAATCGTTTCTCATTTCGTCTTCTAAAAGGATAATATTCTCTTCTAAACGCTTAAGATTTTTTTGTCTGCCTTTCTTCAAGAACGATGCAAACGATATAGATTTTCCTCTGACTTTCTAAAAACAGTTGATCACTGATTGTGAGATTAAGATTTCCATCCTTTATATCTTTTATCTCTGTGTATTTAGTGTCTGCGTATTCAAGTTTTGTTTCCTCCAATAAGTCTGACACTACTTTAATGTAATCTTCGTTTCGTTATAAAGAGGTGTTCAATTTCCGATATCCACGGCCCTTTTCTTTGATTTTAGATGTAGACAACGAAATCGTAATAGCGGAATGCTCTGATTTATAGCCCGGTTGGATCGTGGCTTTTAAAGTAATGTTAAATAGGTTTTCTGTAATTAAGAAAATGTCCAGTCTAGCCTGTTGTTGTGGATTTCTTTTCCACCACGTTTTTTTCTTCAAATCTGGGTTTAGTTCTCTCCAAACATCCATAAGATTCAGTTCTTCAATTTTGTCTAATACTGTGTTACGGGCCTGAGGATTGTTAGTGTGCTTATTATTTTCAAGATCTATTGATGGATCAAGTATAAGATTCTAGTCGCCGCATATTGCGATAGAATCATTGCCCATGTCTACTATTTTCTTAAATAAAGATGTAGAAAACAGAGGGATATCGGAATTGGGCCCGTATACATTTGTTTAAGTCATCCTTATGCCGTCAGTAGTGGTGTCTAATATAACAAAATTTCCATTTTCGTCTTTACAAACCTTGTGTATTGTATGTTCAAAACTATTACTAAATAGGATAGCGACCCCTCTGGAGGTTGATTTAAATGGAGCAATAACGCATTCTAGTCCCCATTCGTTTCTCATCTTATTCTCGTCATCTTAAGAAATATGAATATCTTGCAGGCAAACCATAGAAAATTGTTTTTCTCTATATAATCTCAAGACTTCTTTACGTTTTCGCTTCTCTGCTAACACTCTGCAATTGGCCGATACCACCTTAATTTTGTTATCTATAGCCATAAGTTATATGATCTGAAACAATCGAGTAGAAAATATAGAAAGACATTGTACCCACTGAGAGAATTGAGAGAATTTTCAATTTTCAAATAACAAGGAAGATAAAAGAGTAAAAACAAAGACATATCCAAGGTTGCCATGTACTTTAACCACTGAAGAAAGGCCCTGGTTACCCGTGGATAATTAGAACTAACATAAAAGAGAGTTATCATAAAAGTCCAGATGCCATCATTACTGAAACCAGTGATGCCGTCAACGATTAGTTTTATATACAGACTGGGTATTAAGGCCCCTGTGTAGGGATATTCTTTGAAATATACTGTTACAACACAAAAAAGAAAATAATATGCATATTGCTATTTGTAACTTCTGCACTAGCTGACCTGGACCAAGGACTAACGCACTCAAGCACCAACGTGTTAACTTTATACTTGCACGGAAAGCATGTGTCTCGCCCTGTGGCGGGCATATATGTTAGACACTGGAGAGTAGATCTCGTACATGTATACCGGCTCGCGAAATATAAAAACATAGATTTGTGTGGTAGTGATAAGTTTACATTGATGTTACATACCTCTTTCAATCATATCAGTGATATTCATAATTCGCTATATATTATTTGATATCAATATATGTATCTGCATTCTTGAGTGCTGGTATGATTGTTGCTCGCTATGCACAAACTATGAGACATACATGGTACAAGAAGTTGTAAAACCACTTACATTTCTTTTAATAGTTGGTCCGTATATTACTAATCCAATTATACTGGCTGCTCCGCTAAAAAAACCACACATAGCACAAACACTGACACCGACACCGACGCTGGTGTAACAAGAAATTGAAGCGTGCACGTGCTCTCACGTCAACAATTGATATTACTCCGTACAACCAGGGTTTTAAGAATTGGTTAACGTTAACTCATTTGGGGTAATCTACAAAAATGAAATGATGTGAAATAGTTCATAAACATTTTGCACTTTCAAAGATCGATAAACGAACATTTTGATAGGATTGAAACCGCAGAAGCTTAGAAAGTTTAATAACCATCGGGACGGCATATTAGATTTTTCGACCAGGAGATAGCATCAATCAAAATGTAAACAAGAGTTCATTGCATGGAAATACACAGTACAAAAAGTTGTGAAACTACTTACACTTCTTTTCATAGTTGAGGGGGACAGAAGTACAGAAACAGTGGTTGCTGCTGACTGGTACAACTTAACAACGTTACAAAGTCAATGGCAGATAGTGAGGCGGACAGTAACAATAGACAGGCACCTAGTCACAGGCACGTGATGAATGAGTCAGGATTTCCCCGAGAGTAGCTTCTACAGTATTTGTAATGAACTTGTTGCCACTGTTCCACGTGTATAGAACAGTGTGTTTGCTGGGGTGACTATGTATGCGGTCATTTCTTCCCACATGACATTCACTTTATAATCACTGTGAGAGCGTCCATCGCTTATTTGGACTATGGACGTATGTTGTGAACAAGTGCGGTAATTTTCAAAATTATGGCATACAATCCTCAAGAAATCACTGACGTATAGACAAACCGAACACAATGTCAATATTTGGCTCCCACCAACTGCAATAACAACCTCGGCTCTCCTCCCCACTGACTGTATCAGACGTTGAACAAGACGTTGGGGTATCACTTTAAATTTCTATTCTTGATGCCCGATCTGTGGTCAAGCCAGGGCTGCTGACTATTCCTAAGTTGTCCTGCCTTCATCCCTGTCAAACCATCACCTATCAGCTTCAGCGACCACTTCATGAGCCTTAAAACTGCAGTCTTACCAACCCGATTGCCAGAACTCTTATCAACAGATAAGGCACTATAAACTGCATGAGCTTCATTGCTAAATACAAGAAACCATTGTCCAACTGACAGAACTGGATATTGCCTCACAGACTGTGACACCGGGTATTTGGATCAGATGTGCAGTTCAGTGTGCAGAAAGACCTGCAGAAACCACTCTTGTCGGTTGTCAGTCTCTTGCACAGGTGATTGTACTGATGGTTGTGTGCCAGGATATCAAGGCCCTCGGTGCAACACACCATGTGTCAGTCCAGGAGGTAGCTGTACAGCATGTCCAGGTGGTTGTGATTGTCAGCTGGACTCCTACTACGGGACTGACTGTAAGGCGTGATCGAGTCGATGTAAGTCCTGCGACAGGATCACTGGAGTGTGTGACAGTGTCACCCTGGCTACTTTGGTCCAAACTATGGGTATACCTGTGATCACGGCCTGGGATCCTGTGAACATGGATGCACAGGGGGTGTTCTGTGACAAGACGTGCAGTGAAAAGTGTGGACCAGACACCAACCTTTCTACTGACAAACCTCTACTGGCGCCACACACTGGAGTACGTGACTGTCACAGAGACAGTGGGGAGTGTATCCACGGGTGTGACAAGGGATGGTATGGCCGACAGTGATCTTCTCCGTGTAGTTCTAACTGTAGAAACTCCAAGTGTCAGTTATACGGCGGGTCGTGTACAGATGGATGTGCACGTGGCTTCTATGGAGGACGCTGTCATCTCACGTGTAACGTCTGTCTTGGTTTTTGTCTGTGATCAGAAGACTGGCGCCTGCTCCAAAGGTTGCCACCTGACTGGACGAATATGTGACTCAACCTGCACATCCAACTGTTCCTTGGAGGAATGTCTGAGACTGGAACACTGTAACCAAGGTAACTTTAGCATTGCATCACTGTTAACCAGTGGTCTAACTGTAATCACTTCAGTTGCATGATCATATAATACTCTATTTTCTTTGTATTTACAGGGGTCGTCTTTGGTGTTCAAGTAGCCACTCTGTCTACGACGATACTGTTTGTGGTGGTTGGCAGTCTGGTGGCGGTGGCGGTGTGTTGCCGTAAACGTGTGGGGATGCCAAGGTGAGGTGTGTGGCGGTGGGGATGTGTTGCCGTAAACGTGTGGGGATGCCAAGGTGAGGGTGTGTGGCAGTCTTGTGGCGGTGGGGATGTGTTGCCGTAGACGTATGGGGATGCCAAGGTGAGGGTTTGTGGCAGTCTGGTGGCGATGGGGATGTGTTGCCGTAAACGTGTGGGGATGTCAAGGTGAGGGTGTGTGGCAGTCTGGTGGCGGTGGGGATGTGTTGCCGTAGACGTGTGGGGATGCCAAGGTGAGGGTGTGTGGCAGTCTGGTGGCGGTGGGGATCTGTTGCCGTAGACGTGTGGGGATGCCAAGGTGAGGGTGTGTGACAGGCTGGTTGCGATGGGGATGTGTTGCCGTAGACGTGTGGGGATACCAAGGTGAGGGTGTGTGGCAGGTGATATCAGTTGGGAGATATCTAAGAATAAGGTTCTGTATTAAATGTCATGTTACACAGTGTTTGTGACTCGTCTTTAAATGAACCTATTTTAGCATGTGTAGTATCAATCTTTTTAGATTACACAAAGCGCGCAGATGGCCATCATAGAATCGAACAGGAACGAATTTTTATGGATAGATTTTTATGGATACCAGCTTCGTAATGCCACTCAAAGAAGAGGTCATATAACCATAACTTCTTACAAGTGATTAGTTCAAATAGAATAGAAGTAGAAATAGCCAATTTTTCATTGATCTTTTTCAACAATCGAAAATAACATGCTTTATTACCCATACGGGCAAGGGTAAACAGGTGATTATTTTTGTGATAACCGCACATGATTCTCAAAGTTGATTGGTCGGCTAAGCAGAGAAGAAATATGATTGGTTGATGGAACAACTTTTCATGACTTCTTTGGTGGGCATTTTAGAAGTTGAGCTGATGAAGAATGATGACAATTTTTATGGATATACAACTTATTTTATTCTGTGAAGGCGATGTTTCGACATAGATTCTAATGTCGTTATCACTTGCTTGTCGAAACGTCTCCTTCACAGAATACAAGAAATTGTATATCAATAAAAACTTGGATTATCATTCAAAAATCTTCATTCTACTTTTCATGGTCCAAGTTCATTGACAACTTTTACCGTTTCATTGATAAATAGAACGTGCTGTACTCATACATTTCCGAGATTTAAAAAAGAAAACATAAAGACGAAGGAATACTCTTTTTATTAGGCATTATTTTGCATTTAACTTGCGTTGTAAATAGTAGTCTTTTTAAAATAAATAACATTACAAAAGAAAAAAAATAATCGCTTGCATTGTTTGTAAACAAACATGGCCGCCATTGGGCTAACCCCAGACCCTCTCCAACGTCCTGTGCAGTCACCTGGTGTACCATCACATCAAATTTTGTAAATTTCCGGACACAAAAATGTTCAATCAATAATCTGTTACTAATTGTTCATTAATAAATTGTTGTCAAACCCTTGTAACTCCACCACTCTAACCACTCATCTTCTGACTCAGACTGCCACCATGACGTCACAGTCTTTGTCGCATGCCGTAAATCTTCATTCTGTACTATTTCCAGGTCCATTTTGTTGTGGCGTATTCCACTTCAACATCTCCAATGACTCTTCTGTCAGTCGACCATCTGCTCCAAAGAGACATATTCTTCCCATTGACTCGGATTCCTATTAGATTTACCCTTCTTTGAACTGCTGTACACCACTGGGACCAATGACGTGACTGTAACACGCCTTCCACAAAATAAAAATATTGTTTTATCTTCAAAACTTGTTGAGTTTCTTGACAGAAACATTTCTACATCTATTCGTGGGATAGCTGACATTTTGATTTCCCAACTTTTAACAGTTGACCTTCCCCCAAATTGACAGTTTTTTTGTCAAAGTATGTTCAATACTACACCGTCACCCGTCACTAGACACACGTCAGCAGTGAATAAACGATGTTCCGGCGCACTGACTTGGTCAAATAACGTTTTAACTGTTATTAAGTTCAATGATATTGTATTTAAAAGATCATATTTATCATATTAACAAATGTTAATAAATTATTCCATAAAAAATATGTTTGTTGTACTTTAAAGCGCTTTTACGAGGTACTATTTGTCGGTGTTGTGATTATTGGCCTTCCCGATCCTGGGCGGTCTTGGGTCTGGCCTGTTTGCTGGTATTAGTTTGCTGTTGGTGACCTGGCTGCAGTAAAAGGTTCTTGCCAGCTGACATTGTGAAGCCCCAACATTGGCCATACCGGTCGCCCTTGCTCGTCGCGCTTGCGTATGTCTTGGCATATTCAAGATGATTTTTTACTGTATGCGTGCACTGTCCAACATGTATGCCACATTCATGCACATGCATTTGGACCACAATAACGCTTTTTACGTTTTGAAAAGTGCAAGTTTCGTACAGCTGTGTTTTTATCGGGACTATATTGAGTTTTCTCCTTGGGTTCAACCCTGTACCAGCTTTTTTTTATATTTATGCTGTAAATGTGATAACTTTCTTCTGTCGTTTAAAAGGAGGTGTATCCAAGAGAGTTAGTATAAACAGAAATATTTCTTCAGTACATGATGAGTTGATGATGCGCCGGATTCTATAAGAGATTGTCGACCCTTAGGAGAGTATCTGTTTTTAGAAGGTCGCAGATCCTTGGATGTTTTCTCAACCATTGGAGTCTCAGTCATTCTCTAGAGGGTCGCCAAATCCTACACATTCATGGAACCTCGGGGTTTGTAGGTCCAATAAATCCACCCGAGGTCATACAGCTCCAGTAAGCGGTAGAGTATTGTAAAAATCAAATGGCTACAATTTACTTACTTGCAGCTTGCATTCGTTAAGATCAGGTGATTATAACACAAAACTATTTGTAATGCCATATCCTTTTAGCACATATTGTGTCGGCAACAAGACCGGAAGTAGAAAGTAGACCGTCGCTTACATCATTTCAAAGGAACAGTAATTGCTCCTTACAAAAAAAACCGGTTACACTGAGTCACATTTTCTATATCACAACCGCTCGGGTCTCACGGACAGTAGGCGTCACGTGATCTCATATCACTTCTCTCCCGTCATGTACCATACACACAACCATGGTTTACGAATATGTTATTGCAGAGGACTCAGGAGTTGTTTTGTCCTCCATGTCATTTAGTATATCCGAAAAACACTGTATATGATCTTCACTATGTAACTGTATCGTGCTGAAGTTTTCTCACTTACCTCCACGACAGTAGGTACCTTCTAAATATTACAGGCCCACAGATTAGTGAAGACCTGCATACTTCAAGTCAGGGGGATGTTCTCTGTGTTATCGTGTTGATATTTATCTTCAACCTTTTGCACCTGTAGCTTGGTACAGCTTGCAGCAGTCGGAGCAGCTGTTTATTACCTGACAACAATGGCCATGTTATCTTTGCTGTGTGAGTGCAGGGTATGCCTGTACCGTAACAGTAACTGGTAGGCGATGTTAGATCTTGAGTTCATCTAAGTAACTTGTCTTTATATACAGACTGATGTCAGTGTTATCGTAGTGTGTAGTATTATTGTCTATAATTAATATGGTGGTGAAGTATTATTGTCTATAATAATACAGTAGTGTAGTGTGATGTCAGTAAATAATATAATATTATAGTATGACGTCAGTTAATATTTGAGAAGAAAAGTCTGCGCATACGGGCAATGTACCTGTGGTAATGATGATGGACCATCAAGCATGTCGCCCATCTTGTCCACCCAATCAACGAGCACATCGCCACTGGACCCAGTGGATAGAGCGGCTGTAAGGAGAGAACATGGTCGGTGGTTCGATCCCCTGTCTAGAGAGAGACATTGTACAATTTACAGGGACGTTGATGGTGGCCAATGAACGCTGACCGAGGAAATAGAAACTTATTCATTTTATGACACAAACTCCAATAATGTATGCCCAAGACATGTCGACTGAAACGTAGCCTCGTGTATTTAACAATGACTTGTTTGTACGACAGATAACAGTCACACGTCACTATCAGTACAGTGAGCAGATACGACAGGTCAACCTGACATGGACTGTATCACAACAGACGCACGAAGTTTATTGTGAAATATAGCAACCATACACATGGAAAAAAGTATCGAAATACCCCATACTTTTCATAGTGTCACTGTGTTGGCATAAACCATAGAATAGGAACTTATCCAACCTCACTATCTGGATAAACTGACCCTCTAGGGGGATGGCCTAAAAGTCGGGCCAAGAAAAGTCGGGCCGGGCCGGGCCACCGGCTAATACTAAAAATGGATTGCAGAATATTAAAACGAAACCTGCACATTTGGGTCGATACTTTTCCTGCCTTCACAAATGCATAGTTTGATTGAAAATATATAGTTAATGGTGAAAAAAAACAAACAACAACAATGACTACATACCGAGATTCCTGTAGAAAAGACACCGTCTTGTTGTTATGTGTTTTCCTTGATATGTCAATGAGGGAAGGTTGCTTACTTCTCTTAGCGTGTGACATCCTGGGGTCCTGGGCAGGAAGTGACAGTGTTTTGACTGCTTTTCTTTCCTTAATTAAGATATTGGGGTTCCCTAATTAACCTTTATTGTCTCATGCTGAATGAGCACAGGATGTTTATGTTAAAGAGACGTGGATGTCGGCGAGTGTCAATGGGCAAATATGTCATGATTATGTAAATTAAAAGAAATATTTGAAATCACAACATTTTGTTATATGTTATTAAGGATCAAACAAAGTATGCATTCACAAACACAAAAATTCTTATGTGTTTTCATTGTAAACAATACCAGTCCAAATCAGATAGCCAGCGCGTATGCATATGCTTATATTTACTAATACACATGAAACACAAAATGGTATTATATCTACCTAAATACCACTTCATCAAGTAAAGTAAAAGTGAAGCCCCTTTCTCTTTCCATTCCCAACAATTTAGGGGGAAAAAGTCCTCGGAAAACAAAATCCGCAATCAAAAGTGTTTAGTCTCTGTTCAGCCCGACTTGGCCCGTGCTGTCAAAACAACCTAAACCTCACACGTGTATCTTGAAATGTGTTTATATCCATAGATTAGTAATATATGTACCTACATACCACTTGACAGAGTCTCAAAGCGTAGTATTTGAAGCAAAAACGTTGCTGAAAGTGAAGCTCTCTTTTCTACATATTCTCAACAAAGACACTGTATCACAAGCGTTCGGTCAGCCTTGTCTCGGGCTCTCAAAAACATCTTTCACCAAACAAATGTATCCTGATTTGTGTTTAATTCCATAGATTAGTATTATATCTACTTAAATATCAATGTGTGATGTTACAAAATGCCACATGTAAAGATAACTGGTTCGGTAAAGTTAAGCCCTTTTCTCTCCCCAAACACAACATAGCCTCAATCAAAAGTGTTAAGTCGCTGTTCAGCCCGACTTGGTCCGGGCTGTCAGAAACAGCTTCAACCTCACACATGTATACTGATTTCTGTCTATATCTCTAGAATAGAGTTATATCTACCTAAGTACGTCTTTACAGAGTCTCAAAGCGTAGTATTTGAAACAAACACGTTGCTTAAAGTGAAGCCCTATTTTCTATACATTCTCAACAACCACACAGTATCACAGTCACGCTTTCGGTCCGGCTTCGCTCGGGCTCTCAAAAACATTCTTAACCCCACACATATATCCTGATTTGTGTTTAATTCCATAGATTAGTATTATATCTACCTAAATATCACTGTGTGATGTTACAAAATGCCACATGTAAAGATAACTGGTTCGGTAAAGTGAAGCCCTTTTCTCTCCCCAAACACAACATAGCCTCAATCAAAAGTGTTTAGTCGCCGTTCGGCCCGACTTGGTCCGGGCTGTCAGAAACAGCTTAAACCTCACACATGTATTTTGAAATGTGTTTATATCCATAGATTAGTGTTAGATCTACCTAAATATCACTTCACAGAGTCTCAAAGCGTAGTATGTGAAGCAAAAACGTTGCTGAAAGTGAAACTCTCTTTTCTACATATTCTCACCAAATACACTGTATCACAGCGCTCGGTCCGGTTGGCCCGGACTCTCAAAAACACCTTAAACCTCACACATGTGTCCTGATTTGTGTTTCATTCCATAGATTAGTATTATATATACCTAAATATCACTGTGTGATGTTACAAAATGCCACATGTAAAGAAACCTGCTCCGTTAAAGTGAAGCCCTTTTCTCTCTCCATTCACAACATAGCCTCAATCAAAAGTGTTTAGTCGCTGTTCAGCCCGACTTGGCCCGTGCTGTCAAAAACACCTTTAACCTCACACATGTATCCTGATGTCTGTCTATATCTCTAGAACAGAGTTATATCTACCTAAGTACGTCTTTATAGAGTCTCAAAGCGTAGTATTTGAAACAAACACGTTGCTTAAAGTGAAGCCCTATTTTCTATACATTCTCAACAACCACATAGTATAACATGCTTTCGGTCCGGCTTGCCCCGGGCTCTCAAACATACCTTAAACCTCACACATATATCCTGATTTGTGTTTAATTCCATAGATTAGTATTATATCTACCTAAATATCACTGTGTGATGTTACAAAATGCCACATGTAAAGATAACTGGTTCGGTAAAGTGAAGCCCTTTTCTCTCCCCAAACACAACATAGCCTCAATCAAAAGTGTTTAGTCGCCGTTCGGCCCGACTTGGTCCGGGCTGTCAGAAACAGCTTAAACCTCACACATGTATTTTGAAATGTGTTTATATCCATAGATTGGTGCTAGATCTACCTAAATATCACTTCACAGAGTCTCAAAGCGTAGTATGTGAAGCAAAAACGTTGCTGAAAGTGAAGCTCTCTTTTCTACATAATCTCACCAAAGACACTGTATCACATCGTTCAGTCCGGTTGGCCCGGACTCTCAAAAACACCTTAAACCTCACACATGTGTCCAGATTTGTGTTTAATTCCATAGATTAGTATTATATCTACCTAAATATCACTGTGTGATGTTACAAAATGCCACATGTAAAGAAACCTGCTCCGTTAAAGTGAAGCCCTTTTCTCTCTCCCTTTCACAACATAGCCTCAATCAAAAGTGTTTAGTCTCTGTTCAGCCCGACTTGGCCCGTGCTGTCAAAAACACCTTTAACCTCACACATGTATCCTGATGTCTGTCTATATCTCTAGAATAGAGTTATATCGACCTAAGTACGTCTTTATAGAGTCTCAAAGCGTAGTATTTGAAACAAACACGTTGCTTAAAGTGAAGCCCTATTTTCTATACATTCTCAACAACCACACAGTATCACAGTCATGCTTTCGGTCCGGCTTCGCTCGGGCTCTCAAAAACATTCTTAACCCCACACATATATCCTGATTTGTGTTTAATTCCATAGATTAGTATTATATCTACCTAAATATCACTGTGTGATGTTACAAAATGCCACATGTAAAGATAACTGGTTCGGTAAAGTGAAGCCCTTTTCTCTCCCAAACACAACATAGCCTCAATCAAAAGTGTTTAGTCGCCGTTCGGCCCGACTTGGTCCGGGCTGTCAGAAACAGCTTAAACCTCACACATGTATTTTGAAATGTGTTTATATCCATAGATTGGTGCTAGATCTACCTAAATATCACTTCACAGAGTCTCAAAGCGTAGTATGTGAAGCAAAAACGTTGCTGAAAGTGAAGCTCTCTTTTCTACATAATCTCACCAAAGACACTGTATCACATCGTTCAGTCCGGTTGGCCCGGACTCTCAAAAACACCTTAAACCTCACACATGTGTCCAGATTTGTGTTTAATTCCATAGATTAGTATTATATCTACCTAAATATCACTGTGTGATGTTACAAAATGCCACATGTAAAGAAACCTGCTCCGTTAAAGTGAAGCCCTTTTCTCTCTCCATTCACAACATAGCCTCAATCAAAAGTGTTTAGTCTCTGTTCAGCCCGACTTGGCCCGTGCTGTCAAAAACACCTTTAACCTCACACATGTATCCTGATGTCTGTCTATATCTCTAGAATAGAGTTATATCGACCTAAGTACGTCTTTATAGAGTCTCAAAGCGTAGTATTTGAAACAAACACGTTGCTTAAAGTGAAGCCCTATTTTCTATACATTCTCAACAACCACACAGTATCACAGTCATGCTTTCGGTCCGGCTTCGCTCGGGCTCTCAAAACATTCTTAACCCCACACATATATCCTGATTTGTGTTTAATTCCATAGATTAGTATTATATCTACCTAAATATCACTGTGTGATGTTACAAAATGCCACATGTAAAGATAACTGGTTCGGTAAAGTGAAGCCCTTTTCTCTCCCCAAACACAACATAGCCTCAATCAAAAGTGTTTAGTCGCCGTTCGGCCCGACTTGGTCCGGGCTGTCAGAAACAGCTTAAACCTCACACATGTATTTTGAAATGTGTTTATATCCATAGATTAGTGTTAGATCTACCTAAATATCACTTCACAGAGTCTCAAAGCGTAGTATGTGAAGCAAAAACGTTGCTGAAAGTGAAACTCTCTTTTCTACATATTCTCACCAAAGACACTGTATCACAGCGCTCGGTCCGGTTGGCCCGGACTCTCAAAAACACCTTAAACCTCACACATATATCCTGATTTGTGTTTAATTCCATAGATTAGTATTATATCTACCTAATTATCACTGTGTGATGTTACAAAATGCCACATGTAAAGAAACCTGCTCCGTTAAAGTGAAGCCCTTTTCTCTCTCCATTCACAACATAGCCTCAATCAAAAGTGTTTAGTCGCTGTTCAGCCCGACTTGGCCCGTGATGTCAAAAACAAACTAAACCTCACACATGTATTTTGAAATGTGTTTATATGCATAGATTAGTGTTAGATCTACCTAAGTACGTCTTTATAGAGTCTCAAAGTGTAGTATTTGAAGCAAACACGTTGCTTAAAGTGAAGCCCCAATTTCTATACATTCCAACAACCACATAGTATAACATGCTTTCGGTCCGGCTTGGCCCGGGCTCTCAAAAACAACCTTAACCCCACACATATATCCTGATTTGTGTTTCATTCCATAGATTAGTATTATATCTACCTCAATATCACTGTGTGATGTTACAAAATGCCACATGTAAAGATAACTGGTTCGGTAAAGTGAAGCCCTTTTCTCTCCCCAAACACAACATAGCCTCAATCAAAGTGTTTAGTCGCTGTTCGGCCCGACTTGGCCCGTGATGTCAAAACAAACTAAACCTCACACATGTATCTTGAAATGTGTTTATATCCATAGATTAGTGTTAGATCTACCTAAGTACGTCTTTATAGAGTCTCAAAGCGTAGTATTTGAAACAAACACGTTGCTTAAAGTGAAGCCCTAATTTCTATACATTCTCAACAACCACATAGTATAACATGCTTTCGGTCCGGCTTGGCCCGGGCTCTCAAAAACAACCTTAACCCCACACATATGTCCTGATTTGTGTTTCATTCCATAGATTAGTATTATATCTACCTCAATATCACTGTGTGATGTTACAAAATGCCACATGTAAAGATAACTGGTTCGGTAAAGTGAAGCCCTTTTCTCTCCCCAAACACAACATAGCCTCAATCAAAAGTGTTTAGTCGCTGTTCGGCCCGACTTGGCCCGTGATGTCAAAAACAAACTAAACCTCACACATGTATCTTGAAATGTGTTTATATCCATAGATTAGTGTTAGATCTACCTAAGTACGTCTTTATAGAGTCTCAAAGCGTAGTATTTGAAACAAACACGTTGCTTAAAGTGAAGCCCTAATTTCTATACATTCTCAACAACCACATAGTATAACATGCTTTCGGTCCGGCTTGGCCCGGGCTCTCAAAAACAACCTTAACCCCACACATATGTCCTGATTTGTGTTTCATTCCATAGATTAGTATTATATCTACCTAAATACGTCTTCATTGAGGCTCAAAGCTTTGTTCATGTATTTGAATCTAACACGTTGCTTAAAGTGAAGCCCAGTGTTCAATCTGGCTCTGTGCGGGCTAATGAAATTAATACACCTGTTAATTACACCTGTATCCAGCTTGCTTAATTGCCCCTTGACTAATTGCAATCAGCTAGGTGTTGTGATTCAATTAACATACTCCATTGTTGTCCTTAATTACCGTTCAGGGGCCTTCAGTGTTATTTATTATTACTCCACCGTTTCTTCATAACGTTTATCACAGAGGGGCATGTAATCACTGACTAAATTAGTAATGCTAAAAATGAGGCATTTGTTCTGTTGTATATACAGGCTGTGGAAGCATAAATAATTATATATAATTATTTATGCTTCCACTCGTGTTATGTTCCAGAGTATAAACATTAATGAATACTAGGTCCGATACCTTTTGAAGGCTGAAGCTATTCGTGATATGATTTACACATATACTTAACTTAATAAATATCAGAAGATATTATACCCAATTATATGACATGAAATGCTTGAAAGAGGTGGTTTTTTTTAGTGGTTTCAGAATACAGGATGTTCTCCGTACAGTTTCCACAGTATAAACATCAATTCATACTAGTACAGATATAGATAGCCGGCTGAAGCTATTCATGACACGATTTGAACATATCAGTAATTTAATAAATATCAGAAGGTATCAGCTAAAATGACTTGCCGTATGAGATGTTATGGTTATATAATTTGAACATACGAAAGTATGAAAACACACCCACGGCAATGACACTGTCTTGCCCAGCTCAGGCTCGGGAGAACATTGTTTTCACTGTGAGAGCTTTGCCAAAGGTTACTCTGAGATGCCGTTTCCTGATGTTGTAAACTTTAAAGCGTTTCAGATAATCCTATTTTCCTGAACACGCAGAGTAGAGCAGTGGGAGAAGTATGTTTTCATTAAATCCACAGTGTCTCGCCTAGATTTCTCCAAATGCATCCATATAAAACTGGCCAAGCTGGGCAGTAGCAGCCTATATTCAAATCATCTGATCTGAAAATGTCTGCATTACTTGTTGGCGACTCGTTACTGAAGTATGTTGGACGTTACACGCAGAAAGAAGGGATCGTGACAAGGTCACTGTCCGGAGCCAAGGTGGCTGACATTCCCGATCTCTTGTGGGACATGGAGAACTTTAAGGTAATAAACAGTTCAAGAATGTCGGATTGTGCACAGAATGTGAAGTGATATGTAGGTAGATATAATACTAATCTATGGATATAAACACATTTCAAGATACATGTGTGAGGTTTTAATTTGTTTTTTCACAGCACGGACCAAGCCGGTCTGAACAGAGACTAAGCACTTTTGATTGAGACTATATTGTGAATGGAGAGAGAAAAGGGCTAACTTTAACGAACCACTTATCTTTACATGTGGCATTTTATAACATTACAAAGTGATATTTAGGTAGATATAATACCAATCTATGGATTTAAACCCATTTCAAGATACATCTGTGAGGTATAAGGTGCGTTTGAGCGCCCGAGCCAAGCCGGACCGAAAGCTTGTGATACTGTGTCTTTGTTGAGAATGTATAGTAAATAGGGCTTCACTTTCAGCGACGTTTTTGCTTCAAATACAACGCTTTGAGCCTCTGTGAAGTGATATTTAGGTAGATATAACACAAATCTATGGATTTAAACACAAATCAAGATATATGTGTGAGGTTTAAGTAGTTTTTGACAGCGCAGGCCAAGCCGGGCTGAACAGAGGCTAAACACATTTGATTGAGGCTATCTTGTGAATGGAGAGAGAAAAGGGCTAACTTTAACGAACCACTTATCTTTACATGTTGCATTTGATAACATTACAAAGTGATATTTAGGTAGATATAATACCAATCTATGGATTTAAACCCATTTGAAGATACATGTGTGAGGTATAAGGTGCGTTTGAGCGCCCGAGCCAAGCCGGACCGAAAGCTTGTGATACTGTGTCTTTGTTGAGAATGTATAGAAAATAGGGCTTCACTTTCAGCGACGTTTTTGCTTCAAATACAACGCTTTGAGCCTCTGTGAAGTGATATTTAGGTAGATAAAACACAAATCTATGGATTTAAACACAAATCAAGATATATGTGTGAGGTTTAAGTAGTTTTTGACAGCGCAGGCCAAGCCGGGCTGAACAGAGGCTAAACACTTTTGATTGAGGCTATCTTGTGAATGGAGAGAGAAAAGGGCTAACTTTAACGAACCACTTATCTTTACATGTTGCATTTGATAACATTACAAAGTGATATTTAGGTAGATATAATACCAATCTATGGCTTTCAAGATACATCTGTGAGGTATAAGGTGCGTTTGAGTGCCCGGGCCAAGCCGGACCGAAAGCTTGTGATACTGTGTCTTTGTTGAAAATGTATAGAAAAGACAGCATCACTTTGAGCAAGGTGTTTGCTTCAAATACTACGCTTTGAGATTCAGTGAAGTGATATTTAGGTAGATATAATACCAATCTATGGATGTAAACACATTTCAAGATACATCTGTGAGGTATAAGGTGCGTTTGAGAGCCCTGGCCAAGCCGGACCGAAACCTTGTGATACTGTGTCTTTGTTGAGAATGTATAGAAAATAGGGCTTCACTTTCAGCGACGTTTTGCTTCAAATACTACGCTTTGAGACTCTGAAGTGATATGTAGGTAGATATAACACCCATCTATGGCTTTAAACACATTTCAAGATACATCTGTGAGGTTTAAGGTGTTTTTGACAGCACGGACCAAGCCGAGCTGAACAGCGACTAAACACTTTTGATTGAGGCTATGTTGTGTTTGGGGAGAGACAAGGGCTTCACTTTAACGGAGCAGTTTTCTTTACATGTTGCATTTTATAACATTACAAAGCGATATTCAGGTAGATATAATACCAGCCTATGGATTTAAACACACATTTCAAGATACATGTGTGAGGTTTAAGGTGTTTTGACAGCGCGGGCCAAGCCGGGCTGAACAGAGACTGAACACTTTGATTGAGACTATATTGTGAATGGAGAGAGAAAAGGGCTAACTTTAACGAACCAGTTATCTTTACATGTGACATTTTGTAACATCACACAGTGATATTTAGGTAGATATAATACCAATCTATGGATTTAAACACAAATCAGAATACATGTGTGGGGTTTAAGTTGTTTTTGAGAGACCGGGCCAAGGCGTACAGAACGCTTGTGATACTGTTTGTTGAGAATATGTAGAAAAGATAGCTTCACTTTGAGCAAGGTGTTTGCCTCAAATACAACGCTTTGAGACTGTGTGAAGTGATATATAGGTAGATATAATACAAATCTATGGATATAAACCCATTTTAAAGATACATGTGTGAGGTTTTAATGTGTTTTTGACAGCACGGGCCAAGCCGGGATGAACAGAGACTAAACACTTTTGATTGAGACTAAATTGTAAATGGAGAGAGAAAAGGGCTTCACTTTAACGAACCAGTTATCTTTACATGTTGCATTTGATAACATTACAAAGTGATATTTAGGTAGATATAATACCAATCTATGGATTTAAACACAATTCAAGATACATCTGTGAGGTATAAGGTGCGTTTGAGCGCCCGGGCCAAGCCGGACCGAAAGCTTGCGATACTGTGTCTTTGTTGAGAATGTATAGAAAATAGGGCTTCACTTTGAGCAAGGTGTTTGCTTCAAATACTACGCTTTGAGCCTCTGTGAAGTGATATTTAGGTAGATATAACACTAATCTATGGATTTAAACACAAATCAGGATATATGTGTGAGGTGTTAAGGTGTTTTTGACAGCACGGGCCAAGCCGGGCTGAACAGCGACTAAACACTTTTGATTGAGGCTATGTTGTGTTTGGGGAGAGACAAGGGCTTCACTTTAACGGAGCAGTTTTCTTTACATGTTGCATTTTATAACATCACACAGTGATATTTAGGTAGATATAATACTAATCTATGGATATAAACACAAATCAGAATACATGTGTGGGGTTTTAAGTTGTTTTTGAGAGACCGGGCCAAGGCGTACAGAACGCTTGTGATACTGTTTGTTGAGAATATGTAGAAAAGAAAGCTTCACTTTGAGCAAGGTGTTTGCTTCAAATACTACGCTTTGAGACTCAGTGAAGAGATATTTAGGTAGGTATAATACCAATCTATGGATTTAAACACATTTCAAGATACATGTGTGAGGTATAAGGTGCGTTTGAGCGTCCTGGCCAAGCCGGACCGAAAGCTTGTGATACTGTGTCTTTGTTGAGAATGTATAGAAAAGACAGCTTCACTTTGAGCAAGGTGCTTGCTTCAAATACTACGCTTTGAGACTCTGTCAAGTGATATGTAGGTAGATATAACACTAATCTATGGCTTTAAACACATTTTGAAGATACATGTGTGAGGTTAAATGTGTTTTTGACAGCACGGGCCAAGTCGGGCTGAACAGCGACTAAACACTTTTGATTGAGGCTATCTTGTGAATGGAGAGAGAAAAAGGCTAACTTTAACGAACCACTTATCTTTACATGTTGCATTTGATAACATTACAAAGTGATATTTAGGTAGATATCATACCAATCTATGGATTTAAACCCATTTGAAGATACATCTGTGAGGTATAAGGTGCGTTTGAGCGCCCGGGCCAAGCCGGACCGAAAGCTTGTGATACTGTGTCTTTGTTGAGAATGTATAGAAAATAGGGCTTCACTTTGAGCAAGGTGTTTGCTTCAAATACTACGCTTTGAGACTCTATGAAGTGATATTTAGGTAGATATAACACTAATCTATGGATTTAAACACAAATCAGGATATATGAGTGAGGTTTAAGGTGTTTTTGACAGCACGGGCCAAGCCGAGCTGTAGAGAGACTAAACACTTTTGATTGAGGCTATGTTATGAATGGAGAGAGAAAAGGGCTTCACTTTAACGAACCAGTTATCTTTACATGTTGCATTTGATAACATTACAAAGCGATATTCAGGTAGATATAATACCAGCCTATGGATTTAAACACACATTTCAAGATACATGTGTGAGGTTTAAGGTGTTTTGACAGCGCGGGCCAAGCCGGGCTGAACAGAGACTGAACACTTTGATTGAGACTATATTGTGAATGGAGAGAGAAAAGGGCTAACTTTAACGAACCAGTTATCTTTACATGTGACATTTTGTAACATCACACAGTGATATTTAGGTAGATATAATACCAATCTATGGATTTAAACACAAATCAGAATACATGTGTGGGGTTTAAGTTGTTTTTGAGAGACCGGGCCAAGGCGTACAGAACGCTTGTGATACTGTTTGTTGAGAATATGTAGAAAAGATAGCTTCACTTTGAGCAAGGTGTTTGCCTCAAATACAACGCTTTGAGACTGTGTGAAGTGATATATAGGTAGATATAATACAAATCTATGGATATAAACCCATTTAAAGATACATGTGTGAGGTTTTAATGTGTTTTTGACAGCACGGGCCAAGCCGGGATGAACAGAGACTAAACACTTTTGATTGAGACTAAATTGTAAATGGAGAGAGAAAAGGGCTTCACTTTAACGAACCAGTTATCTTTACATGTTGCATTTGATAACATTACAAAGTGATATTTAGGTAGATATAATACCAATCTATGGATTTAAACACAATTCAAGATACATCTGTGAGGTATAAGGTGCGTTTGAGCGCCCGGGCCAAGCCGGACCGAAAGCTTGCGATACTGTGTCTTTGTTGAGAATGTATAGAAAATAGGGCTTCACTTTGAGCAAGGTGTTTGCTTCAAATACTACGCTTTGAGCCTCTGTGAAGTGATATTTAGGTAGGTAGATATAACACTAATCTATGGATTTCAACACAAATCAGGATATATGTGTGAGGTGTTAAGGTGTTTTTGACAGCACGGGCCAAGCCGGGCTGAACAGCGACTAAACACTTTTGATTGAGGCTATGTTGTGTTTGGGGAGAGACAAGGGCTTCACTTTAACGGAGCAGTTTTCTTTACATGTTGCATTTTATAACATCACACAGTGATATTTAGGTAGATATAATACTAATCTATGGATATAAACACAAATCAGAATACATGTGTGGGGTTTTAAGTTGTTTTTGAGAGACCGGGCCAAGGCGTACAGAACGCTTGTGATACTGTTTGTTGAGAATATGTAGAAAAGCTTCACTTTGAGCAAGGTGTTTGCTTCAAATACTACGCTTTGAGACTCAGTGAAGAGATATTTAGGTAGGTATAATACCAATCTATGGATTTAAACACATTTCAAGATACATGTGTGAGGTATAAGGTGCGTTTGAGCGTCCTGGCCAAGCCGGACCGAAAGCTTGTGATACTGTGTCTTTGTTGAGAATGTATAGAAAAGACAGCTTCACTTTGAGCAAGGTGCTTGCTTCAAATACTACGCTTTGAGACTCTGTCAAGTGATATGTAGGTAGATATAACACTAATCTATGGCTTTAAACACATTTTGAAGATACATGTGTGAGGTTAAATGTGTTTTTGACAGCACGGGCCAAGTCGGGCTGAACAGCGACTAAACACTTTTGATTGAGGCTATCTTGTGAATGGAGAGAGAAAAAGGCTAACTTTAACGAACCACTTATCTTTACATGTTGCATTTGATAACATTACAAAGTGATATTTAGGTAGATATCATACCAATCTATGGATTTAAACCCATTTGAAGATACATCTGTGAGGTATAAGGTGCGTTTGAGCGCCCGGGCCAAGCCGGACCGAAAGCTTGTGATACTGTGTCTTTGTTGAGAATGTATAGAAAATAGGGCTTCACTTTGAGCAAGGTGTTTGCTTCAAATACTACGCTTTGAGACTCTATGAAGTGATATTTAGGTAGATATAACACTAATCTATGGATTTAAACACAAATCAGGATATATGAGTGAGGTTTAAGGTGTTTTTGACAGCACGGGCCAAGCCGAGCTGTAGAGAGACTAAACACTTTTGATTGAGGCTATGTTATGAATGGAGAGAGAAAAGGGCTTCACTTTAACGAACCAGTTATCTTTACATGTTGCATTTGATAACATTACAAAGTGATATTTAGGTAGATATCATACCAATCTATGGATTTAAACCCATTTGAAGATACATCTGTGAGGTATAAGGTGCGTTTGAGCGCCCGGGCCAAGCCGGACCGAAAGCTTGTGATGCTGTGTCTTTGTTGAGAATGTATAGAAAATAGGGCTTCACTTTGAGCAAGGTGTTTGCTTCAAATACTACGCTTTGAGACTCTATGAAGTGATATTTAGGTAGATATAACACTAATCTATGGATTTAAACACAAATCAGGATATATGTGTGAGGTTTAAGGTGTTTTTGACAGCACGGGCCAAGCCGAGCTGTAGAGAGACTAAACACTTTTGATTGAGGCTATGTTATGAATGGAGAGAGAAAAGGGCTTCACTTTAACGAACCAGTTATCTTTACATGTGGCATTTTATAACATTACAAAGTGATATTTAGGTAGATATAATACCAATCTATGGATTTAAACACAATTCAAGATACATCTGTGAGGTATAAGGTGCGTTTGAGCGCCCGGGCCAAACCGGACCGAAAGTTTGTGATACTGTGTCTTTGTTGAGAATGTATAGAAAATAGGGCTTCACTTTGAGCAAGGTGTTTGCTTCAAATACTACGTTTTGGGCCTCTATGAAGTGATATTTAGGTAGATATAACACCCATCTATGGCTTTAAACCCAAATCAGGATATATGTGTGTGGTTTTAAGGTGTTTTTGACAGCACGGGCCAAGCCGAGCTGAACAGCGCCTAAACACTTTTGATTGAGGCTATGTTGTGTTTTGGGAGAGACAAGGGCTTCACTTTAACGGAGCAGTTTTCTTTACATGTTGCATTTTATAACATCACACAGTGATATTTAGGTAGATATAATACTAATCTATGGATATAAACACAAATCAGAATACATGTGTGGGGTTTTAAGTTGTTTTTGAGAGACCGGGCCAAGGCGTACAGAACGCTTGTGATACTGTTTGTTGAGAATATGTAGAAAAGAAAGCTTCACTTTGAGCAAGGTGTTTGCTTCAAATACTACGCTTTGAGACTCTGTGAAGAGATATTTAGGTAGGTATAATACCAATCTATGGATTTAAACACATTTCAAGATACATGTGTGAGGTATAAGGTGCGTTTGAGCGCCCTGGTCAAGCCGGACCGAAAGCTTGTGATACTGTGTCTTTGTTGAGAATGTATAGAAAATAGGGCTTCACTTTGAGCAAGGTGCTTGCTTCAAATACTACGCTTTGAGACTCTGTCAAGTGATATGTAGGTAGATATAACACTAATCTATGGCTTTAAACACATTTCAAGATACATGTGTGAGGTTTAAGGTGTTTTTGACAGCACGGGCCAAGTCGGGCTGAACAGCGACTAAACACTTTTGATTGAGGCTATCTTGTGAATGGAGAGAGAAAAAGGCTAACTTTAACGAACCACTTATCTTTACATGTTGCATTTGATAACATTACAAAGTGATATTTAGGTAGATATCATACCAATCTATGGATTTAAACCCATTTCAAGATACATCTGTGAGGTATAAGGTGCGTTTGAGCGCCCGGGCCAAGCCGGACCGAAGGCTTGTGATACTGTGTCTTTGTTGAGAATGTATAGAAAATAGGGCTTCACTTTGAGCAAGGTGTTTGCTTCAAATACTACGCTTTGAGACTCTATGAAGTGATATTTAGGTAGATATAACACTAATCTATGGATTTAAACACAAATCAGGATATATGTGTGAGGTGTTAAGGTGTTTTTGACAGCACGGGCCAAGCCGAGCTGTAGAGAGACTAAACACTTTTGATTGAGGCTATGTTATGAATGGAGAGAGAAAAGGGCTTCTCTTTAACGAACCAGTTATCTTTACATGTTGCATTTTATAACATTACAAAGTGATATTTAGGTAGATATAATACCATGGATTTAAACACAATTCAAGATACATCTGTGAGGTATAAGGTGCGTTTGAGCGCCCGGGCCAAACCGGACCGAAAGTTTGTGATACTGTGTCTTTGATGAGAATGTATAGAAAATAGGGCTTCACTTTGAGCAAGGTGTTTGCTTCAAATACTACGTTTTGGGCCTCTATGAAGTGATATTTAGGTAGATATAACACCCATCTATGGCTTTAAACCCAAATCAGGATATATGTGTGTGGTTTTAAGGTGTTTTTGACAGCACGGGCCAAGCCGAGCTGAACAGCGCCTAAACACTTTTGATTGAGGCTATGTTGTGTTTTGGGAGAGACAAGGGCTTCACTTTAACGGAGCAGTTTTCTTTACATGTTGCATTTTATAACATCACACAGTGATATTTAGGTAGATATAATACTAATCTATGGATATAAACACAAATCAGAATACATGTGTGGGGTTTTAAGTTGTTTTTGAGAGACCGGGCCAAGGCGTACAGAACGCTTGTGATACTGTTTGTTGAGAATATGTAGAAAAGAAAGCTTCACTTTGAGCAAGGTGTTTGCTTCAAATACTACGCTTTGAGACTCAGTGAAGAGATATTTAGGTAGGTATAATACCAATCTATGGATTTAAACACATTTCAAGATACATGTGTGAGGTATAAGGTGCGTTTGAGCGTCCTGGCCAAGCCGGACCGAAAGCTTGTGATACTGTGTCTTTGTTGAGAATGTATAGAAAATAGGGCTTCACTTTGAGCAAGGTGCTTGCTTCAAATACTACGCTTTGAGACTCTGTCAAGTGATATGTAGGTAGATATAACACTAATCTATGGCTTTAAACACATTTCAAGATACATGTGTGAGGTTTAAGGTGTTTTTGACAGCACGGGCCAAGTCGGGCTGAACAGCGACTAAACACTTTTGATTGAGGCTATCTTGTGAATGGAGAGAGAAAAAGGCTAACTTTAACGAACCACTTATCTTTACATGTTGCATTTGATAACATTACAAAGTGATATTTAGGTAGATATCATACCAATCTATGGATTTAAACCCATTTCAAGATACATCTGTGAGGTATAAGGTGCGTTTGAGCGCCCGGGCCAAGCCGGACCGAAGGCTTGTGATACTGTGTCTTTGTTGAGAATGTATAGAAAATAGGGCTTCACTTTGAGCAAGGTGTTTGCTTCAAATACTACGCTTTGAGACTCTATGAAGTGATATTTAGGTAGATATAACACTAATCTATGGATTTAAACACAAATCAGGATATATGTGTGAGGTTTAAGGTGTTTTTGACAGCACGGGCCAAGCCGAGCTGTAGAGAGACTAAACACTTTTGATTGAGGCTATGTTATGAATGGCGAAAGAAAAGGGCTTCACTTTAACGAACCAGTTATCTTTACATGTTGCATTTGATAACATTACAAAGTGATATTTAGGTAGATATCATACCAATCTATGGATTTAAACACATTTCAAGATACATCTGTGAGGTATAAGGTGCGTTTGAGCGCCCGGGCCAAGCCGGACCGAAAGCTTGTGATACTGTGTCTTTGTTGAGAATGTATAGAAAATAGGGCTTCACTTTGAGCAAGGTGTTTGCTTCAAATACTACGCTTTGAGACTCTATGAAGTGATATTTAGGTAGATACAACACTAATCTATGGATTTAAACACAAATCAGGATATATGTGTGAGATTTAAGGTGTTTTTGACAGCACGGGCCAAGCCGAGCTGTAGAGAGACTAAACACTTATGATTGAGGCTATGTTATGAATGGAGAGAGAAAAGGGCTTCACTTTAACGAACCAGTTATCTTTACATGTTGCATTTTATAACATTACAAAGTGATATTTAGGTAGATATAATACCAATATCTGGATTTAAACACATTTCAAGATACATCTGTGAGGTTTAAGGTGTTTTTGACAGCACGGGCCTAGCCGGACCGAAAGCTTGTGATACTGTGTCTTTGTTGAGAATGTATAGAAAAAACAGCTTCACTTTGAGCAAGGTGCTTACTTCAAATACTAGGCTTTGGGCCTCTGTGAAGTAATATGTAGGTAGATATAATACTAATCTATGGATATAAACACATTTCAAGATACATGTGTGATGTTTAGTTTGTTTTTGACAGCACGGGCCAAGCCGGGCTGAACAGCGACTAAACACTTTTGATTGAGGCTATGTTGAGAATGGAGAGAGAAAGCTTCACTTTAACCAGCCAGTTATCTTTACATGTGGCATTTTGTAACATCACACATTGATAGTTAGGTAGATATAACACAAATATATGGATTTAAACACATTTCAAGATACATGTGTGGGGTTTTTGAGAGTCCGGGCCAAAGCGGACCGAATGCTTGTGATACTGTGTCTTTCTTGAGAATATATAGAAAAGATAGCTTCACTTTCAGCAACGTTTTTGCTTCAAATACTACGCTTTGTGCCTTTGTGAAGTGATATGTAGGTAGATATAATACAAATCTATGGATATAAATACATTTCAAGATACATGTGTGAGATTGAAGTTGTTTCTGACAGCACGGGCAAAGTCGGGCTGAACAGAGACTGAACACTTTTGATTGAGGCTATGTTGAGAATGGAGAGAGAAAATGGCTTCACTTTAACAAGCCTGTTTTCTTTACATGTGGCATTTGATAACATTACACATTGATAGTTAGGTAGATATAATACTGATCTATGGATTTAAACACATTTCAAGATACATATGTGGGGTTTAAGTTGTTTTTAAGAGCCCGGGCCACGGCAGACCGAATGATTGTGATACAGTGTCTTTGTTGAGGATAAGTAGAAAAGATAGCTTCACTTTGACCAACGCTTTTGCTTCAAATACTACGCTTTGAGACTCTGTGAAGTGATATGTAGGTAGATATAATACTAATCTAAGGAAATAAATAAATTTCAAGATACTTGTGTGAGGTTTAAGGTGTTTTTGACAGCACGGGCCACGTCGGGCTGAACAGAGACTAAACACTTTTGATTGAGGCTATGTTGAAAAATGAGAGACAAGGGCTTCACTTTAACGGAGCCGTTTTCTTTACATGTGGCATTTTATAACATTACAAAGCGATATTTAGTAGATATAATACCATTCTATGGATTTAAACACAATTCAAGATACGTGTGTTACGTTTGAGTTGCCTTTGACGGCTCAAGTCAAGCCGGACCGAACAATTGTGGCCGAGATAATGTTGAGAGTGTGGGGGAGAGATCGTATCATATAAAGGTGGGCATGCTTTAAATACGATGAATAATGAAATTATGGGGTAGTATGTGATTGGATATAGATGTAATAAACCGATGGAAATGTGTATCGGAATTGACTGAAGTATTTATACGTTTTAAATCCTGTTTCGTTTAACGATTCGACTTTTAGACGTAACCTCGGTCAGCCAGTTCACAGGCTTCTCGTCTTCCTGAGTTTTAGCCGATTTACTCGTAATAAAGTTATTATGGTACGCGTTTATGGCTTCTGATTGATCATTATTACCATGCGTGTATGTTGCATTAATTAATTGTAGGCATGGTGATCGTTAATGGGTTTATTAGCCAATTATATATTTGGCCCGCCTTGGCCCGGCCCGGCCCGACTTTTAGGCCATCCCCTCAATTCTTGATGCTTGAACCCTTCTGTTGGTCAAGTCACGACTGCTGGCCATTCACATCTTGTCCCATTCTGCCTTCATCCCTTTCATCCCTTGGTACACCTAAACCATTGTCTATTAGATACAGGAACCACTTCATGAGCCTGAAAACTGCAGGCTTCACAACATGATTGTCAGGACTCCTATCAACAGGTGAGGCAGAATAAACTAACTTCCTGAGCTTTACCCCTCAATGCACTTTGCAACAACAGGGTCCAGTACGTCTGAGGAAATTGTATAGAGTTAGACACATATCCGGAAAACTTGTCAATGTCGCATTCAGAAATGGTTGGAGAGAGGGCTACGTGCCTGGAAATGACCAGATGATCTATTACCAGTTAGGGAACTGATGGATAGATCATCGATGAATCCTCTCACTCTTAACAACAGAATAGTCCGTGCCATGCTAAACGATGTTAAGTATAATTGTGTACAAGAATGTGGTTGATTTTGAACAGTTGAGTACAAGGTTTTGTTAATATTTCTGTGCAAGTATGCTTTGACACGTCGTGTACAATAGATCGATAGATCACACCTTCATTCATCCACCAGGCAGTCTTTTAATATCTGAACTGACACCAGGCAGATCTGTTGGGGAAATAGTATCAATTTGTGTCAAGGATTAACCCGTGATGAGCCCGGTCAGAATTTATCTTCAGTAACCCATGCTTGTCGTAACGGTCGGTCAGGCTCGCTGACTTGGTTGACACATGCCATTGTATCCCAATTGCGTAGAACGATGCTCGTACTGTTGATCACTGGATTATCTGGCCCAGACTCGATTATTTACAGACCGCCGCCATATAGTTGGTATTGTGCTGAGTGCGGCGTAAAACTTAACTCACTCACTACCAAGGATTAGTCACTGAAGGTTACTGAGGAACTCCTAACCAGTAGTTTATAATTTAATATGTTTGGCTCTGCACGTAGTTATCCTGGCACAGTGGCAATATTACTTTAATGTGAACCTCTCTGTTGGCAAAAGGCCAGTACTAGTGGCTACGTTCAAGTCAATGACAGACAAGTCAATGGTGAGGCGAACTGTAAAAATAGACGGGCACCTAGTCACAGTCACGTGATAAATGAGTAATGATTTCCCCGAGAATAGCTGCTACAAAACTTGTAATGCACTGGCTGACATTGATCCATACATATAGAACACCTAACACATAGCTGTCAAATTGTACTAAATGTCATAACAAACAATATCGATATTGGAAAGGACATAACTCTTGTAGGTTTAAAACTAGTTTTTAAAGGACTTTTGATTTCAAATAACCATTTATGATATACCTTTAGGTCCAATGTATTTCCACCTCTTACATGATACTTATACATTATTATATTCTCAAAAATATGAAGAAAACCTTTTCGTGATAATTATAGTCGGATTTTCAAAGTGACTTTGATTTCAATTTTCAAAGGTGTCAAACCGTCATGGTCGTCAATATTGCCCGTCGTAACTGGGTAAGTTAGAGACATACTACCCATGAAACTGTGGAGTGCGGTTTCATATGCACTGACATTTATCCAATCGAAAGTCTTCTAATTTATCATCATCATCATCATCATCATCATCATCATCAACTAAGAACTTATATAGCGCAAGAATCCAGTCAGTATAACTGCTCAAAAGCGCTTTGAGAGGATGCATGTCACATGTATAAGCAAGGTCCACTCTGTCTAGGCGTATGTCTTTGAGAATAGGTGAGTCTTGAGATTGGTTTTAAAGGTTGCCAAGTTATTTATAAGTCTCAGTTTTATTGGCAGATCATTCCAGAGTCGTGGAGCTGCTCTGGCGAATGATCGATCTCCATAGGTGGTGGTTCTTGCGTGTGGAACACACAGCATGCTTTGTCCAATGGATCTAAGAGACCTTGGTGGCTTGTATTCCTGGAGGAGTTCCTGGAGATACACAGGGGCTAGGCCTGTCCTTGCTTTGAAGGTTAACAGGAGCACTTTATAAGTGATTCTGTCTGCCACCTTCAACCAATGAAGTTTCTTTAGCACTGGAGAAATGTGGCTGTCTTTCTGTGTCTTTGTCACGAGTCTAGCTGCACAATTCTGAACGCGCTGCAGCTTTGCAATCAATTGCTTTGGTAGTCCAATTAGAAGAGCATTGCAGTAATCTAAATGGGACACAACACAGCACTGAACAAGAGATGTTACGGTCTTAAGATTTACAAATCGACGTATTTGGGCAATGTTTCGAATATTAAAATATGCATGTCTGCATACTTTGTTTACATGGGACTCTGCATTCATAGATGAGTCAAATACAAATCCCAGATAATGTAAAATGTTTGTTTTTCTCCTGTATAACAACTGTGTACAGTGTAGCAGTGAGACATTAGCCCCAGCCTTGCTCCCTCCTACCGTATCTGTTTCTGTGTGCACATGGCAGAGGTAAAACAACATAATGTAAAATGTTTGTTTTTTTTCCTATATGACAACTGTGTACAGTGTAGCAGTGACACATTAGCCCCAACCTTGCTCCCTCTTACCGTATCTGTTTCTGTGTGCACATGGCAGAGGTAAAACAAGACAATGTGAAATTTTTGTTTTTCTCCTATATGACAACTGTGTACAGTGTAGCAGTGAGACAGTAGCCCAAGCCTTGCCCCTTCCTACCTTATCTGTTTCTGTGTGCACATGGCAGAGGTAAAACAAGATAATGTAAAATGTTTGTTTTTCTCCTATATGACAACTGTGTACAGTGTAGCAGTGAGACATTATCCCAAGCCTTGCCCCTTCCTACCTTATCTGTTTCTGTGTGCACATGGCAGAGGTAAAACAAGATAATGTAAAATGTTTGTTTATCTCCTATATGACAACTGTGTACAGTGTAGCAGTGAGATATTAGCCCCAGCCTTGCTTCCTCTTACCGTATCTGTTTCTGTGTGCACATGGCAGAGGTAAAACAAGACAATGTAAACTGTTTGTTTTTTCCCTATATAACAACTGTGTACAGTGTAGCAGTGAGACATTAGCCCCAGCCTTGCTCCCTCTTACCGTATCTGTTTCTGTGTGCACATGACAGAGGTAAAACAAGATAATGTAAACTCTTTGTTTTACCCCTAGATAGCAACTGTGTACAGTGTAGCAGTGAGACATTATCCCCAGCCTTGCTCCCTCCTACCGTATCTGTTTCTGTGTGCACATGGCAGAGGTGAAACTAGATAATGTAAACTCTTTGTTTTCCCCCTAGATAGCAACTGTGTACAGTGTAGCAGTGAGACATTAGCCCCAGCCTTCCTCCCTCCTACCGTATCTGTTTCTGTGTGCACATGGCAGAGGTAAAACAAGATAATGTAAAATGTTTGTTTTTCTCCTATATACCAACTGTGTACAGTGTAGCAGTGAGACATTATCCCCGGCCTTGCTGCCTCCTACCGTATATGTTTCTGTGTGCACATGGTAGAGGTAAAACTAGATAGTGTAAACTCTTTGTTTTCCTTCTAGATAACAACTGTGTACAGTGTAGCAGTGAGACATTAGCCCCAGCCTTGCTCCCTCTTACCGTATCTGTTTCTGTGTGCACATGGCAGAGGTAAAACAAGATAATGTAAACTGTTTGTTTTTTCCCTATATAACAACTGTGTACAGTGTAGCAGTGAGACATTAGCCCCAGCCCTGCTCCCTCCTACCTTATCTGTTTCTGTGTGCACATGACAGAGGTAAAACAGGATAATGTAAAATGTTTGTTTTTTCCCTATATAACAACTGTGTACAGTGTAGCAGTGAGACATTAGCCCCAGCCTTGCTCCCTCCTACCGTATCTGTTTCTGTGTGCACATGGCAGAGGTAAAACAAGATAATGTAAACTGTTTGTTTTTCTCCTATATGACAACTGTGTACAGTGTAGCAGTGAGACAGTAGCCCAAGCCTTGCCCCTTCCTACCTTATCTGTTTCTGTGTGCACATGGCAGAGGTAAAACAAGATAATGTAAAATGTTTGTTTTTCTCCTATATGACAACTGTGTACAGTGTAGCAGTGAGACATTATCCCAAGCCTTGCCCCTTCCTACCTTATCTGTTTCTGTGTGCACATGGCAGAGGTAAAACAAGATAATGTAAAATGTTTGTTTATCTCCTATATGACAACTGTGTACAGTGTAGCAGTGAGATATTAGCCCCAGCCTTGCTTCCTCTTACCGTATCTGTTTCTGTGTGCACATGGCAGAGGTAAAACAAGACAATGTAAACTGTTTGTTTTTTCCCTATATAACAACTGTGTACAGTGTAGCAGTGAGACATTAGCCCCAGCCTTGCTCCCTCTTACCGTATCTGTTTCTGTGTGCACATGACAGAGGTAAAACAAGATAATGTAAACTCTTTGTTTTACCCCTAGATAGCAACTGTGTACAGTGTAGCAGTGAGACATTATCCCCGGCCTTGCTGCCTCCTACCGTATCTGTTTCTGTGTGCACATGGCAGAGGTGAAACTAGATAATGTAAACTCTTTGTTTTCCCCCTAGATAGCAACTGTGTACAGTGTAGCAGTGAGACATTAGCCCCAGCCTTCCTCCCTCCTACCGTATCTGTTTCTGTGTGCACATGGCAGAGGTAAAACAAGATAATGTAAAATGTTTGTTTTTCTCCTATATACCAACTGTGTACAGTGTAGCAGTGAGACATTATCCCCGGCCTTGCTGCCTCCTACCGTATCTGTTTCTGTGTGCACATGGTAGAGGTAAAACTAGATAGTGTAAACTCTTTGTTTTCCTTCTAGATAACAACTGTGTACAGTGTAGCAGTGAGACATTAGCCCCAGCCTTGCTCCCTCTTACCGTATCTGTTTCTGTGTGCACATGGCAGAGGTAAAACAAGATAATGTAAACTGTTTGTTTTTTCCCTATATAACAACTGTGTACAGTGTAGCAGTGAGACATTAGCCCCAGCCCTGCTCCCTCCTACCTTATCTGTTTCTGTGTGCACATGACAGAGGTAAAACAAGATAATGTAAAATGTTTGTTTTTTCCCTATATAACAACTGTGTACAGTGTAGCAGTGAGACATTAGCCCCAGCCTTGCTCCCTCCTACCGTATCTGTTTCTGTGTGCACATGGCAGAGGTAAAACAAGATAATGTAAACTGTTTGTTTTTCCCTATATAACAACTGTGTACAGTGTAGCAGTGAGACATTAGCCCCAGCCTTGCTCCCTCTTACCGTATCTGTTTCTGTGTGCACATGGCAGAGGTAAAACAAGATAATGTAAAATGTTTGTTTTTCTCCTGTATAACAACTGTGTACGGTGTAGCAGTGAGACAGTAGCCCCAGCCTTGCTCCCTCCTACCGTATCTGTTTCTGTGTGCACATTGCAGAGGCAAAACAAGGTAATGTAAAATGTTTGTTTTTCTCCTATATAACAACTGTGTACAGTGTAGCAGTGAGACTGTAGCCCAAGTCTTGTTCCCTCTTACCGTATCTGTTTCTGTGTGCACATGGCAGAGGCAAAACATGATAATGTGAAATGTTTGTTTTTCTCCTATATGACAACTGTGTACAGTGTAGCAGTGAGACATTAACCCCAGCCTTGCTCCCTCTTACCGTATCTGTTTCTGTGTGCACATGGCAGAGGTAAAACAAGATAATGTAAACTGTTTGTTTTTCTCCTGTATAACAACTGTGTACAGTGTAGCAGTGAGGCAGTAGCCCAAGCCTTGCTCCCTCTTACCGTATCTGTTTCTGTGTGTACATGGTAGAGGCAAAACATGATAATGTAAAATGTTTGTTTTTCCCCTATATGACAACTGTGTACAGTGTAGCAGTGAGACATTAGCCCCAGCCTTGCTCCCTCCTACCGTATCTGTTTCTGTGTGCACATGGCAGAGGTAAAACAAGATAATGTAAACTGTTTGTTTTTTCCCTATATAACAACTGTGTACAGTGTAGCAGGGAGACATTAGCCCCAGCCTTGCTCTCTCCTACCGTATCTGTTTCTGTGTGCACATGGCAGAGGCAAAACAAGGTAACGTGACCAGGAAACTAAGGTTAATCCATTATTGTTCAATAGCAATCAAACAGTCAACTCCCTTCCACTGATGTAACCACCAGAGCTTGAAATATAGACCACCTGTGGAACCGCCTCATGTGTTTCCTATTCAGATCTAAGCATGCAGATCCATGGTGACAAGAAACTCTTTAATGCTGCATGAGTGAGTGAGTATCTCAGCCATATCGTGACGAAAACAATGTATACACCATAAAGCAAAGCTGCATGAGTGAGTGAGTTAATATTTAACGTCACATCGGCAATATCTCCTCAGCCATATCGTGACGAAAACAATGTATGCACCATGAAGCAAAACTGCATGAGTGAGTGAGTTAATATTTAACGTCACATCGGCAATATCTCAGCCATATCGTGACGAAAACAATTTATACACCATAAAGCAAAGCTGCATGACAAAAGGGATGATTTCAGCTTCCAACAGTCAACCTCCCTTCATGTGGAGCATCACACAAACAGCTCCAGCCTTTGGTGTTGAGGTTTCACAACAATTGAGGTACAATCGTGAAAAATCTGTTACCAGGAGAGTCATGCTGCTCCTGCTCAGGGTTACGATATTCAAGGCCTTACTAAGACTTCATTGACATGCCAGTGCCAAAAATGATGTCCCATGTAATTTTCTTTTTTGACTTGTACCATACTTTTTTACCTGCTCTCATCATTACTTAGGGGTGATGCATAAACACTGTGCTTTTAGTGCAGACACCTCGTGGTAAGGACTTTGTCCCTACTCTACTTCAGTTCGACAATGATATATATTAGACAATATAGCCTTTATACCACAATAGTAGACAACATAGCCTTTATACCACAATAGTACACAATATAGCTTTTATACCATAATAGTACACAATATAACCTTATACCACAATAGTAGACAATATAGCCTTTATACCACAATAGTAGACAATATACCCTTTATACCACAATAGTAGACAATATAGCCTTTATACCACAATAATAGACAATATATCCTTTATACCAAAATAGTAGACAACATAGCCTTTATACCACAATAGTAGACAATATAGCCTTTGTGCCACAATATTAGACAATATAGCCTTAATACCACAATAGTAGACAATACAGCCTTTATACCACAGTAGTAGACAATATAGCCTTTATACCACAATAGTAGACAATATAGCTTTATACCACAATAGTAGACAATATAGCCTTTATACCACAATAGTAGACAATATAGCCTTTATACCACAATAGTAGACAATATACCCTTTATACCACAATAGTAGACAATATAGCCTTTATACCACAATAGTTGACAATATAGCTTTTATATCACAATAGTAGACAATATAGCCTTATACCACAATAGTAGACGATATAGCCTTTATACCACAATAGTAGACAATATAGCCTTTATACCACAGTAGTAGACAATATAGCCTTTATACCACAATAGTAGACAATATAACCTTTTTACCACAATAGTAGACAATATACCCTTTATACCACAATAATAGACAATATAGCCTTTATACCACAATAGTGGACAATGTAACATTTATACCACAATAGTAGACAATATAGCCTTAATACCACAATAGTAGACAATATAGCCTCTATACCACAGTAATAGACAATATCGCCCTTATACCACAATAGTAGACAATATAGTCTTTATGCCACAATAGCAGACAATATAGCCTTTATACCCCAATAGTAGACAATATAGCCTTTATACATGTCGAGCATGGCCTGTAACCCATCTATTCACCTTAAATCCAACTTACTGAACACGACAAGCAGAATTATTCTCAAATCCATTATGATGTGTTGCTGTGTCTGTTGTCAACAGAAAGTGACACAACGTCAGAGAAAGTGTCCAGGTGTCACCCAACAAGTCAGGCCTGTCTCGATGAGGAAGGTATGGTGTAACTAGACAACTGGAGTTATCTGTAATCATTTTCTGTGTACATGATCGACAGATAGTGATCACAGTGGTATGACCATGTAGACTATGGGACTAGTTCCACCTGACAGAGCAGGATCACAGTGGTATGACCTTGCAGAGTATGGGACTAGTACCATCTGACAGAGCAGGATGACAGTGGTATGACCTTGCAGGGTATGGGACTAGTTGCACCTGACAGATAGTGATCACAGTGGTATGACCATGTAGAGTATGAGACTAGTACCACCTGACAGAGCAGGATCACAGTGGTATGACCATGCAGAGTATGGGACTAGTACCACCTGACAGAGCAGGGTCACAGTGGTATGACCATTCAGAGTATGGGACTAGTACCACCTCACAGATAGTGATCACAGTGGTATGACCATCCAGAGTATGGGACTAGTACCACCTGACAGAGCAGGATGACAGTGGTATTACAATGCAGAGTATTGGACTAGTACCACCTGACAGACCTGGATGACAGTGGTATGACCATGCAGAGTATGGGACTAGTACCACCTGACAGATAGTGATCACAGTGGTATGACAATGCAGAGTATGGGACTAGTTCCACCTGACAGATAGTGATGACAGTGGTATGACCATGAAGAGTATGGGACTAGTACCACCTGACAGAGCAGGATCACAGTGGTATGACCTTGCAGAGTATGGGACTAGTACCACCTGACAGATAGTGATCACAGTGGTATGACCTTGCAGAGTATGGGACTAGTACCACCTGACAGAGCAGGATCACAGTGGTATGACCATGCAGAGTATGGGACTAGTACCACCTGACAGAGCAGGATCACAGTGGTATGACCATGCAGAGTATGGGACTAGTACCACCTGACAGAGCAGGATCACAGTGGTATGACCATGCAGAGTATGGGACTAGTACCACCTGACAGATAGTGATCACAGTGGTATGACCATGCAGAGTATGGGACTAGTACCACCTGACAGAGCAGGATCACAGTGGTATGACCTTGTAGAGTATGGGACTAGTACCACCTGACAGAGCAGGATCACAGTGGTATGACCATGTAGAGTATGGGACTAGTACCACCTGACAGAGCAGGATCACAGTGGTATGACCTTGTAGAGTATGGGACTAGTACCACCTGACAGAGCAGGATCACAGTGGTATGACCATGCAGAGTATGGGACTAGTACCACCTGACAGAGCAGGATCACAGTGGTATGACCATGTAGAGTATGGGACTAGTACCACCTGACAGAGCAGGATCACAGTGGTATGACCATGTAGAGTATGGGACTAGTACCACCTGACAGAGCAGGATCACAGTGGTATGACCATGTAGAGTATGGGACTAGTACCACCTGACAGAGCAGGATCACAGTGGTATGACCATGCAGAGTATGGGACTAGTACCACCTGACAGAGCAGGATCACAGTGGTATGACCATGGTACGACAGCAGTATGGGACTAGTACCACCTGACAGATAGTGATCACAGTGGTATGACCATGCAGAGTATGGGACTAGTACCACCTGACAGAGCAGGATCACAGTGGTATGACCATGCAGAGTATGGGACTAGTACCACCTGACAGATAGTGATCACAGTGGTATGACCTTGCAGAGTATGGGACTAGTACCACCTGACAGATAGTGATCACAGTGGTATGACCTTGCAAAGTATGGGACTAGTACCACCTGACAGATAGTGATCACAGTGGTATGACCTTGCAAAGTATGGGACTAGTACCACCTGACAGATAGTGATCACAGTGGTATGACCTTGCAAAGTATGGGACTAGTTCCACCTGACAGATAGTGATCACAGTGGTATGACCATGTAGATTATGAGACTAGTACCATCTGACAGAGCAGGATGACAGTTGTATGACCTAGCAGAGTATGGGACTAGTTCCACCTGACAGATAGTGATCACAGTGGTATGACCATGTAGAGTATGAGACTAATACCACCTGACAGAGCAGGATCACAGTGGTATGACCATGCAGAGTATGGGACTAGTACCACCTGACAGATAGTGATCACAGTGGTATGACCATCCAGAGTATGGGACTAGTACCACCTGACAGAGCAGGATGACATTGGTATTACCATGCAGAGTATTGTACTAGTACCACCTGACAGAGCAGGAACAGCAATGACATCTCAACATTCATGCTACCTTGTGATTCTCAGGTCGCATGTCACATCACTGCTTTCATATATCCAAGTGAGCGAGTGAGTTTAGTTTTACGCCACACTCAGCAATATTCCAGCTATACGGCGGCGGTCTGTAAACAATCAAGTCTGGACCAGACAATCCAGTGATGAACAGCATGAGCATCGATCTACGCAATTGAGATACGATGACATGTATCAACCAAGTCAGCGAGTCTGACCACCCGATCCCGTTAGTCGCCTCTGACGACAAGCATGGGTTACTGAAGGCCACTTCTACCCCGGATCTTCACGGGTTTCATATATCTAAAACAGACTGACTGACTGACTGAGTTTAGTTTTACGCCGCTTTTAGCAATATTCCAGCAATATCACGGCTGGGGACACCAGAAATGGGCTTAACACATTGTGCCCATTTGGGGAATCGAACCCGGGCCTTCGGCGTGACGAGCCAACGCTTTGACCACTAGGCTACCCCACCGCCCTCTAAAACAGAACCATGAATAGTCAACACAAATGGAAAACACGTCTTCAGGCTGATTTTATAGCATTGTTCAGATAAGGTTCACAATCCAGTCAAATTACAAACAGAACTCGTTTGAACTAATCTAAACTTAGAATAGATCCCTATAGATCACAAAACGTCTACCAACATCTGAGTGATGGAACACTGACGGATTTGACCCAGAGGTCATTGGGGTCACGGCCCCTCTGACACACTTCTGTGAGACTTTTTTTCTGCTGAGGCTGCACAATACCATCCTGAGCTGCTGCCATTACCCCGTCTCTTGTCAGAGATATGACGGGGTTCTCAAGAACAACACAGGTTGCACAATATCACCCTGAACTGCTGCCATTACCTCGTCTCTTGTCAGAGATATGACGGGGTTCTCAAGAACAACACAGGCCGTGTTTTAGAGTGAAGGACCTTCTGTAAATAGATGTCTGAACAAACGTCCTACGACATATACGTTTCCACGGTAATGAGGACTGAGTCGGTGATGTTAGCGTAAAAAGGTTTTATTGTTCATGTAAATATATAACAACAATGTGTTGACTTCTATACCAGGAGCGAACATCCGTCGTTGAGTAAGAACACACTAAAGCACATGGAATCTCCTAACATCAAGATATAACATTGGTATCACATTTGATATAATACAATATATGAATTATGCACATGGGACGTGAACATTCTTTCACTCACTATCCTACTTACATGATGTTGCTTGAAACAATCAGTAATGTGGCGCATAGCATTGTCTTGTGATAGAGTAGAGTATTCATGACAGATTACTCTTACTGTTTTGATTCAACAATCGCGTCAGCTATTCCAATAATAACGGAGCAACATACAGAAAGCAGGTAGACAAGGGTATATGGAGATAACATACACATAACATTAATGTCAACACATGTACAGACGAAGAACGATATTACTGGCAAGACTACGTGGAGGAAGAGGGAGAGAAGAGGAGCACGTAAAAGGATTGAGACTATCATGATAAGGCGGGATACGTCGTTAGACGCCATGTTATATTCACTAATATTGTCAGACTGATGCCAGAGTATAACATAGTTAACTCATATGCATTTTCAAATATATATTTAACAATATTTATTCATTAACTAACACCATTAATTTCGTTCAGTTACATTAGTTGAGTTGAATAAAATCATATTCCTATCTGTACACACTATACAGAAACGACAAACAGGTTCAGCAGCTAGCATAGTGTTATACTCTCCAAACTGTTGATCATAATTCAATATGTATATTGTAACACATGATATATTTGTGATTACTCTTTCTCGTTAAAGTACAGATTCTAGTACTTTACTTTGCTGGGTTGAACCCACACCAACAGAAGTACTAGAATCTTCACTTTACTGAGAAATTGTAATCCCATACATGACATATGGTACATTAGACCCCTAAATGACATTGTGTAGTCTATATGTTGCCATTGGTGTATCAGACGTACACGGAAGGTCGTTTAGTATCCTCTATTCTGACCACTAAATGACATTGTGTAGTGTATATGTTGTAGCTTGTATCTACACATGTATCAGACGTACACGGAAGGTCGTTTAGTGTCCTCTATTCTGACCACTAAATGACATTGTGTAGTGTATATGTTGTAGCTTGTATCTACACATGTATCAGACGTACACGGAAGGTCGTTTAGTATCCTCTATTCTGACCACTAAATGACATTGTGTAGTGTATATGTTGTAGCTTGTATCTACACATGTATCAGACGTACACCTTTTTCACTTTACAGCATACACATGAACACTGACTATGTTTCCACAATGTCGCGCTTCCAACACAAACTGTAACATTATGTTAAACCGTATTTAGGGATACGGTGACAATAATTGGTGCACTAATACCCAACCCCTTTGTCTTTGTCTTTTTGCGTGAGTGAGTGAGTTAACATTTTAACGTCATATCGGCAATATTTCACACATATCTTGACGGTAACATTTTATGCAATAACATATGAAAACATTTTAAAGAATGAAACCTGTCGGCGATGGACAGTAAAATACTAGAGGATCACATATATGAATATAAAAACTAGCATGTTAAACTAAAACATTTTAATTAAAGAAGACAATACAATGTATAACATGTTATATAGTTCGCCAACAACTATGAGGATTTACAATGCCTGCATGGACTCTAGCTGCATTTATCCCGTGTCGTTTTGAACAATTAAACAGGTTGAATACAAATGATAAATTACAAAGAGACACAATCATGGTTTAGTAAAGGAATCAAATCGGTGAAGATACATTTAAAGAACGTGACTTCTTTTGATTAGTCAGATACGTAGTATTGCATCAGACCACATCCAAGACAGCATCCAGTGGGTCACAACCTTAACGACAAATCCCAAAGACTTTAAATCAGGAAACTCCGAAACATCAAAAGACTCCAAGCCTCTACCAACCGTGACCAAGGCTATTACATACCTCCTGCACACTACCCAGTCTTCAAAGATCACCATCAGTCATTCTACTAGAGGCATAACTACACCTGTGTTTATACTGACGACTGCAGACTTCAGGTGTTAACACTCCCATCTACCTAGGCTATGTGTTGGTGTTGTTGCTGGGATACGGAGAAAACGGACCCCAGCGAAAACAGACCCCCCAAAATATCGAGAAAACGGCCATAGCGCCAGAGAAAACGGCCACCGAACCGTGAGAAAACGGTCTCTGTGCCTAGGGAAAACGGCCAACATAGTTGCACCAAGATCAAAGGAGATTATATGATTATATATGTTCTAAGTAATAGAGATTTACTTCATTGCGGGTAAACTTTTAAAAATTGATTGTTTAATTTTGTTTCGATATCCATAGCGGTTTAACCTTTTCAAGATTGATTGGTTGTTTCCATAGTTACGAGGAACAAGCCATTCGATTGATTGTAGATTTTACAGGTAAGGTTAGTTGATGATAGAGAGATTAAAAGATGATAAGACAGTGTATACATTGACGAACGGATTAGTAGAATATTTAATTACATCAAATGGGAATAAAGAAGTGTGTTTTAACTAATTCCAACTATTGTTCTTGTAGTTCTGCCATAGTCCTAGTATGGTGATCTACCTTCAGTCGTAGGCAATCTATATCCTAAATATTTTAAATTTAATTAATTTAGATTGTATCACGAGTCACCATGAATCAGATCACGATATCCAATCACCCCGCTACTCCCTGTGTACTGACTGACGTGAGAGTGAGAAAACAGGTTGACAAAATAATTAATAGATCAACTTATCTAATACGTTCACCGCCACCCATTGAGTAATGATAAAATCTTCTAGTGTATATTCAATAATAAACTGTCGCCGAGTGAAGCCGCAAGCCCGAAATAATCCTTTCCGGTCGGCTGCCGTTACTTTTGAGAAGGTGGCGGCAGACACCCTTGGTCCTGATCAGCCAGCCGGCGTCCACTTTAACAAAAACATGAAATACCATTATTTGATAGATAGAATATTTATTTATTCTGTTTATCTGTTTAGTACACATGAAGAGAGGTTTGACGAGCGTTCTGCAGAAAACAGTATAATACATAAATACAACTTGTAGATGTACAGCCTAAAACTTTGCCATTACTATGTTATCATTGTTGTGGTCTTCTTATTATGATTGATATGATACATGGAAGAAGCAAATGGTCGATGTTGTTCTACATTGCGTACAGGTTGGTGAAGTAGTGAGGGTTAATATTTTACCCAAGGCCAATAAGGCGTAAATACTTTATACAAGTACAACAAGTACACAAGACCATACACAACACAAAACTAGCCTGTAAGGACCTCTGGTTAAACCATGTTGGATCTACAGTGGTTTGTGTGCTGTGCTGGTGAACTGATGAGGGGGAGTAATTTACACAAGGCTAATCGGTCGTAACGAGTGACCCAAGATATACAAACATATACATTTTATAGAAGAAGAGGAAAAAATATATATTTCGGAGTCACGTGCTCATACAAATACACAGAATAAATGACATGATAAAACATATCACCCCAGCGCACTGTTAGACAATAACAGCCGGACTGAGATGTAAACAGAAAGGATGAGCAGATGATACATATTTCCAAAACTCATACCTCAAATCAGTGTAGAAATTACGAACTGTGAGAAAATAGGCCACATCCTCAGTGTTATTACTGTTACAAAATTTACAAATTCTTTGTTGAAGAGGCACTTTAGGACGGGAAACCTACCTAGCTCTATTTCTAGTGGAAGGGTGCCACTGTGTAGTTTACTGAATATATTGGGTTGTGAACGCTCAAGGGAAGCAGGAACGTAGGCTTCAGTATATAACGTATGTTGAAACAAGCGGTATGTCCGCAGCTTATCACCATTACACCGACCAACATAGGCTTCAGTATATAACGTATGTTGAAACAAGCGGTATGTCCGCAGCTTATCACCATTACACTGACCAACATAGGCTTCAGTATATAACGTATGTTTAAACGAGCGGTATGTCCGCAGCTTATCACCATTACACTGACCAACATAGGCTTCAGTATATAACGTATGTTAAAACAAGCGGTATGTCCGCAGCAAATAGAGTAAATGTAAGGAGATTCCTCTTACTGTACTGTTCATATGACGATGGCGTCCTTCACCTTACACTGGTTGTTCGTCAATGGGGAGTTTTCTGTTTTCTGCAACTCTTCCTTCAGTAAATCTGCAGATGAATCATAGTAAAACTGAAATTGTGTCTTCATATTATATTCTGAGATATTGGAATTTGAATAAACAGGTCTCCACACACATCTAATTTCGCCCGTAGACGTTGGTATTCAAACTGAATGTCCATGTCAACAATGAACTATAGTCGTTTACTCATTTGCATGAATCTACTGAACAGCCGGCACTTACCTCCAATTAATCCTTCCCCGTCAGCTGTTGCTGTGGACAAAACATATCAGAATTATGGGCAGAGGCTAAAGATTTGGTTGGTTGGTTTGTTGTATAACGCCACACTCAGCAATATTACAGTGTGTTAACAATCGAGTATGGACTAGACAATCCAGTGATCAATATCACGTGCATCGAAATGCGCACTTTGGATACGATGACAAGTCAGCGAGTCTGACCACCCGATCCCGTTAGTCGCCTCTTACGACAAACGTGGGTTGCTGGAGATCAACTCTAACCCTGATCGTCGAGGGTCAAGGGAGGGACATCTATATGTCGTAGTATTTTACACGTGTAGCATGCCGCTTTACACAGCCCTATGTTCAGACATATTTTTTAACCTAAACGTAGTCAGCAATGTCTGTGTTGACCCAGACCCAACAGCTTCACCTGCACCCCAGCAAGTGGCAGCCCACCAGACATCGACATGTAAACAGGTACTCGTTGCCTTTTGATGTAGGGAGTTCCTGACAGTGTCAGACCAATGTTGTTTTGTTTTTTTTCCAAATCAGTTATTAACAGTTCTTGAGAGACGGAAATATTTTAGACTTGAATGTTAGTACCTTACATCATAGATTTTTCCAGAGGGAAAATGTTGCCTGTTTCTGAAGAACTAAATGAACGAATACTTAATGAGATGCAATGAACATTCTTATTTCTTTGTAGTTCGACTGGATTTTTGGACTTGACATATTTCGTAGTATTTTGGAATGTGATCTGTTGCTTATATCACTGCATACTTATAGTCAACGAAAACATTGTCGACAGTAGAATAGAAATATGATACTTACCTAGTCTTTGTGAACTGAAAGTAAGCCAGGGTAACCAATGATTGTATAAATTCCGTTTCCTATTAATTGCTAAATGTTATTTCAAGGTTTACAACTGATAATATCATTTCAGCCTTGTCCATAAACAACACAAATGTTAATATAACACAATGCATATTTTAGTGCCCGTCAAATTCCATAACACTGTTTACAATGTAGATGCAAAGTGAATCACTGTTTACCTGTACGTCTGTCTCCGCGTTGTGTAAATAAAATACACAAAGTCTCATTTTTCCTGGGCCGATCATTTCATTTTGAATTAATTTGAAAAAAACAAGCTGTTCTGCCAAAGTCACAAGTTCGTTTCATAAACATGTTCACAATATTCCATTATCTTTGGATAAAGAGAGAGTGAGTGAGTTACGATTTTAAGTCAACAACAAAAGATGACCCTTCGGGAGTAGTCTACCAGATTCGTTGTCAATGCGGAGACTTCTATATTCGTGAAACATCCCACCCGCTCCCACACACCCAAGCCAACCCTGACTATGCCAGCCTATGGAACAACATCGATATTCTGGAAATCAACCGACAAGACTATAAAATAAGGAAACTCCTTGAAGCCATAAACATCCAACGCCACAACCCCACCATGAATCGTGATCAAGGTTATTTCATCGCCTCAGCCTATCACCACCTAATCAAAGACCACCACAAGTAACCCTTCCCTTCCTCCGTTGTCCGTCTGGCTTCCACACTCCCCTTTGTGCTTGCAATCACAACTAGTGTACTTCAACCTACTTACTTATCATCATCCCATCGTACGTCAAACTCATCAATTGTATAAACTCCACTCTAATCACAAACAATCACTCTGTACATCAACCTCCTCTGCTGGAATCACTTATCAGATATCCAATGTACAACAACCTTGTTAATTGTATATACTCACTATGCAGCAATGTATATATTCTCCTTGTTTCAAAATTGTTGTATCACTTGCTTGATAACGGTGTTAGTACCTACACCAAAACGTCGCACTCATTGCAATAAAGAAGTTGACTATCCATAGAACTTAGTTTTCTTTCATCTTCACAACTTCTAAAATGCCTCTCAAAGAAACTGAAGGTAGATCACCATGCTAGGGACCACGGGGACTTACAGTACTCTTGCTTCCTACGAGGACCCCAGCTGATAGATTAAATAGACTTTGAATGTTTTGGGACTTACGTATCCTCTGAGGAGGACAAAAAAGTTACAGGACTTTCACCCCCTTTGAGCATACAGCCCCTAACACTCCCAGTTACTGATTAAACTTCCAAATATAAGAAATACAGCTATCTACGAAACACATGACTCACAATTTACCAGTCAGTTCAATTTCTTTTAAAAATCCGATAATATAATTGTAATAAACATTCTTAAAAAGACCCTTAACAGTTTAAACATTGAATATTTATCCCTTGTAATGGAAAAATGAATACAATCAAGCAGGAGATGCTTGGCCGTGATTCTTTCATCTCAAAAGATACAAAATGGAGCATCCTCAAATTTTCACAGGCATTCATGTGTGTACGTGGACGTGGTACGGCCAATGAGACAATGCTACGATTAAAAATTGCAGTAGGTTTAAATTTACTATGAATGTAATGGAACTTACGTGCCTTCTCAGGAAGACAATAATTTTACAATATTTCAACCCCCTTTGAGGGTACAACCACTAACAATCTTAGTTATTAATCTAAACTACCACTAATAAAATACTTATCTATTTACAAATCATTCATCAACATATATCTAATAATTCTACTTCTTTTAAAAATTCAATTATTAAATGAAAACTAACAGTACTAAAGTACTGTCGGAAATAGAAAAAAAAACCTGTTTTGAGGCTTTTACTCTGAATCTCTAAAATTTACACAACTGCAAATAGCAAATGTCGAAATAACCCACATCGGCCTAACTGGGCGTTCGGTGGGATGCGTATTAGAAAATTCAGAAAAGCATGTTTACTCGTAATATCGGGCAAAACCTGGAAAAAATACGAATAGCTGCTGAAAACAATAGATAAGACTATTGATGGCAATTAGGTCGCTCAGCCAGGTATGACGACGGACCGTCTACTCAACCGGCATGAACTGCACGTGCTGCCTATACGCACAATGGGTCTTCTCAAAGATATTTTGTGCTTTTTCATGTGTGTTGACTATGCATCATCTATTGATTAACATCTTACGTGTCTTTCTTTCATGAAGTTTATGTTGAGATATGTAAAAGGGTATGATACCTGATAACCATAGAAACGCATCGTATTGAATGTATAAGGTGGCATGACAACCCGATCACGAAGATCGACAGGACTGGATATTATTTGTAAATTGTTATTACATGCCGTGTACTTCCCCAGTATAATTGCCCGAAAGGATTATCGTATCTTAACTGACATCTCTATCCCCACGCCCGACCCCAACGATCGTCTGCGACACCCGTCCAGGTTTTGCTTTTGAGACGAACCCTCCTATCTGTTTCTTTTTATAGTGACAGTGAGACACCATGGTAGCTACATCCTTAATAGTTTCAGAATGAAAGTTATTATTTTTTACGACAGCTATCGTTTATAATGAAACTACGTCTAATTTCAAATTGGACTTTTAAAAAGTGTTCTTTGTAATACAATATCGTCACACACTAATTTGCATAAAGCCATGGTCTGTTCCAAATAAATTGCTTTGAACGCATTGCTCATTTCTGTACTAATCTCTCCTCAGTAAAAATCAATACAGTCAAGCAGGACATGCGTGACCGTGATTCTTTCATCACAAGGGATACAAAACCGTTACACAGATATTCATCGTGTGTGACCTCTTCAAATCTGGACAGGCAGCCCAAGTATGGGGTAACTGATAGATGGCTATATTTCATGTAAAGTATTGATACCTACCATTATCGTTGGAACCGCAAGAGTATAGCATCTTGCCTCAAAAGTAAGAATGACATTAGTTTACGTGAACGTCAACGTCAGTATATGCATATGCATCGTATAATCCGTCATACACGAGCGCACTCATGACCACGTCATTACATACACACGCCGCATAAACCGAGCCGTTTATTCAGATGAGCTGAACAGAGAAAAAATACATTTACATCGTTCCACTACAGATTTATTTCCCTTGTTTGACATGAAAGCTTGTGAATGATTTAAATGATCCCTTCTCACAACTGCTTCAGGGAAACTTGTTGAACATAATTGCGGAAGATGCCCCAGAACTATCAAATGTGTGACTACATCAAAACCTATACTACATGCTGCCATTAAGGATAATGAGTTGTATATTACCTCTCCATTTGTCTCTGCAATCTGCAAAAAGAAGATATGTGTATTAGACGTGAACAAGACAAGACAGGACACAATCATACCGACAACCTAGACTGTCCCAGATCCACAAAACCATGTACAGAAGACATTCCAGGCTCAATGAAGGCAACAGATTAACCCTCCGCTTGTGGTGTGAACGTCACCATTTACGATGCAGTCGAAATCCTACTGTGAATACACTCTTTATTACACATATTTACACAATATGGTGAAAGTAATACAAGCAAACATATAAAATGAGTCATTATAAATTATTGTTTTTAAACAAATGGTTGTCTGACACAACAGGGGCGTATGGTGCAAGTCAAAGTAAGGACTCGCATGGAGAATCATGTTTGGCACCGGTGCCCCAGCCTAGGTTTAACCTTGCTCTGAAGCTGAGTTTTCATTCCAGGACGGTATTAAGAAAGCAGGTTTTGCACTAAACCAGGTCTAAACCCCGTAAAAACTGATAAAAACGCAGACCTGGGTAGCGGCAGGTTTACATGCAGGTTTTTATCATGTAACTCCGATCTACCTCTAAAATCAAACGCTGTTTCGTTCAGTTCGAGAGTGTTCCTTAGTCATAAGGTACTAAAGTAACCAAGAAAAAGAATGTAGGCCTACATGTATATATCTTGTTATTTTCAATATCCTTTTTCGAAAAACAACCAGATTTTGGTAATCATACTTTCTAAGTTTAGTGAGATATTTATATTTTTCTGCTTTCAGAAAGTTACACTCACCGTCAAACCAGGGTGGTTGGTTTTTACATTTTCTGTATAGTTGTTTGCATTATAGCCCACATTAGAGTAGAATAGTTGGAAAATATCCGTTAACTTAGAAACAGCGACATTGACATCAACCTCTAGGAATGAGACAACTCCTCCATACATGAATCTATATCATTATCAGAAACCATTGCCTCAAAGTGTTCATAACTAGTATCATTCATGTTAAAGCGATGGATTGGTACCATCGGTATGTCATTATGGGCATTTTCACATTGCTGAGTAGGTACGATATTAGTGAAAGTACATACAAGTGGTAGGTGATCTGACTCGGCTCTCATGAGGACTGACATATCCACCACATTAGGAAATAAACAAGAACTGATAACAAAGTAGTCTACTATACTTGTACCACTCTTGGAAGTAAATGTCCAGTTAGCAGGGGTGTCACTAGTAGTACATCCATTGACAATATGCATGTTCATGGTTTTGCAAAGGGTGAGCATCTTAAGACCAGGCTTATTCACAACTGTATCACAGGAAAGTCTCGGTTTGACGTGGGAGTCTTCAGTATACAAGTCATTATCTACAGGTATGTAATTGGCATTATCATCAAAAATATAATCATCGTCAGTTGCTGTTCTTGCATTAAAATCTCCACATATAATGAAAGTTGAATTCACACCACATTCTGTTTTCAGTAAGTGAAGTTTGTTCTCCAGCAAGTCGATGCCACTATCGTCCAGACCGTCGTACTCCGGCGTCCCCGTTGTGTGTACGTACGTACATAAATAGAAAATAGGATAAGGGAAATCAACATTAACTAAATGAAGGACAACACTGTTGTCCCATGTATCTTTAATCCTAGAAAAATATATCTTGAACCGATCTCTAACACATACAACGTTACCACCGGAATATCTGCCACGGTTGTGGCGACGGTTTGCTTCGGTTGCAAAGCAGAAATAGGTAGGCAGTGTAGTGCTAAGCAGAACTTGTGTATCATTACACATAGTTTCTGTAAAGCTTATGACGTTAAACATGTTAGAAAAGGATACAAAATCTGGAAAGGTTAGAGCTGATCTTAATCCTTTTATAAACCTGAACTGCTATGATGAAAGATGGTTTGAACTTAATCCAAGTCTAAAACAAAGAAGTTAGACCGAGACGTAAATATTTCATATTATGGAACGTGGTTTAAGTTAGTCCGGAGTTTTCCGTCGCTCCCCGGGAAATCCCGAACAAATTTACGAAGTTTGAGGTTTAACCCAGTTTTTCTCACTCAAGGACGGTATTAAGAAAGCAGGTTTTGCACTAAACCAGGTTGAAACCTCATAAAAACTTGTAAGAAGACCTGGGTAGCGGCAGGTTTACATGCAGGTTTTTATCATGTAATTCCGATCTACCTCTAAAATCAAACGCTGTTTCGTTCAGTTCGAGAGTGTTCCATAGCCATAAGATACTAAAATAACCAAGAAAAATTTGTTAGGCCTACATGTATATATCTTGTTATTTTGAATATCCTTTTTCGAAAAAAAACAGAACTAAGGCAGATAATTAGGAAGATGACTTTGTTTCAAGTACAACACTATGTTTGTTGAATGAACTACAACATAACAAGCTCTTTAAAATACGGAACAGGTAAAAAACGGACATTAAAGAATTATGTCATCTTACGGAGCAAGCAAAGTCGATCAAAATTATGCTGTTCTATGGCAAAAGGACATGGCGTAAAAAAGACATAACCTACATGACGTTATTGCCTTTGTGGGGCAGTGTGAACAGGATGCCATCAATATAAACAAGCAGTATTTAATGCACTAGCGTGCATACGGTTTCTGTGAACATGGGGCAAGTCCATATCTGTGATTTATTGAGAGAAATGTTGTGCAATCATCTATCTCGTTCCCTTAAACCGCGACGTCGCAGAACAGCTTAGGTCATATTGTCATTATCAGTTTCTGGCTCGCTGTCGTCATAGTCGTCATCATCGGCGTTGTAACTGTCGTCAAAGTCAGGATCATGTCTAAGCGACGCAATTTTGTGCAGAACTGCACATGCTATGATAACACTGAATATTGTGTTCAACTTCAACCGAATGCCAAAATATAAGCAGGGGACGCGACGTTTCCAGATGCCGAACAGACGCTCAACAATCCCTCTAGTCTTTCTCTGAGATGTGTTGAAACCTCTTTCTGCTTCCCTGCGAGGATTGTAAGGGGAGATCCCTCTAATATGATTTTTTTCTGATGATGTCTTTCAAATCTTCATTTTGTATTATTAATACTAGATTTGTTACTGAAAAATGAAATTTAAGACAATAATTATTTTTTGGTTAAACATCAGTTGAAGAAAGCGTGATTTTCTTTTCACTAAAATATTTTGTACTTGATATTATTGAGGATGAAGAAATCTACATAATTTTATGTGACCGCGTCTGACAGAATAGGGTGAAATGACCAAATCTAATATTTGCGATTTTTGGTGATGTGAAATCAGCATCATACTAACGACACATGCACAAAAGTTTATCGACGTACCTCACTTCCTGTTGAAGTTACAGCATGTTTTTCTGAGGTTTTGTTAAAGGCGAATGACGTTATAAATAACTCAAAATTGCTTGTGTTACATATGGCCCTATTTTATCAGACGCGGTCACATATTCATCTTCATATGCTTCAAATTGTCGCTGAGATATCTCCTTGTTCGTCTTGATCGTCGTAGTGGTTGGTCAGTTGTTCATACTCCCTGGGGATCATACTGATTGTTCTATGCGATACATTAGACACGTCCTTGGGTAGTGGCCCCCCTGCAGTTTTTTTTTTTAAGTTCCTTTTCGTAGTTCTCTTTTGGCTGTTAACTTTAGTCGTTTCCATAATGCTTCAATTTATCTGTGTCAATGTTGATGCCAAAACGATCTTGAAAAGACAACTCGATTCTTCCCCATGCTGTCGATTTGTTCTTTAACGCATGGGCGTCACACCTCTCGTCTTCAGTGATTGAAATATGTTCTTCAATACATTGGAGAATGTACAGGTTCTGTTCCTCAGTAAAGTTTTGTATTCTACATGCCATATTGTCCTAGCTTGACGTTAGAAACGCTACCGTGATGTACCGTCCTGTACCGCCATTCAGTAAAAAACGGAAACAGGACACTGATTATCCGCAAAACAGGTTTAATATAAAGTTTGAAACATTTTCAAAGCGGAAAAACATTAAACCCCCCGTCTAGGTTTAAACAAAGGGTTTTGGGCAGACCTGCTTTCTATAATACCGTTTCTTTAAGACCAGGATTCTTGGTTTACCAAAACCCAGACTCGCCTTAAATCCCTTTCGATAATTCGGCTCATCGGGGTTAATATTTTTCATACGATGCCCTAGGGCAAAATATCACTTTGTCATGGTGACGTGACGTCATGAACAAGGCTATGACATCCTGTTTCTCCTGTGATGTTGCGTTCTATATGCGGCGACGGCGGGTAGCCATCGTGTGAAAGTAGATTTGGGTTTATTTTCCTCAATTTGACGACTTCGGTAATAAACAGAATATTATATGAGTGTCCAAGTCATACTATGTTTACGACACTCGTGCCTAAATATCGGCATATCCCTCGCTCTCGCTCGGGAAATAACAACATTTAGGCACTCTTGTCTTAAATATAGTATGACATGGGCACTTATATAATATCCTCTATTTATGACACAGTGCTAGAAAACTGTGAACACTTTAATGCACAATATGACACAATATTGCAATTCTGTATCGTTACCTCAATGCAACTAACTTATAATATGTGTCACAGTGAAATATCATGTATTCATGTAAAATATCCATGTTATATACTTGAGGAGTGATAGTCTACCCTATGTTTGTTCATCATGTTACCTGGCAATACTGGGCTGCCCAGGCGCTCTCATTGACTGCACAGTTCGGAAGCTCAAGGAGGGAGAAGTCATTACCCACGGCGCGCCACCATGCACTCTAGGGAGCAGTTATTGTGACACTAATACTGATACAGGCGCAGCCTTTTAGGGGATAACTGTACTGTGTTTGATGAATTGAGGAAATATATTACCGGCTATATAACCACCGGTATACGTCCCCAATTCGTCAAACACAGTACAGTTATCCCCATTCTAATTCAACTCGTTTTACGCTGTTTTTTCGTAGAAGAAATTCATTATTTAAACCAGGTCAAAGATTAATCATATCGCTACTTGAACTTACACCATCGCCAGAAAAAGTAGTTCCCTTTTCAAACTTGAACACGTTTATTATGTGCACACTGTCTAAATCTGATAATGATGAATAAATCATAGTGTTATAGATAAAATGGACGGAAGTATAATGAAACCACTCACTAGTTATCAGAAATGAGGGGCCCGCTGATTCCTCAACTACGTGCCATTATCAGTTCTGTTGTGAAATGACGTCAAGCAGGTGACCTCAAGCTCTATAATGACGTCATACATCTTGTTTCATGATCTAACAGTGTTGGGTCAACAGCCCGTTGCAAGTAAGTTGTTTGAACTTAAAATTAAATTCATGATACTGTTTTGTCTTTTGTTAACCCCCTGGATGCCACAGGGAGATATACGTCCTTCCCCTTCAACCCTCAATTTCAAGTCCAATGAAAATCAAAATACCACACGCGCACAAATACACTTCACAGTTTCGAATTCTGCGGGAAATTTCCTGTTTCTTGATACTATCCACTATTGTTTTAGACAAAGTTCAAGTGCTAAAATGACCTTTCAAAATAGGCTTCATTGAAAATGTGTAGCGTGTAGCTCAGATATTTTGTCATGAAACTGACTTCAGTATCTACATTTAGCCTTGTTCGATATCATATCATACGTGCATATAGGGTTTACGGTATTTTATTCTTTGCAAGTTTTTGATTCTTTGAATAATATGTACATAGGAAATTGACACCTTCAGTACAGTACACCATATTCTAAAGCATTACACAAGTGTTAGAAGATCAAACGTAGCAATAACTGCACATACTTTAGTACCTGTGATGTACAATATTCAATGTATTTGGACTAATATTGCAGTTTCATATGAACAGGTTAATGAACGGCGATTTAATTCAACCTTATAAGTAAAACTGATAATATTAATGAAAATGATTTATATATTATATATATGTTCATTGCATATTTTTGTGTCGTTTTATAGTCAAAACAATGATATTTATTGATTTGCCAGGTGCGCGTTTGTCGGAAACGTTTTATGATTCACTATCATTGTTTTCGATAATATAATCAATTCATATTCGATAAAAAAATATTGTGATGACGGGATATCAAACTCTAAATGTATTTAAACGAACATTGTTTAAATCATATAAACCATGTCATGTCTTAATTTGGACAAATCTTACATCCATAATCTAACATATAGTTCCATATATAAAAAGCTATCTTTTTGCATATTTCATTGCATACGTATTAAGAGAAATAGCTACATAATCATAAAGAAAGAAAATTGTTATCCTAAACAAAATATTTGGGTGTTGTGAAATATTATTTTCCATTTACGTTAAATTGATGCCAAACAGGTGCGCGTGTTGTTCACAGTAAGATACATAGTCAAACCGTCTAATTGCTGATATATTCAGGACACTATTTAAATGGAAAAAATCAGTCATTTTGTTTTGTCTACAGCGTGTTAAATTCTAACATAGAAGCCGAAACCTTTTATACAATTAATGGAAACTAGGTGAGATATATACTAATCAGCATACCAATGTCGTCTTTTTCCGACGTCGCAAAATGCATAAAACAAGCAATGACGTCAACTAAAATGTTGAATTATTTTCAGCAATTTCATTACATTTGAAGATACGGCTATCATTCTAGTAATAACGATACACAATTAGTCAAACTACATGTACACAAACAGGAGAATATGGGAATCTAAGAACTAACTTATTTATCGGATAGGGCCATCCTAATCGCTATTCCATGATTTCATGTAGTACGTTGTCATCTATAAATTGTGAAACTACAAAAGCGTATCCGCTCGTATTGGAGAACTTTGAATTAGATTAGTTTGGTTCACCATAAACAAGAAAATAACGAATATACAGAGTCCGTATCCACAACAAATTCCCTCTATGTGATCTGAGTTACATTGACCTAGTGTTAAACATACGGAGTTATGCCCCCTTATCATTATACGTGTATGACCTCTCTGTCGTCGTTTGACGTCATAGGAGAAAATCAATTTTTGGCATCTATTGCGAGTCATTTTTAATGTTGAGCCTATAAACGTTATGCATTAACACATAAACCCAATTCATATACACTTATGTCGTTCCGATATCAGGCTGTATTTTCTTCGCTCACGATTTCCGTAAAGATGCAAAATTTAAAAAAATCGTAGCACAGTGCTTTTATCGGTGCGTGATAAAAAGCGGAGAAATTTACTGTTTTTTAACGCATGACAAACTTTTCGACAATATTCAGAAAGGCCTATTTCTCAAACCGCCCAGGTTTGCACTTATATTTATACCCACGGATAGGAAATTTAATATTCTACATTTCTGTGTAATTTTATAGCCGTACGTAGATCCAGGACCACGCGAGCGCAATTCTCGCACAACGTTCACTTTTCAAACCGTATACAAATGTGCGCCTGAAGAAAAACCTCGGCATCTAGGGGGTTTTAGCTGGATAGGGGCGTTATTTGGCCAAGGGCTTCAGCAAATGACAATGCCCTGAAAAACAGCGTTACCCCAGATGTGTAGGAATTCATTCAAAGGTTTTTGGGAATCGGTATTCAAATAGCCACCGTATATGCTGATTATACGGTCGGAAATTTATAGGATTGACTTATCAGAACTCATGTTACATACTAAGTTGAATTAGAATATGTGTTAAATACAAATACAGCCGTGACAAATTATTTGTCACGGACTTAACAAGGAATTACATACAACACAGTTTTAGGTTTTCGAAATATTCCCGGAAAAACTTTAATTTTCGAAATAACTTTTGCATTCAAATTTTGAATCTGCAGTATGTTGAACGCATGTCCAAATGAAGGTGATAGTGATGCATTAACATTATTTTGAAATACAGGGATCTTTATGTACATCCGATACTTCTGAGAGAATATTATGAAAACCCAGGAACACATGTTTTTTATAAATCGGACATCTACTTGCCACGAGTGAAAAACAGATATGTACCTTAAGAACAGCATGACTTGTACAACAGTTGCGAGTATGACTACAAGTACGACTGCTATAACTCCAAACAGGAACACACGAGCCGGTGTGGTAATCAGGCTGATTATTTCTTCCTTCTTGTTCACAGCCGGAGTCAGAGAAGTTTCTGGACAAATGCAAAGGTTCTCATATAAGCAAACAGCTAATTAATAACTAATTAGTAGTTAATGCCATACTGTTCTAAAAACCTCGTGATATCAGTTACGACAGAATGTTCAATGGATTCATATCAAAATTATTATGACATTCATAGCAACCAATGAAAACGTGTTTCTTTACCGTTGATACGCAAAACATGGCCATCAGCCTCTCGGGAATGTCAAAATGTACACAGGCTGAGATATCTATGCGGATTGATTTGTAAGTATTTCCTGCCATTTATGGACGAATAACTCTGAATGCAGCTCAAATCCAGGAATGGTACTATTTTCAAGTTTTAAGACTGTAAATTAATCTGAATGTTGTTGATATTGTTATAAAAATGTTACTGAAGTGTGTCTGATGTATAGTGCAGTACCTATGTTTTGAAGTGCATTCTGGAAACGGGTGGATCATTATGAAGATGGAGCATTATAGAAGTGTTACGTACTTTATGAAAGCTGTTTGAGCATGACTGTATCAAAGAAGATGGTCTCTGAATTGTGTCCTATGTCACGATTGTCCAGTCAACACACATATGATCTTGCCACCTGTCTACATTATACCCAAATATCCCCCTGATTGTGGCTTCAGTTGTTACTGTTACCGGTATAAAGTGAAATTACTTTTCTATGATAGAAAGCAAGTGTATGGTGTCAACTGAGGCGAGTAGTTCGGAGTTACCTCCCTTTAATGTGTTTGCCTGTGGTCCAAACACTGTCCTTACGTTGACACTTTTGTCGTCATCCCGGTAAATTTTCTGGTAAACAATTTCTTAAAGACTCGATGTACTTACACAAGAGCGAGGGCGTTTAGTGGCCTCCTACTGCCATTTCAATTCGGGTATACCTTCTTGCTCAGTGTCGACGGCACGGTTATCCAAAATCACAGACCTTTTGTTTGCTTCCAAAATCAAGACATTCTACTGCGACACATTCTGGATTGTGACAGTGACATGCTTAATAGGTCCTTTTGTACATTGGTATTGTTGAGGATTTAAACCCTTACGTCACCCTTGTGAAAAAGAAAATTCTTCATTCCTTCTTGACTGGGAACGAAAACCTGCTGCAGCGTGTTGCTTGTCTACTACTAATGTGTGGTTATTCACTGATTTCACAACGGCGTACCGATTTATTGATTTGCCTTCTTTTCAACTTAAAATTTAACTTACAACACCATACTATTTTATACATATGCGATAACAACATGTTTATTCGTACCTGTTATGATGTTACAAAACTCCCCAGTATAAGTCCCACTGCAGCCCAGTGTACAGACTCCAGTTGAATGGTGGCATCTTTCCTCCACACAGTTGCTGCTGCAGGGATGTTCACACGTATCTCCATACCAGCCACGGTCACACTCTGGAAAACAACCAAAGAACGGATAAAATATCAGTTATACGAGAAAGTAATTTCGCTCCGATATCATACAAATAATCACTGTGACCATACATTTAAAGTTTTTATATGAATTTTGCACCTAAATTCCCTCGAAAACATCTTCTTATGCAACTGTATAGGTCTGTACCTTTCAAAACAGTAGAGGACAAACTACATTAGTCACTGACATTTTATACAAAATCTAATAATTGTGTGTTCATGTGTTTATACTACTTTATTATTATTTATTACTTTGGACATTGTAAACTGTTTAGACAAACGCTTAGTCCACGAATATATGTAATTTTTACAGTAACAAATCAGCCCATTTTAATTGAAAAGGAGCCCCAGTAAGATGAGAAATTCGGCAACTTGAGGAATTTTAAACTTGCTTCATATAAAGCTTTAGCATTGCAGGCACTAGGGCAAATAATGTGGTTCAGGGACTGTGGGACAGACTATAAACTGTTCAGTACACTACTGGAGTGCTTTATTTCATCTGGCATTTCACAGAAGCTCTAGGAATAAAAGATGACGTTGAAAGGATCGAATTAAAGCGATAAGAACGGTTCATATATATAACCACGTGTCATGTATATAAACCACGAAAATAATGCTGCAACGAGGTGTTAGGGGAAAGGCTTTCCGCTCTCTTCCAGTTACGAACTTTCATCAGAGAGGTAAGAGTTGTCTCCCTTCAACAATGGCCCGTTCAAAGTAAGTATTTATGTTCGAACAGCATTAATAAATACTATTACATTCTACTATTACATAAACGTGTTAATGTTCATTGCCTAAACTCGTTATGATCACTTTACCTCCTGTGCCATTACAGAAAAAACCCATATTGTTTCCATAGCAGCCAAGTGTACAGTGCCCAGTTTGCTTGTTACAGGTCTTGTCGAGACAGCTTGTGCTGCAGGATTGGTCACATAGATCACCATGCCAACTATTCTGGCATCCCCCAAGACACTTCCCCGTGTTTCTGTCACAGTACTGAACATTTCTTGGTGGAACTAGGGCACAGTTCACAGGACAAGTCAAGTTACAGTGCTCGCCATATTTCCCCCACTCACATTGTCTGTCTCCTGTGACGGCCAAAGCTGAAATAAAGCACCACATGATGTTACAGTACAGAATCCCATCAGCGGTTTTCTTAAGATACCATCCACATTCAAATATCTTCACGCATGGCAACATCTGTAAAAACATGGTAAGTATCAAAATCATGTTAGACAAACCATTGATTCGTGACAGAGATTCGCCTATTTTCAAAAGTCTATTACTGTTTTTCTCAGTGAGGCTCCTACTAGCAAACTTGATTGTGTAATACCATTAGTGATTGTACGTTTACATCAATAATCATTCCATTTATCGCTCAAACCATACATGTAGGATGTTGTCATTTCCAGTTAACTTGTTTAAGTGGCATTTAGAAGGTGGTATGATGAGCAACAAGGAGAGTTCTATACATACACCTTCTTTAATATGATATGAGCGACGTTTCGGTGTAGCTACTAACACCGTTATCAAGCATATGATGTACAATACTAGATGCAAGGTATATTTATATACATGGTAAAGTTGAACAGTAAGTGATGAAGTTTACACACTTAATGAGGTAGATGTACAGGGTGGTGGATGTTTACACAAGGGGCCAAAGTTACACAAACATAGTAAGCCCGCCTACTAGTTTGCTCAAGAAATACAGTCCATTACAATACTGCCCAGCACCTTGCCCGCCTCTTAGCCCCCCTTGGAAAATCTGTTAATTCATTCATCACAGATTCCACTGATTTTTGTAAGAAGATCAGCACCATCAACAAACCAGGCCACCTTGTCAGCTACGATGTAGTTGACCTCTTCACTAATGTTCCCAGAGAACAAGACCTAGCCATCATTAGAAGTAGGATAGAGGAAATCCATGAAACCTTAGAAACCCATCTCACCCCTGACAGCATCATCCGACTCATCAACTCCTGCATCAGTTCAACCTATTTCACCTGGCAAGACAAGATCCTGCAACAAACCCACGGACTCCCATGGGATCACCCCTCTCACCCATCATCACAGAGATATATATGACAGACCTAGAAGAGAGAGCCCTACAGACATCGCCAATCTCCCCTATCTGCTGGTTTAGAAAAGTAGATGACACATTTGTCATCCTCAACCCTGATGATGATCCTAATACCCTCCTCAGCCATCTCAATGCCCAGCACCCTCGCATGAAGTTTACCATGGAGCAAGAAACAGATAACCAGCTAGCTTTCCTCGATGTCAGAATAGAGAAAGACAACAACAAGCTCCAGACCAGTGTATACCGTAAACCCACCCATACTGATCAGTACCTTCACCACTCATCTAACCATCCCCCACAAGTCAAGAGAGGAATAACGCCACCCTCAACCCGACAAACAAGCCCCCACGCCATCAAACAGCTCCGTTCATCATAAGCTTGCCCTATATAGGTTCAGCCAGCCACCAGATCAGCCGACTCTTAAAACACCAAGTCAACATTGATGTTGTGTTCCAGAGAGGTACTACTATACAGAACCTCCTAAAAGCCAATGGCAGACCAACCCCCACAACTAAAGAAGACCCCTCAGGCACAGTTTACCACATAAAGTGCGACTGTGGAGACTCGTACATCTGCGAAACCTCAAGACCCCATCCCGTAAGAATCAAAGAACATCGAACCTCTGTGAAGAAGAAAGACTCTAAATCCGCCATCTCTGACCACACCCAAGCTCACCCAGACCACAACATCCTATGGAACAGCATCAATGTACTCACCAGCAATCACACCCACTTCAAGATCAGAAGGCTACTAGAAGCCATTCACATCAAGAGACTCCAACCGGCCATGAACAGAGACCAAGGATATTACATCCCCACTCCCTACAACCAACTCATCACCAAGCAATCTTAATCCTATTATTCTCCTGTCTGTCATATCACTGGCTCCCCCCCCCCCTCCTAATCCCCCCACAGCTTACTATGTTTGTGTAACTTTGGCCCCTTGTGTGAACATCCACCACCCTGTACATCTACCTCATTAATTGTGTAAACTTCATCACTTACTGTTCAACTTTACCATGTATATAAATATACCTTGCATCTAGTATTGTACATTATTTGCTTGATAACGGTGTTAGTAGCCACACCGAAACGTCGCTCATATCATATTAAAGAAGGTGTATATCCATAGAACTCTCCTTGTTGCTCATTTCCAGTTAGTTGTTGATATGAGGTACTCACAGGTCGAAACTAGAAATACAGGAATGTAAAGACTCCACATTCTTCAAAGTTGAACCAACGTCGATGTTGCTGTCATTGCTGGGAACACCTATAGTCACAGAAATATGTCAAGTCAAGATGATAAAATACAGACATGTATCTGGCTGTGTACTGTCACCCAATTTTGTACTCCTGTGTATTGATTTGTACACATATAATGCAATTATTTACTACCTGTTACTCCACACCTCGAAATTCAAAGACAGAAATGGAAACTTATTCATTATGGATTATTAGAGTACAATTACAAGTACAGAATATAAAACAATGAACAACAGCAAATGTCTGAAAGTTGTTTTGGTTAGACCTAAAAAATATTTGATAAATGCTTTAAATTATGCATATAAAATAGGATACTTATCTACTACCTTAAAAACAATGCCTAATTACTTGTTTCCCTAAAGATAACAAATCAAAACTCTTTCGAAAAACATGGCGCCCTATCACTCTTTAAAATCTTACTAATTAGTTAGCTGCATTGACAATTGCAAATAGGCTAAAGCCAATTTTACCACTAATTATCCATGAGGATCAAACGGGTTTTGTATCGAGTAGATATATAGGTGAAGTCACTAGACTTATACATTAGATAACATTGAAAAAGAAATGAAACATTGGGCAAAGAGAACTTTAACCCTAATGGGCAGATATATCGTGTTAAAATCATTATTACTACCTCAGCTAAACCATTCACCCAGCAGTGTATCCAGCCCACCTAGAATCATTTTCGAAAGAAATGTTTTCAATTGGTTTGGAAATTTAAACCAGTAAGTCAAGAGAGATACAATGTCATTACAGCCTAAGTATGGTGGCATAAGTGTACCCATAGCAGAAAGAGTTATTGCAGCTCAGAAACTTAGTTTGATCAAAAGACTATCTGTAATTAGGTCCAAATGGGAATGTTTCTTTTATGATCTTTTAGTTGAGGAAAAATAATAAATTTGGCTGATACTTTCTACATAGAAACAATATTGTTTAAAATATCCACAACCTGTTTTGGAAAGAAACACTGTCATTACATGCATCATATTGAAACTGTTGTGATAATACTGGATGTAATGAATTAGTCAATTTGGTACAATAATAGCATAACAATTGGTGATAGGCCAGTATAATTTCCCCATTGGTATGAAAAGTGTATTACATATATAAACGATTTCTTCAACGAATTCAACATTTCAGTGGTTGAAACAATCTCTCGTCCAACACACACACAAATTAAAGAATCGGCTGAAACTTATCACAATAAACTTGAAAGTCAATCAGCGAAAGAGGAAGACGAAGCCTGGTTCCAGTCACAGTTAGGTGCCTTAGTACAGTTTGAGACAAATGTTGCTTCGTTTATTAAACCCTGTGATACAGAAAATGAAATAAGGCCTGAAGATAGCGTTTTGCAAGTCGGAACACGTAAGGGTTCAGTCATATCATCTGCTTCCTCTGCTAAAATGGAAATCTTGGCAAAAAGGGCCGAACTTGTTGCTAGACAGAAAGGATTAGAGCAAAAGCATCAACTGGAAGAAGAAGAGAATAGGCTAAAACAAAAGAGAGAAAGATTAGAACTCGAGACAGAAATGGAAATCGCAAATGCCCAGTATGCAATTTTTGACCAGTATGACCAAGAATCTAACAGTTCGCAAAAGAAAGATCATTCTCAAAAGTCCCTCAACCCATCAAATAACCGAAATGATGTGCTGAATCCACTTGCTAGAGAATTCACCCCGAATCAGAACAGAAGTTCACCAGCTGGAGTCAGCAATACACACTTCGATGAAGTGTGTAAACAACAGAATGAAATAATGCAGCTTGTGGTAGAACACCAGAAGCTAGCCAGTCTACCCATTAGAAAAATACCTACGTTTAGTGGCAACCCATTACAATTTAAGCCTTTCATAAGAGCTTTTGAACGTGGCATAGAAGACAAGACCATTAATCCCAAGGATAGACTCTATTACTTGGACCAGTACACCAGCGGTGAACCCAATGACTTGGTAAGAAGCTGTATTCACATGAATCCGGAAAGTGGTTATGAACAAGCCAGGTCATTGTTGGATAAGAAATTTGGGAACAAATACAAGCTTGCAGCAGCTTACATGGACAAAGCCTTGTCATGGCCAGCTATAAAGTCAGAAGACAGTGATGCACTGACCAGCGTTTCTATATTCCTGACAACTTGTGGAAATACCATGGCAGATATAGAGTACATGAGAGAATTAGAACATCCCAAAAACCTCAGGGAACTGATTCAAAAGTTGCCATACAAATTAAGAGAAAGATGGAGGGCAGTTTCATTTGATATCTTGGAAAGAAGAAATGTCACCTTTGCAGACCTTGTTCGTTTCGTGGATAGACAAGCACAGATACTGTCGAGTCCACTGTTTGGCACAATTGCCGATGACAGACAAGCTCAACCAAAGCCTTACCTGAAAGAAGCACCTAAGAGATTTAAGAGCTTTGCCACTGATACATCGAAATCTGAATCGCGAATTCACGAGGTGGCAACCAAAGAAACCTACCCTGGTCAGCCAAAATCAGAGACACAAAGTAAGCCATTCACAGCACGAGAGAGAGCTTTGAGGGCATTCGCCCAGCCATGCTGGTTCTGTGACGAGGATCACTGTATGGAAATGTGCATAAGACTTCAGTGTAAGACAGTGGATGAAAGAAATGACTTTCTAAGACCAAAGGGATTGTGTTTTGGCTGTCTACAGTTCGGACACACAAGTCGCCAGTGCCCCAGCAGATTGACCTGTCATATCTGCAAAATGAGACATGCAACGTGTTTCCATGACAACAATAAAGATAAACTAAAGAAGGAAAAGGATCAGACGAAGCCAAAGGTTGTAACAAACAACAGTTTGGCTACACGTCACAGTGAAGATCTCAAAGACTTGAGCTATATGCCTGTAGTTCCTGTTAGAATCAAAGTCGGCACTGGGGACAGATATGTAAAGACATATGCCTTCCTTGACAACGGCAGTTCAGCAACCTTCTGCACAAGCAGGTTGGCTGATGAGCTTCATGTCACAGGGAAGATGACAAATATAGTTGTCAGCACCATGACTTAAAAGAAATCTGTGAATACCTCCATTCTAACAAACCTAGAAGTAGGTGACATCCATGGAAGGAACTGGATCAAATTACCTACAGTATTCACACAGGAAGAAATGCCTATTTCCACAAGCACTATTCCCAAAGAAGAGTTCATTCATCAATTGCCGCATCTATGGGACGTCACACTACCACCTATAGATGCAGAGATAGGGCTGCTAATTGGCAACAATGTACCTATGGCATTGGAACCCCTGGAAATAGTCAATAGTCATGGTAACGGACCCTATGCTGTAAGAACGATTCTTGGCTGAATGGTAAATGGGCTTGTCCAGGAATCTGAATCTCCCAGTAAGATCTCAGTCAACCGAACTGATGTTCTAGCAGACGAGTCCCTTGATCATCAGTTGAGAGGATACTTCGACAGAGAATTTAACGAGCGCCTCAGCAATGATAAAGAAGAACTGTCAAGAAATGATCAGCATTTCTTGAATATAATGAACTCATCCAAGAGATTAACAGGAGGACACTACCAGATGTCTCTGCCATTCAAAGATTCCAAAATCAACTTACCAAACAATAAAGTACAGGCCAAAGAAAGAGCTATTTCGCTTAAGAAGAAGTTTCTGAAGAATGATGCTTTCTACAGAGATTACAAAGGCTTTATGAAGGATCTCCTAGATAAAGATTATGCCCAAAGGGTTCCCGAGAGTAAGAAAGATCGTCAGGATGGGAAGGTGTGGTACATACCACATCATGGTGTATACCATCCAAAGAACCAGATAAGATAAGAGTGGTATTCGACTGTGTAGCAGAATACAGAGGAAAATCACTAAATGACCACCTGCTACAGGGGCCGGATCTCACCAATGCCTTAATTGGAGTGCTCCTGAGATTTCGCCAAGAACCAATAGCTCTAATGGCGGACATTGAAGCCATGTTTTACCAGGTCAGAGTTGAACCAGATGATTATGATGTTCTAAGATTCCTTTGGTGGCCCAGTGGTAATCTCGATGAAGAATTACAGGAATATCAGATGAAAGTGCACTTGTTTGGCGCTGTCTCTTCACCAAGTTGTGCCAACTTTCCACTGAAAGAAACAGCAAAAGACAACAAGGACATGTTTAGCAACAATGTGATCCATTGAAAAGAGTTTCTATGTGGATGCCGAAATAGCGATTGAGATGTCACAGAAACTGAGAGAAATCTGCAGTAAAGGTGGATTCCGTTTGACGAAATGGATAAGTAACAGCAGAGCTGCAATAAACTCAATCACAGAAGAGGATCGAGCCAAAGAAGTTAAAGACTTAGACATAGATGATGCCTTGCCAGTGGAGAGGGCATTAGGTGTACAATGGTGTGTCGAATCAGACACATTTAAGTTCAGGATAGCAGTCAAAGACAAACCAGCAACGAGAAGAGGCATTCTGTCAATTGTCAGCTCCATATATGATCCACTGGGATTTGCAGGTCCTTTTGTTCTCAAAGCAAAGGGAATTCTACAAGACCTTTGCAGACTTAAGATAGGATGGGACGACGTCATTCCTATTCCGTACCAGAAAGACTGGACCAAATGGTTGTCAGAACTACAAAGGCTTGAGGAAATGAAGATAAGAAGGTGCATTCAACCCAAGGATAGTGATCAGAATGCAATATCCCAAATACACCACTTCTCAGATGCCAGTCAAAAGGGTTATGGAACTGTTTCCTATTTAAGACAAGTCAGTACTATTGGACAAGTTAATTGCTCATTTCTTATTAGCAAGTCTAGAGTTGCTCCACTTAAGACCATTACAATCCCAAGAATGGAGCTATCAGCTGCGACTCTAGCAATACGAGTGGACAGCATGCTCAAACGTGAGCTGGAGATTTCAGTGGATTAAACCTACTTCTGGACAGACAGCATGTCAGTTTTAAGATACATCGCCAATGATTCAAAGCGATTCCACACCTTAATATATAACATATAACAAGTTTTATGGATAACAACTTCTTTATTTTCGTGAGTGCGACGTTTCGATACAGATTCTTGTACCGTTGTCAAGCAAGAGTGATACATGAAGTGTAGGAGCTGCATATATATACTGTATATAACAATGAAACAACATAATAGACAAAGGAAACAACATAATTGCCATGATTGGCTAAGCAGTAAGCTGATGAAGCAAGTAAGTACATAAAGGATAGTGAATGGAAGCCAGAGATGTAGTTACAATGAGATGTTTATACAATGGATGCGATGTTTATACAATAGACTGGGCTTGGTGGAGGAGTGGATCATAAGCAGATGGAATGAAGTATCCTTGGTCACGGTTGATGGTAGGCTTGTGGCGTTTGATGTGAATGGCTTCTGTGAGCTTGCGTTTAGTGAAGTCCGTTTGGTTGTTGGCGAGAATGGTGATGTCGGACCACTCTATTTGATGATTGGGGTTGGCTTTGATGTGGTCAGAGATAGCTGATTTGGTGTCGGAATTAGCAACAGAGGTGCGATGTTCTTTGACTCGGGTGTTGATGGGTCGGGATGTTTCACCTATGTAGCATTGTCATCGCCCGAGCCGACAAGGGCAGAGCCACTGGTGAAGTAGGTGGAGTTGATGCAGGCGGAGGTGAGGCTGATGATAGAGTCGGTAGAGAGGCTGGTGTTGAGGGGTTGTTGGAGGTTGTCAATTCTGTGGCGTAGTGCTTGAAGGGCTTCATCCCGAGGTACATTGGTGATTGGACCTGGGTTGTTAAGCCAATTAATGTAGCTTAGGATGACATTGTTTAAAGTAAAAAATTCACTCCATACAATTTTATGGTAATTGTTACATTCAGATATAAGTAACAATTAGGGGCCGGAATGTTAGAGCCGAATTTTAGGCATTTGCTGTACATGCAAAATATTATATTTGTAACTTTGTAAGGGGTTTGTGCGTGAGAGGCTGCATGTGCTAGTATATAGAAATTAGTCGAGACATAAGAATCTGTCAGACCCTGCTGCCAGCAGATGTCCGAGCTACATTCACAGGACTGGTGGCAGCTGTGATTTACCACTGGAACTAAGACTCATAGAATAATTGTCTTTGAGGGGTCCTATGGGTTCTGACCTGATCAACCACGATAAGTGGCCGACCAAGAATTTAAGTGACACATGTGGAATGAAAAAGTGTGAGAAAGGAACAGAGAGCTTTAAGATACCGAAGAAGTAAGACATGTTTGTAAGTTTCTGAGAGAGAATTGTAGGATTGTGTGTTGTGGGCTAAGAGGATATACGGTTTTTGAACCTGTCCAACCACTGTCCAGCCACTGCCCAGCCACTGTGCATTCATTGTTTAGACATGGTCTAGTTACTGTCAAAATTAATGTTTATGTACTGTTATTCTGTCATTGTGTGGATTGTATTTAGAAGAAGTGAAATAAGAAAGCTTGGAACTTGAGATTAAAGGACGTTTTGAAATCACTGGACTGAGTTAAAACTTTTACATCCTCTACCCCAAACAGCGAGATAATTTAAGAACTCACATATACGTTGTTCACTGGTCCCTCGCTCTTCGGGCTCAGGGAACATATACAAACACCGAGAGTACATCAACCCCTGCCCGCCTCGTGACCAGTGAACAACTTACAATGTACACACTATGTATTTACATCAACACTACTCATTGTAAATTTACCTACTTTCAATTAGAAAACATGAAACTGCTGTAATGGAAATTGTAACATAAAAATGAGAAAAAAGGGAATCAAAAGTTAATCATTATGGATTATTAGAGTATAACTGCAATGACAGATTGAGTTACCTGAGATTGTTGTGTTTTTGTACACAATATGAAACAAGGAGCAGATGTTGTTCCGATGGTATCATAGTTTGAGAATTCACCTTCCGGGTTTGGCTGGAGATGTAAAACTACGGAAGCGTGTTTTCATCGATACCCCGCACGACGATTTCCTGTTTAGAAGGAACAAAACATTTGCTTGAAATTAGTAAACCAATTTGCAAGTGATTGAGTCACTCGATGTATATAAGGACGAATTAACATCGCACACAGAAACTGTGGGAATCCTTACAGTAACAACAAACTCTAACATTGTATTCATGTTGCGTGGTATACCAGGACACAGCATGACAATGTTGAAGGTTGTGTGTTTGGTATATCTCATAACGTTCTCAAAAGGTAAGAGTATAAACTTGTTATTCGCTTATACGTCCGATCATTCACTACAGCCCTAATCATTGTCAAGTTATTTGGTTATTCTGCATAATAGACACAAACCATGTTGATCAATGTTCCATGCACGGAAGAATTACTGTTTACTCGACATACACAGTTACCAGCAATGTCTCAATGAAATAGGATATTCATGAGGCTTAATGTGACCTTTCTCGATAGTCTCAACGTGCCTGAACCATGTTATTTCTCCTTCCGCTCAGCCCAGAGACCATATAATCTATTATATGGTCACTGTTCAGCCTTTGCTGCAATAACGCCATACATGAACTTTAATGTTGTCCACATTTGTTTCACTATCACAAAAGTATACGACAACAAACAATGCCATATCAAATTATATATTTTGTGAAACATGAACTGAAAAATTGTATTTATCATGTAGAGATTATGATCAGATAGCACGGGCGGATGCGTTCTCTGAGCATATAGACACGTTGGACTCCTTGCCTTTTGTGAAATTCGTCTTGATTGTCCTGTTAGAATTGACAATCCATAAACTCAGATTGCGAAAGCAAATGTCACACAAGTAATTGTGATGTTGCGTTGCTTTCATTTTCCCCATCGGAGAAGTCCTTCTCACAAGATATATATTCCGTTGTTTGGAGCAGGCTTATGACTATTACGCCCCAGTGTTGCTAAACATATTGTAGACCTTCAGCCTGACATAAACGCAGACCTTGCATGTTCAAGTTCAGATCTGACAGGTGCCAAAATTATTGATATCTCAGTGGGTTATTATTTGCCTAAGTAAGTGGAGTCCTTTCTACAACATCCGAGATAATTGTATCGTTGTCCTTCTGACATTCCCCCGAACGGAAGCCCTACCCATTTAGGGTACAATGTGCATGTTATAGAATTGTAGGGAATAGTCTTAAGACTTTTCTACTTTGACCAGGATTCTTCGAACTAGCAACAGTCATTTGAAAAAAATCAAAAGAGAAAGGGGTAGTGCGCGATATATCTGGCGGACGTATATGGACAAAGTTCGAAGAATGTTAATGTATAAATACAATAATAGAAATACCGGTTATGTTTAAAAAGTACCCTCAATTTGATAGAGATTATTGTGAAAGATCGCAATATGTAACATCATACGGGCCCAGATAAAAGTACATGTCATATGTCCCTTTTATAGACACGGGACGTCGTTGTTACAGGTAGGGCAAACACTTTCTTCCATATCTATCTGTGGGTTTGACGCTACATACATGCATTCAGATCATTGAGGAAGGTAGCAAGGCAAGTTCCCTCCATCACACACATAATTGTATAGATACCCAGTGTGATAGCGCTGCAGCAACTTATCAAAATGTACAACATACACAATCATCTGCAGTAATACTGCCATACCTAGCATCGTATTTATTGCTCTCTTACATGAGGTGAAATATCACAGGGTTGTCATAGTAACGATAATTTTGCATACTATTTGGTCCAATTTGGACAAATGGTCCAAAACACAGCGGCTAGGATCATTACCCAAACCAGGAAGTATGCGCATATATCTCCCATCCTTAGAGAGCTTCACTGGCTGCCCATCAGAGCCAGAATACAGTTGAAGGTGCTCTGCATTACATACAGATGCCTCAACAACACCAGCCCTGACTACCTTAGTGACTTACTGACTCCATATGTACCAGCTCGACAACTTCGCTCCAGTGACAGCAACTCACTCACAGTTCCTTCCTACAGACTAAAGTCCTTTGGATACAGAACGTTCTCTCACATCGCCCCAGTGCTGTGGAATACTCTTCCATCTGACGTCAAACTTTGTCCCACGTTCGAACTGTTCAAATCAAGACTGAAAACACACCTGTTCTCTCAATGCATCTGACATTTCCACTCCTTTCCTATCAAATTCAAATCTCTACTCCAGACTCTTAATGCTATTTTGTAGCGCCTTGAGCAGGCTTTATGCCTGGATTGTGGGGCATTACAAATGCACTTTATTATTTTATTATTATTTATTGTCTTAGTCTTTACAAAGAGTCTTTTGTGATTAAGTTATTCATATTATTACATGTTATCTTATTATGTTAGTTATCTGGCTATGACTTTCCTTTCCTTAAAGGGGTGAGTGTTGTGAGAGTGTGTTTTATAATTTGTATTATCATTGATTAAGTGATAGTTGTTATTGGGTCACAATGTTTCAAGTTTTAAGTGTGGGTTGTGGGTCACATTTCGCATCATATATGTTCAATAATAATACTATTTTTAGCGGTACGCCTTTTTGATAGCGCTTCAGAGCTGCCTCCTTGACTGTCGTATTTACGGCTTTCATCATGTCGTGTTTACGAGGCCGTTCGCAAATCTACTCATTGAATAATGATACAGCCACGCTTTGTTGCCTGTCTTCGTAAACATCGTCTGACCTACGTTCCAGACTGACACTGCTTGTCCTTATTCAACTCTCATTGTAAACAACCTTCAATTAGTATTTCTGCTCTCATTGTAACTGTCAAGATTCCGGTAAGGTAATATTTTATATTTGTGGCCCATTACTTAAGATTTGTGACTCTATTGCATTGTACTAAATATCTTTCTAAGATGCTTCGGTAAAAGATCAAAGGCGCCGACAGTACTTTATCAGACGATAATGTGCACTTTTTGAATTACGTCACAATATATTGGCGTCACTGCGCCATTCTTGTCTGTCCCCTCGTAATCGAACAATTTTGCATTACGTCACAATGTAAGCGACGTCACGATGCATGTCAGTTGTCATCGCCTCGTACGGACTCCTACAGTAAACTACTCCGCTGCATCCCGTTTCTTGCTTTGCAGTTGCTTGACGCTGCTAACATCACTGGTGGAAACATTACGTTTATGTTTTCCGACGGTTAAAATGTCTCAATTCGACTCACAAGTTTTCAGCGACACGGTAACGTTCACAATGGTTACATTCCCACAATGCAATCGTGGAATATCGCTTGACTACTCAGCTTCATCTGGATGTACTGATCTAAACTTACGTTGGTAGTAGAAATGCGACGTTCATATTGCCCCATATGGTTTACGTTAATCACAGATGTGCGTCCTCGTACTTTAACTATAATAGTTCAGGGCGAAAGTGTACTTTATTACACTATACATGGTGGTAGAGCGAACTGTATTTCTTAAGTATTGTCATTCAAAATAGCTTGCTCGTTGTTTGCTCAATATATTATTGAATATTTTGGACTTGTCTGTGTTATATTTTGCTGGTTCAAAGGTGATTCTTAAACCTTTTGTCAAGGCAATTTATTAACCGTAACAACACTCCCTAACATACATATATCGCTCTAGCCCATAGACCCTATATTTTAACCTTTTAAACATACATCAAGTGAATGTCAAGAAAGGCACGCACTTTAATAGTGGTGCTCAGTCATGGGTATCACATCGCCATGTGTTTCTAATGATTTCAGTGCATTATGGCGTGGTCGGACGCGCTAACAAAGTCGATGTGACAGTTATGTTACAGAGCCATTGAAATGCATGTTAAAGTAGTGTCAATCTTGCAACACTCTATTTACCCATTACCAACCGTTTACGCGTGTACTAATTATATGATAACCTTAGTCATACGAGATTCCAGAGGTATTGACATGCATGTCCTACAATCACAACATTTATATATGTTACACATGCTAGAATACACATGAAAACCATATCCAGATTTACACACTTGTGAAATACATGTAAATGCAGAGTTGAGTGTCCGTAAATTTTAACACCCCTTTACACGTGTGTAAATCTGACAGCCAGATTCAAATCTCTACAAAGGTATTACAATGGGAGTACAAAAAGTAATAAAGTATAATAACATCATCAACAAAGACGCCTCACTGCAAATACGATAAACTTTCAAAAATAGGCCGAGTAAGAATGATGTCCACACAATTGCTGGTATTCTTGTAACTTCAGATCTACTGTGAGATGAAGGGCAAAAGTTCGCTCGCCTTATAAACCAAAGGAAAATTTCCATAGCTCAGCATGATGAGTTTAAGGTCCGTAGTATCGTTGTACATTCTACGTTTAAACACAGAGCACACCACAGCTCCGCGCCAAATGTCAACAGGTACAAAGCATTACATTTGGAACATTTCATACTCAGTCACTCTCCCATTAATGTCTTCATTGTTCTCTGTTTTCAGGATAGTAAGTCATTTTCTTGGTGGTTTATTAAACCTCATTTTCTTTTCAGGTGACCAGTGCAGTGTCAACCACCATTGTTCAGACTGTGACAGAACCGGATATTGTCGCACCGACTGTGACACTGGGTATTTCGATCAGACATGTAGCTCAGTATGCAGCAAGACCTGCAGAAACTATTCCTGTCGGTTGTCAACCTCTGGCGTTGGTGATTGCACTGATGGTTGTGTCCCAGGATATCAAGGTCCAGAGTGCGACATACCATGTGACAGTCCAGGAGGTAGCTGTACACCATGTCGAGGTGATTGTGATGGAGGATATTGTCAGCTGGGCTCATCCTGTGTGTCTGGATGTGTACACTCCTACTATGGGACTGATTGTAAGTCGTGCTCCAGTGGATGTAAATCCTGCAACAGGATGACAGGATCGTGCAGAGAGTGCCACCCTGGATACTTTGGCCCAAACTGTGGGTATTCCTGTGACCACTGCCTGGGATCCTGTGAACATGGATGCACAGAAGGCTGTCTTTCTGGATTTTATGGCGTGTTCTGTGACAAGACATGCAGTGACAAGTGTGGACCGGACCCCAACATCTCTACTAACAAACCTCTACTGGCGCCAAACACTGGAGTACGTGACTGTCACAGAGACAGTGGGGACTGTATCCATGGATGTGACGAGGGATGGCATGGCCGACAGTGCTCTTCTGTGTGTGGTTCTAACTGTAGAAACTCCAAGTGTCATATAGACACCGGGTCGTGTACAGATGGATGTGCAAATGGCTTCTATGGAGGGCGCTGTCAACTCACGTGTAACGTCTGTCTTGGTGGTGTCTGTGATCAGAAGACTGGCACCTGTTCCAATGGCTGTCACCTGACTGGAGGAAGATGTGACTCAACCTGCACATCCAACTGTTCCGTGGAGGAATGTCTGAGACTGGAACACTGCAACCGAGGTAACTGCAACAATTCTTCTTGGTTAACCAGTGGCCTAACTATGTGATCAATTCAGTTTAATGCGTGATTCTGTTATATAAAACTCTATTATCTTTGTTTTACAGAAGTCGCCAGTGGTATGCAAGTAGCCACCCTGTCTACAACGATACTGTTTGTGGTGGTTGGCAGTTTGGTGGCGGTGGGGATGTGTTGCCGTAGACGTGGTGGGATGCCAAGGTGAGAGTGTGTGGCAGACAATATCGTTAGAAGGACTTGAATTTGAGCATTCACCATCATGTGAACACAGTATTGCAGTTGCATACAAAGCCAGAGAATACCCAGTCTCCCGATGCAGGCCTGATACGAATTTGGGAATATTCAGTAATATGAACATAGTTGTCCTGATGATATATGACGGTGGGGTAGAACGGGTTGTTGCACTTGCTGTTGGTGATTTCCTATGTTGAAAGACGTAGCAACCCTTCTTTGGCCTACCAGAAGTCCAGATCTCAATCCTACAGAGTCGCAGATTTCGCCAAAGAGATACCGCAATACAAAATCCATCAAGAATAGAACGCAATATATCAGCATCATATTCAACGTCTGATACACTCAGTGAGGAGTCAATGATGTTTTTGCAGTTGGTGGAGGTCACAGTTTTAATTAAAGTCACGTTTAGATTTGCCATTTAATTATTCCTTGAGGGTGAATGTATCCAGATAGTAAGTTAATCTGATATTGGGATATGTTACGTTATGGTTAATGATACCCTGAGCGGTCCATGAATGCTGAGCTGACTAGAAGCAATCAGAGACTCTAGAATTAGGCAGTAACTCCTTGCATTTCTTGTTTCTTCAGACAAAGTCCACGGGAGAGAGAGATGGAGTGTCAACAGCAAGCCCAACAGGAGCCTGAGATGGATGCCCCCGAGAGTGGCCGACAGAGAGAGCAGGCATACGAAGAAATAGATGTGAATGACACGGGACCAGTTATAGTGTTTCTGTGAGACCTGGTAAACAGTGGAACAGCCTTTGTGTAGGATCATGAATACAATGGACCAGGCGCCCGTTCCTCAAAGCGATCGTAGCACTATGACAGTCGAAAGTCTATGTTAAAGTATGGTAGTTATGATCATCTTAGATGTGCGATTGCTTTGTGATACATAAACTACTGATAGTTCAGACTTTTCTCTCCTTTCCTCGCTGGGACGACAGTTTTCCCAAACACTTAATTTCAAATATCATCTACCATCTGTTGATGAGGTTCGAGTTCAGGAGTCAATAGTAGCGTTTGATCAATTGGCACGTTATGGCACAGAATGGTTGAAGATGGATGCAACTTAACCCAAGTTAGCTTCCTATGTAGGGTGGAATTCCAGGATTTCGCAGAACAACATCAGAAAGTTAGCGTGAGTAAGTCTTTCAATGTATAGCGAGGTGTGAATGTCAGAAGTGTTTATAATTTGTCAGTGTTTATAATATTAGAATGGATTATTGATTGGTCTAAACACTAATTTGTCACTGTTCATTTTTGTTTTCAGTAATCTTCTATGTGCGAAAATGTGGATTTTATTAATTTTTATTTGATTTGCTTTCATTTGATTTGTTGTAGTCGACATTTTCTTTACGTAAATAAACTGACTGATGTCAAAATCCAAAGTTTCTCCATAATCATTCCCTTTTTCTGTTTTGATCTGTGACGGATGAAGTGACTGAAGGGTAAACATATTAATAATAAGGAACAACTGATTGAAATATCAAATCATTTATACCATCATAAGTAGGCAATGGTACGTTTCAAAGTCGGAATGGGAACACGCAGTCATTTACACATTAACAACAGCAAAACACACACACACACACACACACACACACACACACATACACGCACACATGTCCATGTTCAAGATTCACCGCTTTGTTGGTTGTTCACTGCTTGGCAACAGTAAACGAAAAGTCAGCATCGGGAATACATTACAATCAAAAAGTGGACGGTAATGGTATGACATGGCGTCCACATGGGGGGAGATTGGGGCGACACCGATACAACGGCTTTTAGCAATATTCCAGCAATATCAGAGTTGGGAAAACTAGAAATGGCTTCCACACTTTGTACCCATGTGGGGAATCGTACCCGGGTCTTCGACGTGATGGTGGGGCAATGTCTACAGTAGTAGTAGATACAATAGGGGTCCAAGACCAAGTCCAACAACAGCCTCGCCCGCAATTGCATACTACTTTTGAAGCCCCAGTTAACTTCCCGACCCCACATGATACAATAGTGTCACATGTGGCACTACTGTGTCACTATGACCGTGAACTAGCACTTTCCTGATCACGTGGCACTATTGTGATTAACTTATGTCATGTTGACAGGAAACAGTTGGTTACAGGATACTATTGGGATCACTTGGTAAGTGTTAAATATTTTGCTTGGGGGGCAACATTGTGCCGTACGGCATGATCAATAACTCCTCTCTAACGAAACCTCTCCCTGGCCCAACTCTCAAGTGGTACAAGTTCGGCTCGTCGGCTTTGATGTCCACTTTATCTACATTGTAAATTTTGACTGACCATATCGGATCGGTGGCTCGCTTACGACTATCACCCTCGTGTTCCCCAGGCTCGTGTTCTTTCTCCCTCCCATGCAATGGTGCAGCCAACTCAGCCCCTATTGATTTTAGTTTGATAGCGTCGGCTGGTTTCTTGCCAGTGAGACGGGTGGTTTCGTGGTTGATGGCCGACACCACCTGAGGTAGCCGTGCTACCCATTCAGTCGATCGTTTCCCTGGGTTGGCCATCTCTCTCGCATACTGATACCCAAATAAGCACTCGGCCAAAGTCCGATTGAATCTCTCAACTATCTCTTGGCTGCGATGGGCTCCGGCCATGCCACGCCTGACCTTGGTATCGTGTTTGTCTAGCAGGTGTGACAAAGCACCCATGAACTCCCGCCCGGGGTCGACTTGCAGCTCTGTGGGCCACGTCAGCGGACTGTGTTTGTACATGCGTTCGAATCCGCGGGCTACCTGGACCGAGTCTTTCGCGTGTTAAGAGTTCGGCTTCTTTGTAGCGGCGGTTAAGGCATACTTGTACCTCCTGTTGTGGGGTAGGAACAGGAGATCGGCCTGGTGAACACTATTGAGACGGTAATACCGAACCTTCTTCGAGGCACGTTGCGTGGTGCTGGTAAATAGATCTGCCACAGGGCTTGTTTTTCAAGCCACCCTTTTGCCTAATCCGGGGTTACTCGCGTCATTTTGGCCAGCTTATGTATGGCTCTAGCTCCTTTCCAGTACCCCCGCGGGCTGTAGTAAATATCCTCATACTTTCTTTGGTTCCGTGACATTCCGACATATATACACCTATGTTCTCGGTTCAATTTTCTCATGCCCGTACGCGTACGTTTTGATCCCATCAATAGCTATCCAATGCTTCGTGTCCATCGGCGGCAGGGACGTCTTGTTTATAGTCAGTCCATATATCCTATGCCCATCACTTCTAAGCATGTTCATTTTATGCCTGAAGGTATTTGTCTTGAACAGGGCTTCCTTGAATCTGGCGTGTTTGATGTGTTGTTTAACCACGTACTTCTTAACACCCTTCACATTTCGGATCTCACCATTGTCGGCCTTCAGGATAGAGTACATCTTGGGTCTCAAGCCTATGGCTATGGGAGTGCCAGCACACTCTTTCGTCATCTTACCGAGGACCTTTTTATTTACCCTTCTGTGTAAAGCATGGTCCTTGGGGTAGTCACTGGTGTCGTACAAATCGAGGCGTTTCTTCACGTCCATCAGCTGGTCTGGTCGAACACAAGCACCCTGTGTATTTTGGTCAGCCTCATACCCAACGACAGGTACAGCTGTAGGTTGCGATAGTGCACGATGTACTTGGTCTTATTCATTAAGTTGGGCACGAGTTTTTCCACGTCTGACACCAGCCCACCCAGCAAGTTATGTTGGTACTCGGACATCCAGTCTGGGTTAACCTTCATACGTTCGGGGGCCAGGGGGTAGCTGTTGAGCGATGTGTGTAATGCCTTGGGGTATTCCAAGTCCACCTCGAGGATTTAACCTTTGTTCGAATCCGGTGCGATGCTCATAACATCAAACTCGGGCGAGGTCCATTCGAATCCCCCTGTGGGGAGATGCTGGCTCATGGCCCAACCATACAGGTTGTTGGCGTCGAGGTAGAGAATATGATTGGTTGGCTTGCTCGGGTCGTAGCCTTTCACGTATTGATTATTTGCTTTTGTGTATCGTTTGGTAGCCATGGAAAACCCACCTCGCAAGCCTTTCTCAATGAATAGGTGCATGTCGTAATCTGTGAGCAATTCCAACTTAACTCCGGTCTTTTTCAGCAATGCATAGATAGCAAGATAGACCTGGGCTGGTGTAGTACCATGCGGGGTCGAGTTGATACTGTTTAAAACACGTTCTCCTTAACCTCTCGAACACGTCGTCTAGCAGGAGTACATCTGTCCTCAAGTACAGGACGTGGTAGTCACCCAGATTCTTACAGCCCAGTTTATTCCATACATTAATCACGTGCGAGTAATCGTCTTGGGTGATTGTCGGGTCGGTCAGGTTGCTGTAAAATCGGTTGATAGTAGGCAGTCAGGTCTCGGCAAACTTGGCCCAACCATCCATGTACTCGTACGGGTACACACCCTTACTCATCAGCAGGGGTCAAGTCTCGGCGTCCGTATATGTCGTTCAGTGATGGGGAAGGTATCGTTGGCCTTGACCAGACTGTCAAATGATGACACGAGGAACTGAACTGAGTCGATGAACCTCAGACCATTCAAGCTGAAGGAGATGTATCTCTCCATGTTGTTGAGGATGCACGTAAGGGTTGCCATCGATTTCGCGATGGCCTGCATGATCAAGTGAGAGTCGTACCCTCTCAAGTTGTGGAAGACCACGGGGATGTTTATTGTCTTGGGGGTGATTCTAAGCTTGAGGTTACACGCATTGTGAGCTGCGCCTCCATACTTACCGCTGACATGGCAGTGATCTCTCACTCAATCACCGTTCAGTTGGCTATCACACACATGGCAGTGAGTGCTGCAGCCGTTAGCTAGCCGGTCCGCTTGAGTCATATGCATGGGAACGACTGTGTAAAGTGCATTCCTAATACTCTTCCTCCTGCAAACACTTTAGAACTTTTCAGCCCCGTCGGGACCCCTGTACGCTCGGAGTTTTAGCCTCAACGGGTTTGACCAAGGCTTCGAAGTCGGCGTAGATGACATAAGACACGGACATCTGGTTCTTGTGGTTGGCAAATGTTAGGATATTGTCGCCTTCCTTGGGCTTTGTCAACACTCACCAGTCGCCCTGGTGGGAGTCAACTGATCCGTGATGAACTAGGATTCATAGATTACGGTGGCGCACGGCCTAAGCTTCCCCCAAAGGTCGTCCAAGATCTGCAAGCAGCCAGAGCCGAACTCAGCGGTGAAGGTGATATGCCCCTTTGGACATCGTTCACAAAAGTGATTTTTCCCGTCGTATTTCGATTGGTCGTGCAACAGCCTTCTGAGGTGTTTTATCCACGTGTAATGATACTTATCACCTCGCTGGATCATGAATATATTGATAACGTGGTGGGGTCCCCCCAACATTGGACTGACCCTGTGCACGATCGTTGTGTTGCTTTCGTGCCCTAAGACGTTTATGGCTACATCATTCTGTTTTTCTATTTTAGTGATCTGAGATATGGGGGCGGGTTCATCTATACCATCCCAGTTGAGCCCATCGTCTTAGGGATAGCTAGAAAGCCTGACCAAGGCTGACCTCATAGCTAACCTCATGCAATTGTCTCCTCTATTCTTGACATTGACCATGGCCTGTTTTGTCTTGTAGTAGGGGGCAAGTCTAGGTACGACCGGCCTCTGAACGGCACGTAGTTAGCTATGTCTAGATAGACATTATCGATTTTATCCACGACCCATCCGGAACCCATGTGCTTGAAGCGTTCTAGATATTCTCGTAACTGCTGAAAACTGATATCGATTGACTCGTCTATAGTCTCGGTATGAGTCACGACTTCTTGTTTACCTCGGAAGTAAGGCTGAACGTACTCAATGACCCCCCCATTGGGGGTTCCCCCCACATTCTGCTGTTTATTGAGCGACATTTTCACTGTGATTTGAAACTTTATACTTCCCAAATCGTTTAGTTCCTCATTCACTTTATCAGCGATTAGAGGCTTGATATCGGCGATGTCAATTTTCCTATCAACATGCATGCACCAGCCTCTCAAATAGTTACCTACAGCGCGCTCAGTGCGCATGAACTCTAGGTCAATATCTTTGTTCTGACGTAATAGTTCGAGTAACTGTGGCTTCCTCATACGGGAATAACCTACTAACCCCAACTCGCGGGCCTCCTGTTTGAGTTGTTTCACAGTGTGGGGCTTTGCTACGGGGTCGTGTAAAAATACGACTAACCCGGCTCTACCCAGGCGGGAATAACCCGTCAACCCAAGCTGTTTTGCTCGGAGTTTTAGTTGTTTTACCGTGGGAGGGGGTTGTATGTTAAGTGATCTCAACAGCTGAAGTTTCCTCATTCGAGAGTAACCAATTACACCTCGCTGTCTTGCAATCTGTTTGAGCTCTCCAGTAGTAGACATTGTGTACACACATAACTAGGTCAATCTCTATTGGGCCGCCGGGAAAGTAACTCAAAAAATTTGTGCACCAATAATAATCGTATCGATTATTGGCTCAGTGTCGTATTCCCGTTTTATTATTTCCAGAATGTCGCTGATATATGAATGTAAATCAACTGATTAAGTCACAATACACTGTCTGAAGACATCCTGATTTACAACAATCATCATTTGACAGTTGATGTGCCCCAATTCTTCGAGTTTGTCAATAATAAGAGGCTTGGCATCAGTAATAGATACATGTTCAATTCGCCAGCTGTTCATTATTTTTATACTTGTAAATAATCTCTAATTACACCTCTATCTTGAGGAGGTGCCTACGTTCTTTTCTGTAGTGTTTTTGTTCTCGTAGATAAGATGATGTCTGACAACGTTTGCTCCGTGAGCTTTGCATTGGCAGTAGTGACATTTCACCCCGATACCACACACAGAACATGTGTAGTTGATACTCTTTATATGAAAACAACAGTACCCCTCAATCCTGCATCTCCTACCGCATGCCTCGGTCTTCCCCATAAGTATGTACTGACATTGGTACGGGGCAGGTCTCATCTTTGGTGTACTCATATGAGTACTTAGTCTAATTGTTTTACAACCAACCCAGTCGCTGCTAGACCCAGCGCGATAAAGACCAGTTCCCGGTCCTTTTGCCCCGGGGATGGTGTGTAGTACTGAGCGAGTGTGGGCTTATGGAGTGGTTCGAGCTGTTTACCGGTTAGCAGGTGTAATTCTCTCACTCCGGCTTCAACATCATGGAATGTTTTAACGGCATGGGACCACGATGGAGTTGATCGTTAATGTAATCGATCCCCTGTACACGTTTCTTCGTGTACTTGGCTTGCGCTGCTTGAAATTTCTCAAAGGCCAATCGTGACGCTTCCGTACAGCTTGTATCACGGCCGCATTCGACCCCCGTAGTTTCGAGAAGAGGTAATTAATCCCGGAAAATGCCAAGGCGTTTACTAACGCCCCGCCGACCATCATGGCGATCGTAGCCACCTATATATAGTTACATTTACTTCAAAATATTTTCCGGTAGGATCCTTTGTTTTACAAGGATGTCCTTGGTGGCCATCGCCATACCCAGGTTCATTATGAGCAAACCCATATCCTGCAGGTTGAAATCTAGCTTGATAGTCGGTTGTTTAAACACCATTTTGGTCAACCGAGCGTACCCTATGGCTAGACTGGCGACCACGGTGGCGTGGTATGCATCATTGACGAACGTTTTACCCTCAGACATTATGTATATGATATAAAAATATATATTTATAACATGATATGTGGGTTGACCTCTAATTGTGGGGGAGGGATACCCTCCTGGGGTGGTTGTTTATTATATAATAATAATGAGAGAGCCACGGCAGCAGTTGCGCCTGCAATCCACAGGAGTGGAGCCTGGCTTCACGTGTAGTTACTCTTATGTTGGTTAGACTACCTTTTTTGACCGGCAGCTACTCTCTTAGGGTTCTTCTGCCTGGTGACTGTAGGATTCACCTCCTAATGAGGGTTTCCCTCCTGGGGAGGGTTCACCTCCTGTGTCATTTCTTGGGCAGCATCCATCTTGTATACTATTATTATTATTTTTCCCCTCCTTAAATTGGCAATGCTTTGCGGTTTATAATCGCCGCCGTCACTGGGGCTAAAAACATACCGAACATAGCCGATCCTATAGTCTTTGTCATCTCGGCCCCGAGTCTAGTCTCGTATCTCGCGTGCAGCTTATCCATTTCTTCGGTTGACATTTTGTGAATTTTATCGGGAGTGTAGTCCCCAAAGTATTTAACAGCCAACGCTACCAGTCTCTCAGTCTTGTCATCGTCCCCTCGCTTATCCCCCTCCACCAACAGTTGTTCTAGCAATTCATCACGCTCCACCTTATAATGTAATAAGCAAGTTTTATTTTAATAACATAATACCCGATGCAGGTGGAACACAGCGAAATGAAGGTTAAGTTGCACACCAGTCGCACTGGTGGGAGTCAACTGATCCGTGATGAACTAGGATTCATAGATTACGGTGGCGCACGGCCTAAGCTTCCCCCAAAGGTCGTCCAAGATCTGCAAGCAGCCAGGGCCGAACTCAGTGGTGAAGGTGATATGCCCCAACGTGCTAAAGAAACATCAGACAGTATCGAAAAAATATTGGCCACGTACCATGCCAAACCCTTGCCGGGTCTCGAATTTACCCTGAGGGAACTGCGAGGCCTAGACGAAGCCTTGAAACGTGTACGCGGAGAACTCGTGAACAACATGGGAAACTGAACGAAATTGATGAGCACATCGCTCGCGAGAAAATAAAACTCACAGAAACGGAGGACGATGGTATGAAACGCCGTATCGAGGAGAGAATAAAAAACTTGGCAGACGAGAGACGGACTCTGTTGGAATCTGCTTCCTCGAACTGGGAAGCCGTCCAATCCCAGATCGCCGCGTGCGGGAAATCATCGATCGAGTCCTAAATGAAGATACCACGTTGACCAACAGGATCCGAATCCTCTTCCGAGAACAAGGCATCACAATCACCAGCATTCTGACTGCATTGGGCTTCATCATATCGACCCTGGTCGTGTCGCTGATGCCTGCCGGCGGCCTCGGGGGCGGTGGTACACCAGGTGGTACACCCACTGGTGGCGTCAGGGACTGGATGAAAAAACACCTGAAATCCCTCGGGGAGGCCCTAGCTAAACTCAGTGGTAAGGGCACCGAAGCCCTGCCCGGCATCCTGGGTAGCATCGTCTCGTGGCTGCTCAGCACGCTGGCTAAAACTATCACGTGGCTTGGGCAAAACCTATGGGCAGCCGTCGTCTCCTTTTTAACCAAATGAGACCCAAACCGACCGCGACCCCGCCAACCACCAGCGCTGTTTTACGGTCGATGTGCTGCTGATTGGCCGCCTGCACGTGTGGCAATTTGGGCTGTGGTCGTGTGTTGAACCCTGGACTCCGGGGGTGGTACGACTATACCCGTTTCACCCGTGGGGGGTGGCACGTGGGGGATATTGACATCGGGGTTGATACCCGGCTTCTGGTCGGCTGTGGCTATGGTTATTTCGTTGTTGTAGCCCACCACTTTGTTGATTCTCAGTCGCATGTCACTCGGAGCCATGTACAGTCCCACGTCGCAATACGTAGTCGATTTTCGACCGGGCGTATTCCAACACGTCTTGGTATCGTCGGATGGCACCCAGTAGATCGATCAGGGAGGCTATGGCATCCTCGACGTTAGCAACGAACTGTTTCTGTTGGTCTAAGGCAGTACCCGTACCGATGATACTGGAACGCGTTTGATTCTTAGTGCCCAGCACGGCCCACACATACGTTTGCCTCGAGTCGTTGAAGCATTCGATGCCGACACGATTGAACCCCCTCGATGTGTCCAACATGAACTTTTTCCAGTCATCTGTTGGCACCTGCTCGACTTGGTAATCCTTCCTGGCATCAAAAGCCATGAAACGGTCATCCCACTCGTTTGTTGTGAGGTGATGATACGACTTGTACCCCCATTCTTTCATTTTCTCGCCACACTTAATGATCAAGAGACTCGGAGGGATTCGATCTGCCCAGCGAGGAAGACGCCTTGTACGTCCTACACTTGAAAGACAAAGTGTATAGGCGGGCGGCAATGGCCGATCATGTACCCAAAATCACAATCGGGGGTCTAGGAGGCATAAGAAACGGCGTGTACGTGCCGCAGCCTCTGGCAGACGTCCTTAGGGAGCCCAAATGGTTGATCAACATGACCGTCACCGCACCTTATATCTCGTTAAACAAAGATGGCTATGTCTCCGAAATTAGGAATAACGGTACCTCTCTTGGGGTTTTCATTACGGGGCCTGATGTAGGTGTCCCGTTAACCCCGGATTGAACGAGCAACATGTTAGTTGCACTCAAAAATAATGAATTAAGTTTTTTCGCCCCCAATTCCCAACTGAAGTTTATATATGTGACCGTACCCTCCACACTCATCATAGAAGTCCATTTCGGGGGAACCCTTTATAGGTCAGCATTACCACTTTTACCCGGGTTGACAATGCACTGGGACGCCTTACATGGGGGCTAACGTTGCCGTATCGTCGTACAACCAGGCTTCGACCCCTTAATAAGCCTCCATGGGGTTCGTGTGAGAGCAGAGGAGCCTATTATCCTCTCACCTATTTCCCTGCCTGAGAGTCTGCACCTTGTAAGTCTCAAATACGTTCAGGAACGATTAAATAGCACACAATTAGAAAATATCTCATAAGATATATTATATGTACACAGGATGGGTCTGTACCCAGTCGTAGAGGAAGTCGCGAAGACCCTGGAAACCGTCGATGGATTATTAGACAGTTATGTGATGTAAAACGCGAACTAGAACAAGACAGCGACACGCGGAAAGCACTTTATAAGAAGTACCATAGAGCTTTCAATATCGTGGACGGGACTGATACTGCCCTTATGGCAACCAGCATGGGACTAGGGGCGGCAGGTGTTGGGTTGTTAGCCACCATCGTGGCCGCACCTATAGTGCTAGGCATTGAAATAACAGCTGGGGTGGTAGGGGTGGCAGGGTTGGTGTTTAAGATTACATCCTGCAAATTGCATCGTAGAGCGTTGAAACACAACGAAATCAGGGTACTAGCTGAAGCAAAGCTGAACACAGTAAGCGAGCGTATTTCCACGGCACTCAGTGACAGTAAGATCTCAGAGGAGGAATTTTGTTCAATCCTCTCTGAACTCGACAAGTACCATAAGATGAAACAAGAAATCCGGTCCAAGTCTCGTAAGTCTGCTATCAGCGAAGACGAGAAAAAAAAGTACATAGAACAAGGTGTACGAAAAACCCAGCAAGCCTTCATTACGAACACCAAAGAGATCATAGGCGATTCACATTAAACTGTTTCATCGAGGTCAACATGACATAGAGCTATCACGTGATCAGGATCGTGGTCATAGTGGCACAGTAGTGCCACGTGTGACACTATTGTATCATGTGGGGTCGGGAAGTTAACTGGGGGTTCAAAAGTAGTATACAATGGTGGGTGAGATCTAAGGGCCTGACAAAAGCTTTATTTGTGAAATAAAGCTTTGCAGAGGCTTTTGTTGGACTTGGTCTTGGACCGCTATTGTTTCTACTACTACAGTATATTTGTTGATAACGACCTGACTTATTTTGACAAACTGTAGTCTTGGTCCCGCCACTTGCTGTGTAAAATACGAAATGGGTTTACGACCTGGAAGTACATTTCACAAACACTTTTAATCTGAGTTATTATGTTCTCCAGTGTAATTGAAACATAGCAGCCAATGAACATAAACTGAAACCATTATATAAACTAAAGGTGTGAACAGCTCATGCTTGTGAGCTGCACGTTTCAACAAGAGGAGACGACAGTGACAACATTGCCTTAATCGGACATCCGCTTTCCTTGGGTCAAAATCTACAACTTTTCAAATAGATACGTACCCTCAGAAATAATCACATGTCTGTACTTTTATGTTCTCAACTTTGAAATTAGTAGCATTCTTGCCCAGTTATCTATTAGATGAACCAAATGACATCTACACTTCCCGTTTTTTTTATCATACTTGTGAGTGTCTACAGCAAGTCCAAAGTTTCAGTCATGTGTGACGTAACATGTACCTCAGTCAAGGAAACATCATATGATTCAAACTTAAACATCTGACAAGTCTTTCATATTTTCCAGCAGTTAAGTGGAAGCAACCACTTTGAACACTTCAGGTTATTACATCAGTGTGGTGGGAAGTACACGTTTCCCGATCTAATTCCAGTAGATCTGCAGGTTCGACATGCAACATATCACATTGTCCAGACCACGTGCTTTGATAGAAGATGAAATCAGTACTATAGACAATGATGGTACAGGACCAGGCCCCTCCCAAGGGCTCAATTTTAAAAAGTGAGCCCTTGGGAAGGCCCTAATCCCGTACCATCATTGTCTATGCTACTACTGAGTTGCATGAACAATCTGACGAAAATCGGGCGAATAGTTTCTGAAATATGTGAAGCTGAAGTAGAATTTGTGAAAAACTGTTTCTAGAAGTCTGGTGCGCTCAGCTTATTAAACGGGTTCAAGACATCCTTTGTGTTTTTGTAGACGAAGCCCAGTTTAGGAGGAGGATGCAATCTCAGGATAGACCCGTTTAACTGACATGCATCAAACAAGTCCCCGATGGTGTAATCGGTTGAGATGCTAACTTATGATGTGTAGTTTGCGTGGCTATGCATTGTGTGTTCGTATACCACCGTTGCCTCAGTGGGTTCCTTGCAACTTACCTGTGTTTTCTTGGCGGTAGCAACGAATCAGGATCACATCATTTGTGCTCAGCTTAATTGGGGGCACTCTCATGGTGAGAGAACATAAGCCGACTCATAAGTCCCCTAGGGTGAAGTTGCCCAACCTCCATCTTTCTACTTCACCCTAGGGAATTTGTGGCTCCCGGAGACGTTTTGCTTCTTTTTTAAAAAACCTTTCTTTCTTTACCTATTGTTACAACCACCACGACTAATCCTCGGCTGTCTACACGGCTGTGATGTGAAGCAATTTATCATGAATCTTCTCCGATAATTATTTTTTTTGGTTTTCGTAAAGAAGGCTTGTCGGGCTTCTTGCTTCCCTTGTTCCCACAGGTAAAGCCGGCGTTCCGGGGGAATGGGGAGGTCATACAACACCAAACCGGTGTAGATCTGCATCATGGTCGACCCTATAGTTTTTGTCATCTAGACCCCGAGCCAGGACTCGTATCTCACGTACAGGTTATCGACCTCATCGGCGGGTAGTTTCATAATCTTATTGGGAGCATAGTCCCCAAAGTATTGTTTGGCCTTGCCGCCGACCGCGAGCACCATTGGTTTCTCTCGCTTGTCGTTGTTTTTATCATCAGACAGTTTCACTAGCTTATCCCACTCGACCAACAGTTGTTTGAGCAGTTCGTTGCACTCCATATAATGTAACAAGCGATTTTTAACTCTAATGATATAATAACCAGTGCACGCGAACACTGCAAGATGAAGGTTAAATTGCACACGATGAGCACTTCACAAGCCTATAGAACTGTAACTTTTAATTGCTAAGCCATTGCTCAGCATTGCTTAGCATTGCTAAGCATTACTTGGCATTGCTTAGCACTTTGTCGCCTGAAAACCAGAGTGTTCTAAGTCCACTTTTGACAAAATTAGAGTTAGTATGCTCAGGGTAGGTTTTAGAGCATAATCTATTACTCTAGCAACTTTTTACAGTGCTATCTAGCTGTAAAAGTGGTTTTTCAAACACAAACTTTGTTCTATCTCCATGAAAATCACATGCTGTTAATTTTCGAGTGATCTAAGTTGTCAGTTGACCAATGGGCAAGCACAATTTGATCACGTGACATCGAGATTTACCAATTTTGAAGTGATTGTCATCATGGAGATGGAACATTTTAACTCTGTTCTTATTTCTGCTTTATCTAATTAAATATAGTTCTTATGAAAGAAAAACAGGTTTAAACGACAAAAACACAACCTGGTAAGAAGGAAATAACAATCAAATATCGATATAATATAATAAAGCTGAGTTTTAGCTGTGTTTTTTGACACTAAGAACAGTTTGGTTTGAGAAAAATCACGATTTTCTTTGGTCAAGTGTTCTATCTCCAATCATCTTTCGTGAATTTCTTATATATTTCAATAGATTGAGCATATAATTTGATATTTTCTGATCCCGTTTAACATGTCACATGCATGTGCAAAATGTGAAAGAATTCGATTGAAAAGTGAAGAAGATATTGTTGTCCTAAACTTCAAGGTCGAATTCCCGAAAATAGGTTTTTGTGACTTAGAACACTCTGGTTTTCAGGCGACGACTTGGTAAGCCACGGGTTGGTCAGTCTTGAGCATGAGCTTAGCATGTTTTGTTTCGGTTAGCTGCCTTTTCACCCGTTCCCGTTCTAGTTTGCTCATCGCATCGTTCTCCCTCAAACATTCCTAGAACGAATCCCTGTCCTTGCAGTGGAATAAGGTTACCCATCGCGTCTGTTCCCTGAGGTCTTTCAGGTCCGAGTTGAAGTACCCAGACGCTGTGCTGAGCGTGCCGGTCGGAAAAGGCTAAATACGATAGCATGTCTCTCTTTTTTGTTATCTCCTTGTTAGCGCTGCTGCCGTCGAGGATAAAGTCCTGCAGGCGTGTTCCCGGGTCGAGTCTGTGCACGTCCGTGTCCGTCATCACCCAAGGTCTTTCCATGTATGTCTTGTTCATATGCAGAGTAGGGCACATGATAACGACATTGTCGAAGGCATCCCTATAGTACCCCTCCAACATATCCAGCACGAAAACGGTCTTCCCACAACCAGTCTGCCCGCACACTATGGCGCAGTGTGCATCGCGGGGTAGATCAATAGATGGCTTGCACGAATCTCCCATCATCTATATTAAGCTGCGCGTCCATAATCACATACAGATATAATTTCAACTTGCCCGCGGGTTGAGCCTTCTTGGTAATCTGGACGGTTATCCCCTAGCTGCTGTTATCGATGCGGCGTCCGCTGAATTGTAATTGATCGTCATCTGTGGATCGCATGTCCAACCATAGCACGTACTTGGTGGTCAGGTATTCATCGATCTGCACGGAGGATAGATCCAGGTCCTTGATGGCGTGGTGATGTCGGGTCGGTAGCTTCGTTATCTAGTCCCACTGCTGGTGTGCCCTCATACCATGGCTGAACAGCTGGTTGGGCACGCCCTCGATGGTCACTTCGACCTTCTTGATCTTGGGGTTGACAGACTTCTCACTGTCCTTTCGGAATGGCTCGTAATCCTCCAAGGGCACGATCAGGATGACTTTCATCGATCGTGCTGGCACGTTCAGGTTGATATTCCACACTGTGTTGCTCTTATCCCGTACTAACATTCTATGCCACAGTAAACGGTCGCAGAGGATGGCTACCTTCCCCGAGTACTGGGTTCGAACCTGACGGGCCAGCTCCGGGCTAGTGACCATGTCGAACTCCAGAGAGATGTTGTCAATGGCATAACTGGCCTCATCACCGTTCGGCGTACGCACGGCTTTGCCATAGTCATTGAGTGTGAGCTCGTATTCAAGTCTATCACCCAGCGCGGCCTGGTAAAACGGCGTGTGCCCAGTGAGAAACTCAAAGTCGAGCGGCACGCATAACCTGTTCCTGTACGCTGCGGCGATTGCCTTTTCAACGGGTTAGACCTTCTCAAGCTGGTCTGCCATCAAGCCGTACCCGACGCACAACCTAGTCGACTTACTGATGCCTTGGTACACGTCGTTGACGAGTTTCCCTAACTTTTCCAGAGATCAGCGTATTAGTAAAATACGTCGCTTTCGACGATGCTCAGCACCTCGTTGCCGCTGATCTTGATGGTTGTTTTGTTGATGATGGCCCGACCTACATTCTGCATGAGCTTGCGTTTGTCATTGCCGGATGTCAACGTGAGGTTGAACGCCAGTCGAACCGTGCCGGGCACGATGAGCTCGTTCTCGCCCAGCTTGATGAATCAAACCAGCAGCGTTTGGTTCTGGTCTATCTTGCTAGGATTGTTGGTGATTACATATGGCTGACGGATATGATGAAATCCAGATGCATGACTTGTGGGATAATAGTGCCCACTCGTTCGGAGAGGAGGAAACCTCGTTCACCTTGGGCAACAAACTCGTGAAGCAGGCGGCCGCTGAATACTACGACAAGTTGAGGCGTAAACACAACATCGAGCCTTTATGACTATTCGAAGTTCACCCTTGACGAGAATGGCACACTGCGATTGTACAGGTTGTTTACTGCGTCCCATGCTTTGTCCTGTGGGAGCGGAGCGCTGATCTCTTTGAGGATATGTCTGACCTGGTAGTACACGTGGAACGTTAACACAGACTGATTCAGCGGTCCCTCCCGAGTGTGGGTCAACGTCAAGCCACACCCAATCGTCGCGCACCACACGGCGAAGTTGAGTTGATTCTGCCAGAACTGCATTGGGTTGTTGAACCAGGCATGGACTGCCTTGCGGTTCGTCACCGAAAGTCTATATTGGCCGAACACATCATCGAACTGGGCTCCGCAGTGCAACCCAGTCACGTCAACCACGATCTTCATGTGCTTGAAGTCTATGTCCATCTTAAAGTAAAACACTCTCGGGTTGTAGATGTTAAAAGTATTATATAATGGTATAAAATACTCTAATATGTACATGACATTTCCAGGGATAATGAGCAGTGAGGCCATTCAGCTGTTGCGCGCAATCGATAAAACGTCGGGTCACCTCGAAGTCGCACTCTGTTCGTCGCACACTGTTCGTCAGTGGCGTGGGCAATCACATAACTGACAGCAACTACAGTGTGTGCTCGCTAAGCGATGAAGTCTTCGAGCCCGTGGGAGCTGAACTCAAGATTAACGACTCAAACGGCACCGTCGTGTTAACCAACAACGGAGTAAAGGCCTTGAAAATCAGACGGCCATTGACGAGGACACTCGGGCTGCCGCTGGATGAGATAAAACCCACAAGCATGGTCTTGGGTACGAAGTTACCCGACCTAGTCCCTAGCTGTGCATTCATCTCGATCAGCTGAGTACGACGGACAACATTCAGGCGAAACGCCCTTCCACGCTGCTGAGAGCCATACCGGTGAAGACGGAGAAGTACAACGATGGCAGAACCGAGTTGTTTTCATCGCGGCAGTACAAGAGGTTAACTCGGGGCACTATCCCGGAGTTGGTAATATCAGTGTTAGATATAAAGCATAATCCTGTAAATATAGGATACCTCAGTATAACGCTGCACATAAGATGACTAGCGTACAAGGACCCGGAAGGGTGAAGAGATGCGTCAATGTAGGGATCTCCAGCCTCGGGGACACACGCGGGTTTGACTGTAGACTGTAGACTGTACGGCTTACAGCTTAAAAACAGCATTTACAAACGCGTTGAAGTCCCCTCTGGAAGAACCCTAGGTGATAGAGTCCATACATCAGGAGTGGCCATCAACACTCGGCTCGACCTAGTCCGCATTGCTGATGATAGATGGTCAGTATACCCATCGTTTGGCGGTAAACTGTTCGACTTAGAAGACGTCGAGAGCACGACCGTTGCTCGAAACAAACCATATACATGTACCCTCTTCTTCACTGACGACAAGTGGGTGTTGTTACCCTCTCGAGTCAACTGGTTTCTCAACATTAGGCTCGGCTCCTCCTATGTGTTCGCGGAAAACAAAGACAACTACCTAAACAAAGTCGTGAACAACGGAACCCTGCTCGTGGCTTACGTCCCTACGCAAAGGCGTAGCGTAGTCACCAGCCCACTCTCCAGTATGGCAGCTCACATGCAAGCACCGGACGCAAAACGTTGGGTTGCAGGTGGTGTCTGAATTCAAAGGCGTGGTCAACATCCTGGAGAGTCTACCGGCGAACTCCACACTGGTCATCCAAGTCTACCTAGGTGAACCACAGTGCGAAGTCGAAGTTGTGAAGGGGATCAAACTCTGGTGGGGGAAACAACACCAATGTCATGTTTGCACTGTTTACGTGCGGGTCGGTGTCGCCTCCCACACCAGTCTGCAGGGGGTCACCGTCACCGTGGAAGACATGATATCACTAACAAAGATATTCCTACCCAACAACATACACCTCATGGGGGTGAAGTGCACCCCTGAGTAGTTATCAGAAAAACAGTTGGATACTATCTTGCGACAGTAATATAGCAATGACCAGTCACTGCCCCAATGTCACACTTAACGACCTAGGAGACACGGAGGGGTTCGATCTGCCCAGCGAGGAAGGCACCTTGTACGTCCTACACTTGAAAGACAAAGTGTATAGGCGGGTGTCCCTGGCAGACTTAAAGAACCTGAATGTTTGATCAACATGACCATCACCGCACCTTATATCTCTTTAACCAAGGATAGTTATATCACCGAAATTAAGAACAACGGTATCCTGCTTGGGAGTTTCACCGCGGATCAGGATATAATAGTTTCCCAAACACAACATCACCCGGGTTACATGTTATATGCAACAACCAAGGATGCACTTTTATCATTCAACTTATACACTGGCCTATCATATTCTACGATTATGTCCCCAGGCTCCACACTCATCATAGAAGTCTTTTTCATGCCGATTTATGGGTTGGAGGGGGAGGGACCACCCTGGCGTCTTTTACGTGGGGTGGAAATAAATTGGCCAGATACATATCCATTTTGGAACTACCATTGTCGTATCGTCATACAACTGAGCTCGGACCCCTCACTGGGGTTGCTGCCCCCCTTAACAAGCTACGATGAAGTTAGAATAGAACAAAAGTTACCTTTTGACCTTTCCCCTTATTCGCCTACACCAGATACTAGGCCTTACAAGCCTCAAGTACACTGATCGACTATTAAATGAAGACCAATCAAAAAGTATCTTGTAGTATATATTATACTCACAGGATGGGGCTGTACCTAGTCATAGAAGAAGTAGTAAAGACACTGGAAACCGTAGACGGGTTCCGCTTGAGGCAGTTATGCGACATAAAACGCCAACTAGAACAAGACCACGACAGATGGGCAGCGTTATGCAAGAAGTACCATAGAGCTTTCAATGTCATGGACGCGGCCGATACTGCCCTTATGACAACCAGCATGGTACTAGGGGCGGTAGATGTCGGTTTGTTGACCACCATCGTAGCCGCACCCATAGTACTGGGCATTGAAATAACAGCTGGGGTGTCAGGGTTGATGGGGTTGGTGTTTAAGTTAGCATCCCGCAGACTACATCGTAAAGTGTTCGAGATCAGGGTTCTAGCTGAAGCAAAGCTGAACACGGTAAGTGACCATATCTCCACGGCACTCACAGACAACAAGATCTCCTCGGAGGAGTTTCGTTTGGTCCTCTCTGAACTTACCAAGTACCATGAGATGAAACAAGAGATTCGGACCAAGTCTCGTAAGACTGCCGTCAGCAAAGCCGAGTAAAAAAAGTACATAGAACAAGGGGTACAACAAGCCCGGCAAGCCTTCATCATGAAGACCAAAGAACTCATAGGCGATTCACATTAAACTGTTTTGTCGAGGTCAACATGATATAGGGTGATCACAATAGTGTCACATAACCAGGAAGTGTTGGTTCGCGGTCATAGTGACCAGGAAGTTAACTGGGGGTTCAAACAGTGGTATACACACTAGCAGAGAGAGATAAGGGCCTGACAAAAGCCATATTTCATAAATAAAGCTTTACAGAGTCTTTTCTTGGACTTGTTCTCGTACCGTTATTGTATATACTTCTCACGACCTTATACCTGTCTGGGCTATTTATGCCGTAATTGTTTCCTGGCGATGTGGTATTTTATATGCATGCATGACCTCATCACTGCCTGCTGATATAGCCTCTGTATATACTGATGACCTTATCAGTACCTGAAAATATAGTTTGGGCATATATTGCTGACCGTGTGTGCGCCTGGTGATATAGTCTGTGAGTAAATTCATGAACAAATGTTCCTGGAGATATTACTGGGTAGACATGGTTGTTGGACTTGACACTGGTGATTTCCTGTGTCAAAAGGCGCTAGCAACCCTATCCATGAGTCCAGATCTCAATTCTATAGAACATGTTTGGGACATCAAGAATGGAACACATTATCTCAACGTCATATTCAATGTATGATAAACTCAGTGAGGAGTTAGGGAGTTGCAGCTGGCTGAGGTGATAGTTTTTAGTTCATATCACTTTTAGATTTGCCATTTAATATTTCCTTGAAGTTGAATGTATCCATATAGTAAGTTGATTGGAGGTTTGGATAAGTTCCATTGCTATGTAATGAGTACGTTAAACATACACTACCAGGCAAAAAAAAGTAAACACGTGACCAATAGTGAGTGTGACCACCCTGGCCATCATTACACGTTACCAATAGCGAGTGTGACCACCCTGGTCATCCACAGATGTCACCAATAGCGAGTGTGACCAACCTCGCTATCCATACACGTCACCAATAGCGAGTGTGACCACCCTGGTCATCCATACTCATCACCAATAGCGATTGTGACCACCCTGGCCATCCATACACATCACCAATAGTGAGTGTGACCACCCTGGTCATCCATATACGTGACCAATAGCGATTGTGACCACCCTTGCCATCCATACATGTCACATATAGCGAATGTGACCACCCTGGCCATCCATACACGTGATCAACAGCGAGTGTGACAACCCAGGTCATCCATACACATCACCAATGGCGAGTGTGACCACCCTGGCCATCTATACACGTCACCAATAGCGAGTGTGACCACCCTGGTCATCCATACACATCACCAATAGCGAGTGTGACAACCCTGGCCATCTATACACATCACCAATGGCGAGTATGACCACCCTGGCCATCCATACACGTCACATATAGGGAGTGTGACCACCCTGGCCATATATACACATCACCAATAGCGAGTGTGACCACCCTGGCCATCCATACACGTCACATATAGGGAGTGTGACCACCCTGGCCATCCATACACATCACCAACAGCGAGTGTGACAACGCTGGTCATCCATACACATCACCAATAGCGAGTGTGAAAACGCTGGTCATCCATACACATCACCAATAGCGAGTGTGACAACGCCAGCCATCCATACACATCACCAAAAGCGAGTGTGACCACCCTGGACATCTATACCCATCACCAATAGCGAGTGTGACCACCCTGGCCATCCATACACGTGACCAACAGCGAGTATGACCACACTGGCCATCCATATACGTCACCAATAGCGATAGTGACCACCCTTGTCATCCATACACATCACCAATAGCGAGTGTGACAACGCTGGTCATCCATACACATCACCAATAGCGAGTGTGACCACCCTGGCCATCCATATACGTGACCAACAGAGAGTGTGACCACCCTGGTCATCCATACACGTGACCAACAGCGAGTGTGACCACCCTGGTCATCCATACACGTGACCAACAGCGAGTGTGAACTCCCTGGCCATCCATACACGTGACCAATAGCGATAGTGACCACCCTGGCTATCCATACACGTGACCAATAGCGAGTGTGACCACCCTGGCCATCCATACACGTCACTAATAGCGATAGTGACCACCCTGGCCATCCATACACATCACCAATAGCGAGTGTGGCCAACCTGGTCATCCATACACATCACAAATAGCGAGTGTGGCAACCCTGGCCATCCATACACATCACCAATGGCGAGTGTGACCACCCTGGCCATCCATACACGTGACCAACAGCGAGTGTGACCACACTGGCCATCCATATACGTCACCAATAGCGATAGTGACCACCCTTGTCATCCATACACATCACCAATAGCGAGTGTGACAACGCTGGTCATCCATACACATCACCAATAGCGAGTGTGACCACCCTGGCCATCCATATACGTGACCAACAGAGAGTGTGACCACCCTGGTCATCCATACACGTGACCAACAGCGAGTGTGACCACCCTGGTCATCCATACACGTGACCAACAGCGAGTGTGAACTCCCTGGCCATCCATACACGTGACCAATAGCGATAGTGACCACCCTGGCTATCCATACACGTGACCAATAGCGAGTGTGACCACCCTGGCCATCCATACACGTCACTAATAGCGATAGTGACCACCCTGGCCATCCATACACATCACCAATAGCGAGTGTGGCCAACCTGGTCATCCATACACATCACAAATAGCGAGTGTGGCAACCCTGGCTATCCATACACATCACCAATGGCGAGTGTGACCACCCTGGCCATCCATACACGTCACCAGTAGCGAGTGTGACCACCCTGGCCATCCATACACATCACCAATAGCGAGTGTGACCTCCCTGGCCATCCATACACGTGACCAATAGCGATAGTGACCACCCTGGCCATCCATACACGTGACCAATAGCGAGTGTGACCACCCTGGCCATCCATACACGTCACTAATAGCGATAGTGACCACCCTGGCCATCCATACACGTGGCCAATAGCGAGTGTGACCACCCTGGCCATCCATACACGTCACTAATAGCGATAGTGACCACCCTGGCCATCCATACACATCACCAATAGCGATAGTGACCACCCTGGCCATCCATACACGTGACCAATAGCGAGTGTGACCACCCTGGCCATCCATACACGTCACTAATAGCGATAGTGACCACCCTGGCCATCCATACACATCACCAATAGCGAGTGTGGCCACCCTGGTCATCCATACACATCACAAATAGCGAGTGTGGCAGCCCTGGCCATCCATACACGTCACCAGTAGCGAGTGTGACCACCCTGGCCATCCATACACGTCACCAATAGCGAGTGTGACCACACTCACCATCCATGTACGTGACCAATAGCGAGTGTGACCACTCTGGCCATCCATACACATCACCAATAGCGAGTGTGACCACACTCACCATCCATACACGTCACCAATAGCGAGTGTGATCACCCTTGTCATCCATATACATCACCAATAGCGAGTGTGACAACTCTATCCATCTATACACCTCACATTTAGAGAGTGTGACCACCCTAGCCATTCATACACGTGACCAACAACGAGTGTGACCACTCTGGCAATCCATACACGTGACCAACAACGAGTGACTACCCTGGCCATCCATATTAACAACGAGTGTGACTACCCTGGCCATCCATATACGTGACCAATAGCGAGTGTGTCAACCCTGGCCATCCATACATGTCACCAATAGCGAGTGTGGCCAACCTGACAATCCATATTCGTGACCAATAGCGAATGTGACCACCCTGGTCATCCATACACGTCACAAACAGCGAGTATGACTACCCTGGCCATCCATACACATCACCAATAGCGATAGTGACCACCCTGGCCATCCATACACGTCACATGTAGGGAGTGTGACCACCCTGACCATCAATACACATGACCAACAGCGAGTGTGACCACCCTGATCATCCATCCATACACGTCACCAATAGCGAGTGTGACCACCCTGGCCATCCATATATGTGACCAATAGAGAGTGTGACCACCCTGATCATCCATACACATGACCAACAGCGAGTGCGACCACCCTGGTCATCCATACACATTACGAATAGCGAGTGTGACCACCCTTGCCATCCATACACGCGACCAATAGCGAGTGTGACCACCCCTGTCACCAACACACATCACCAATAGCGAGTGTGACCACCCTTACCATCCATACACGCGACCAACAGCGAGTGTGACAACCTGGCCATCCATACCTGGTCATCCACCCTGGTATCGTCACCCAACAGCGAGTGTGACCACCCTGATCCAACCCAATAGCGCCATCCATACACATCACAATTGACCACCGTTGCCATCCATACATCGGACCAATAGCGAGTGTGACCACCCTGGTCATCCATACACGTGACCAACAGCGAGTGTGACCACCTGGTCATCCATACACGTGACCAATAGCGAGTGTGACCACCCATACACATGGTCATCCATACACATCACAACCAATAGCGAGTGTGACCACCGTTGCCATCCATACGTCACACGACCAATCCAGCGAGTGTGACCACCCTGGCCATCCATACACGTCACCAACAGCCAACAGAGTGTGAACACCCTGGTCATCCATACACGTCACCAATAGCGAGTGTGACCACCCTGGCCATCCATACACGTCACCAATAGCGAGTGTGACCACCCTGGCCATCCATACACGCGACCAATAGCGAGTGTGACCACCCTGGTCATCCATACACGTCACGAATAGCGAGTGTGACCACCCTGGCCATCCATACACGTGACCAACAGCGAGTGTGACCACCCTTGTCATCCATACACGTGACCAATAGCGAGTGTGACCACCCTGGTCATCCATACACATCACAAATAGCGAGTGTGACCACCGTTGCCATCCATACACGCGACCAATAGCGAGTGTGACCACCCTGGTCATCCATACACGTGACCAATAGCGAGTGTGACCACCCTGGCCATCCATACACGTCACCAATAGCGAGTGTGACCACCCTGGTCATCCATACACGTCACCAATAGCGAGTGTGACCACCCTGGCCATCCATACACGTCACCAATAGCGAGTGTGACCACCCTGGCCATCCATACACGTCAACACTCGTCTCCCCACTGACGTCGTCGGTCGGCGGATGACGTCAGCAAGAAGTCCTGTTCCATAAGTCCAAGGGAGTCTGTTCAAGTTCCTGTCGGTTAGCTGGAGGTGGTCCACGTTGTCTCAGCTGACGATCCAGATGATCCCAGAAATATTCAATTGTATTCATGTGTGGAGAACGTGCTGGCCAAGGCAATACGTGGACGTTAATGTTAACGTTGTGTGGGTATTGTCGAACAATTCTGGCGGTGTGAAGCCTTGCGTTGTCATGCTGGAAAATGACTTCTCTTGGTTGTTGTTGAATACAGGGCTCCACAAAACGTCTCTACTTCATCCTTTTATCGCTGCGCATTCAGATTTCTTCTGATGGCATCCAGTCTTGTTGTTCTTTGTCACAATGCCAACCCCTATCATGAGGCCATGAACGGATAAATTTCCTGAACCCAGTTGGGTGCCAGCCGCTCTCCTCTACGCCGAAAAACTAGAACACTGCCACCAACAGACTGAACCGAGTTTCATCTGTAAGAAGCACTGTTTCGCAGTCACGTGTCTGTTACCGACGCACAGTCATTGTAACAGCCCATTGCATGACGTTGACGAGTCATTCAGGAGAAGGGGTTGTAGACTCGTATACCAACCGTACCAAGTCGTGGAAGGAATATTCTTCTTCTGATGTTTGTTTTTGTGCCGTCCTAGTGCTATCTGCTGGACTTTTGGTCTTCCCGATATTGTGCAGGCTTGGGTCATGTTATGCCACCCCATACCACGACGCCACCTCCATCGAAATTATGAACCTCTGGAACGTAGTTTGGCGCCAGTCGCCCTCTTCTTCATCGACGAACTCGAACCATCGTTTTTGAACCGACTTTCATCTGAAAAGAGCGCTCTCTCCCAGTCACGTCGCTGCCACTGACGTGCAGTTCATACACAGTCTGCATTGACGGTGTAGACGGGTCAGGGCTTTTGGTGTCGTGACTGTTGTTCTTCCTGATCATGGGCGGTCTTGAGTCTGCCCTGTTTTCTGGTACCTGTTTATCAATTTGCTGATCGTGGCCTGGCTGCAGTTTAGGGTTATCGGAGCATGTTGCGTTTTTGTGAATGTTGTCTGCTTTGGTTCAAACCTGTACCAGCGTTCTTGTTTTGTACAATCATTTTAAAAGTGATGACTTCTTTTGCCCGGTAGTTAATATAGCCATTTGATATTTTAATTCAAAGAGAAATATGTAAATATGCTGTCAAGCTTTTGTAATGTATTTTGCTTGTTTGCTTTTTGACCCAGCCGTACTGCCCTTATCACTTGCCCTTGTTTTTTTGCGATCATTTGTGAAAGGTGCCCAGACAAACGTTTCACTCATAAGGGGAAAACCGAGATTCTTAGTGTTGAAAGACGCGTCACCACTGTGAGACGATCTGAAATGGAGTGAGTTTCTGAGGAAACCAGGGGTCAACCTGTATAAGGAGCCATGGGTATATTTGGGTAAATTAATTTTAGAAGCTGGAAACCTTTGTCAAGGCATGTTTCCATCGAAAGAAGAAAGAGAAGTGTATAGCGTGAGATAAAAAATTAAATTGGACCGACTGGATTAATTACAGGACACCATCTGACAGCAGAGCATGTCAATATATACCAAACAAACATATTGTCTTTCACAGAGGGAACGGGATCCTGAGCATTAATCAAGATGCAGCGCCAAGCCATGGCGACCAGGTGTTGCCGGACTACTGTGAAATCAGAGATGAAGATGTTGCCATCATCTGTGAGCTGCCTACCATGAACCGAAATGACTCAGTAACAGGGGCTGATGCCCCGGACTTGCCTGTACTGGCAGAGTGCTTTGTACCAGACTGTGACGATGCAGTCAACGATGTTGCTATAGCAGAGTGCTTTGTACCAGACTGTGACGATGCAGTCAACGATGTTGCTATAGCAGAGTGCTTTACTCCAGACTGTGACGATGCAGTCAATGATGTTGCTACATCAGAGCCGTCTGTTGTTGATGACGACACATACACTAAACTGATGCGGAAGGATGTTGCTGAACGTCCGGAGAGAGCAAAGAACTATTTGTCTCCAATCGACGACTGATGCAATGTAATCCCTTATTGCAGATACAGAGTTTTGTAAAGGAAGTTAGAACTGCAGTTTAGTAACTGTTGTTACAATATAGAACAGACCTCAACAAAACCCAACTGTTTGTTACAATATACACCAGTCAACAAAATCTAACATTGAGAAAGAACCAGTTAAAGTATAGTTATTTTTAACACCTTATGATAGCAAGTGGCGCCATTATATTCCATTTAACATAATAATGTAATTTTAGCATAGTATCAATATGTTTAGATGAAACGCAGCGAGTAGACGACCATTAGAATCACAACATCTTACCGGCGATAAGTTCAAGTAGAATAGAAAAAGAAGTATCCCTTTTTCAACAATCGAAAATAACATGCTTTAATTGTCATAACACACAACAGACACAGACACATACATATTATTTCATCTTGTTTTTATTGTTTGTGGTCGCTGTGAAAGTTCGTGCTTGGTTTGATTGACTGTCATCTTCCGGCCTCGCTAGGCCGGGTGTTTCAATTAATGAATCTGATGTCTGGTTTGGTTTCATAACACTGTAAATTGTCAGTTGTGTTACTGATGAGGTTTCACTGCTATAACATGTTGGGTTTTATATTTTGCATTATAACAGCAATAGTTGCCATCGCTATTTGACAAACGTATCAGTTGGATGTTGGATTTATTGATCATTTCAATTGTCTGTTTAGCTTTTGCTTCATGATTTTCTCATATTTGCTTTGTTTATGTATTTGTTGTATATTTTTAAACTCGCGTTTGACAAATGCTGAAGAAAAACTTCCCGTTATTAAACATAGATGTTTGAGATGTATACCAGACACGACCTAATCGTTACGATTGTCGTGCTCACTTTAAAATCCTGTGATCGCTTTTAGTAGAACGAACTACCCTTTTCACAATTCTTGTGCTACTTACGATATGCACATTATGCATGTATATATACTATCCAAATGTTTGCAGATCAATGAGTGTTTATGGTGGTTGTGGTGTGTGTATTGTAGAAGGAATTAAATCAGCAACGTTCTCAATTTCAATACAGACATTATATGTTTTATGAGGGTTATCACACAGTAGACAGTTTACTACTGTTTACTAATCATATCACTTCTATACCCTAGCCTTCGTGGCCCTAAATATGTATTACATCTGACATGAAGAGTCCACTGCGCCACTGTACTGTGACTGTGGTTATCCATCAGTTTCCCCCATGTGTGCAACAGGTTCCAGGGCCTGACACGTCCCGGCCTCGTCAGTGTAAATGTTTTATTCAATGGAGTTTATGTCCGTGCTACTCGCACGGTATTTCAATGTTTTCAGTAATTAGTTACTGTGGGGATTTGCCTTTGTGCCCCTGTCAGACAGACAGACAGACAGATGTGTATTCAATATTTCAGGCGATATGACCCACAGTACAGTTGTGTTGTTATAATATTTTTACATTGCTCAGTCACGTGGAAATATAAATATGCATACATACATTACCGTCTAATTTCAAAACTCTTTTTAAGGAATATTGAAACAGATAATATTATATTGCTATTTCTTAAGTTTACAGGTTTTTCATGTGTTGTTCATCTTTGTACACAGCTGAGATCATAGGAAAGGTATTTGCTTCTAAGAGACTGGTAATGCTCACAAATGAAAAGAACATGAAATTCATCCTCGACATAGCCTTCATTACAAAAGTGACATAAACTATTTTGGTTATCATGTACTTCTTTCTAAAATATGTAACATTAAAATTGTGGAGTGATACTCGTAATTTACAGAATGCGCGTGTTCAAGTTCTATCCTGCAGTTCGGATACATATTTTTTACAGGAATAACTAATGATTTTATGTTTGCATAATGACACAGAAATCTTGGGGATGATAGTTTTGTGAAAATATGTCATTTAATCTCTGTTTTAAGGATAAAGGTAAATAACTTGTCATTTCCAACATTTTGAGATATCCAATCAAGGGAAAACCAGACATAAATAGAATATTTCTTATATCAGACACCCAAGAATCTTTCCCATTATCATCCAATCTTTTTAACATGTTATAACATTGAACGGTAAATCTTTTTGAAATCATACGAAGTAGCTTTATCCAATATTTGACAGCCCTTAACTGAGATGAAACAAAGAGACCAGTGCGACCAATTTCTCCTAAAATAGCTTTGTTAGAGGCATATTATCAACACCTAATAAATGTTTAAAATATATAGCGTGGACTTTTTCAATGGAATCATTATATTTAACTCCCCATATTTCGCAGCATTGTGACAGCAGTGGTCAATGTTTGTCATATTAGAATGGATTATTATAGTTGCTTGATTGGCCTAAACACTAATTTGTCACTATTTTGTTTTCTGCTTGAACTTTCTATTTTTACTTTTCAGTATTTTGTTTGTGCGCGAAAATGTGTGTTTTATGATTTTTGAGTTGATTTGTTGCAGTTTTATAGTCCCAAGGATGGGATAACATTGTTAGGTTGACAGGTGTTCTAATGTACATGATTTATGGCTTTGTGTTATAAAACAAACACGATTGAGTTCTGACAGTACTAACAAGGAGTACTGATTACATGTGTTGTGCTCACTGTCCACACATTTGTAAATCTTTCCACCGTTTTAGTAGCAATAAACATTTTTATATGCTCATTATGTATATCTCTCCATCCATGGATTATGGTTAAAAATCTTTGCAATGAAGTCCACGTATTTAAGTCAAATATATGACTGATGCCAGACTACAAAGTTTCTCCTTAATATTTCCCTGTGCTAATCTGTAATGGATAAAGTGACTGACGGGAACACTGTCCATTTGGCAGAAATATTGATATTTACATACGTAAAGTAATCTCTCCAACCTTTAAGTTGCACAAAATATCTTCTGTTTTTATGTATATCTCGGCATCTGCCGGTCATGTTTTATGTCAAGAATAGTGTTAATAGCATATATACTTTGCAAGAAACAGCAGTGTCACTGGCTCATTAAAGGGGGTGTACTTAGAAAGGTATGTTCAATTGGAACAAGTCAACTCAGCCCTAGTTATTTTCGAGCGATAGCAAGACGTTCAGGCTGTCTATGTCATACAATTGACGCGTCACATTACCATAACTGAAAAAGACATTATGTGATACCACACATCTGACTTATTAACCAACAGTTAAATGCATGCGACAAGTTTAAACAGACCAGACCAATGTTATTACATTACTGTGCTGGGAAGGCACTACACCTATATAAATGTCTTCCAGCAACATGACAGCTGAATAACTGCCCTAATGCACAACACTGATTCCGTCAATTCGCGTGCTGGGACAACAGTAGATAAAATAACTTCCTGAATTTAAAACCTTCACATGAAGCAACAACACATACACAAGATAATGACATTAGCGTCCGACTCCTGCCGTGCATACAAGGGATGTCACACTCCATCCTACACCACACATACAGTGAGCATGTGTGTGTCTACGTGTGTGTGTTGTTCTGTGTCTGTGTACGTATCTGTGTGATTGTTTGTCTGAGTGCGTGTGTGTATCTGTTTGTCTGTTTCTGCTGTTCGCTGTCCGTGGGTCTGTGTCTCAGTGTGTGTCTTTGTGCGTTGTTCTGTGTCTGTATGTGTGTGTCTGTGTGTCTGTATGTGTTGTTTTGTGTAAGTGTGTGTCTTTGTGCATATACGTGGGAGTCGTATATATGTGTGTATGTGTGTGAGTCTCTGTGTGTGCGAGTGCCTGGAAGTCACAGAATAGCAACAATTGTACGGGTTTCTAAAAACCTCTCTTAACTTGCTCCTATTACGCGTATATGAGCATTTCGATTTTATTTAAAAATATTGTTTATCTTCAGAAAGCCAAAACTTTGTTTAATAATAGCTCTTTCCGCTTTGCCAGACACATGCTCACCGCAGTTCATTTTTAAAGGACGTCGTTCATATACTTCGATTCTACACCATTCTCAGTCAGGTCACCATGTTAGTCTGTTGCCAGCCTTCCCACACCAGACACGCGAGCGTTAGGTGTGTAGACACACGAGCGTTAGATCTGTAGACACACGAGTGTTAGGTCTCTAGACACACGAGTGTTAGATCTGTAGACACACGAGCGTTAGATCTGTAGACACACGAGTGTTAGATCTGTAGACACACGAGTGTTAGATCTGTAGACACACGAGCGTTAGGTCTGTAGACACACGAGCGTTAGATCTGTAGACACACGAGCGTTAGGTCTGTAGACACACGAGTGTTAGGTCTGTAGACACACCAGCGTTAGGTCTGTAGACACACGAGCGTTAGGTCCGTAGACACTGTTTAGGTCTCGTAGACACACGAGTGTTAGATCTGTAGACACACGAGCGTTAGGTCTGTAGACACACGAGCGTTAGGTCTGTAGACACACGAGTGTTAGATCTGTAGACACACGAGCGTTAGATCTGTAGACACACGAGCGTTAGGTCTGTAGACACACGAGCGTTAGATCTGTAGACACACGTGCGTGAGGTCAGTTGACACACGAGTGTTAGGTCTCTAGACACACGAGTGTTAGGTCTGTAGACACACGAGTGTTAGGTCTGTAGACACACGAGTGTTAGGTCTGTAGACACACGAGCGTTAGGTCTGTAGACACACGAGTGTTAGGTCTGTAGACACACGAGTGTTAGGTCTGTAGACACACGAGTGTTAGGTCTGTAGACACACGAGCGTTAGGTCTGTAGACACACGAGGCGTTAGGTCTGTAGACACACGAGTGTTAGGTCTGTAGACACATGAGCGTTAGGTCTGTAGACACACGAGTGTTAGGTCTGTAGACACACGAGCGTTAGGTCTGTAGACACATGAGTGTTAGGTCTGTAGACACACGAGCGTTAGGTCTGTAGACACACGAGCGTTAGGTCTGTAGACACACGAGTGTTAGGTCTGTAGACACACGAGCGTTAGGTCTGTAGACACACGAGCGTTAGGTCTGTAGACACACGAGTGTTAGATCTATAGACACACGAGTTAGTTAGGAGTCTCTAGACACACGAGTGTTAGGTCTGTAGACACACGAGTGTTAGGTCTGTAGACACACGAGCTTTAGGTCTTAGAGACACAGCGTTAGGTCTGTAGTTTAGGTCTGTAGACACACGAGTGTTAGATCTGTAGACACACGACTGTTAGATCTGTAGACACATGAGCGTTAGTTCTGTAGACACATGAGCGTGAGGTCTGTAGACACACGAGTGTTAGGTCTCTAGACACACGAGTGTTAGATCTGTAGAAACACGGGCGTGAGGTCTGTAGACGCACGAGTCTTAGGTCTATAGAACACGAGTGTTAGTTCTGTAGACATGCCAGCGCTTGGTCTGTAGACACATACGTGTTAGGTCTGTAGACACACGAGTGTTAGTTCTGTAGAAAGTCGAGTGTTAGGTCTGCAGACACACGAGTGCTAGGCCTGATGGCACACCATGGCTTGGTATGTAGACACACGAGTGTTAGGTCTGTAGACACACAAGTGTTAGGTCTCAAGACCCATGAGTGTTAGGTCTCGAGATACACGAGCGCTAGGTCTGTAAACACGTGGGTGCTAGGTCTGTAGACACACCAGCGTTAGATCTGTAGACACACGAGCTTTAGATCTGTAGACACACGGGCCTTAGGTCTCTTGACACACGAGCGTTAGAACTGTACACACACGAGTGTTAGGTCTCTAGACACACGATCGTTAGATCTGTAGACACACGTGCGTGAGGTCTGTAGACACACGAGTTTTAGGTCTCTAGACACACGAGTGTTACGTCAGTATACACTTGGGTGTTAGGTCTGGAGACACACTAGCGCTGGGTCTGTAGACACACGAGTGTTAGGTCTGTAGACACACGGGTGTTATATGTGTAGCCCACGAGTATTAGGTCTGTAGACACACGAGTGTTAGGTCTGTAGACACACGAGCGTTAGGTGTGTAGACACACGAGTATTAGGTCTGTAGACACACCAGCGCTTGGTATGTAGACGATCATTAGGTCTGTAGACACACGAGCGTTAGGTCTGCAGATATTTTGTAATGCGAATATCTGATCATGTTTAAGGCATGTCGGAAAGCGTCAATTGCAAGACAGTCCGATATACCTGGTGTCACCCATGAATCAAAGTGGTGCCTTCTATCTCAACAAACTAAACCAAGTTGTCACTCGTTGTCCCTGACAAACATGGTTTCACGTAAACATTGTAGTCATGTGCACGTCCATTGAGTCAGTATACGCCTTACACATCCATCATCTTGGAATGATATTACATGACATGGAAATTATGGCCATCGTGTATTCCCATAGTATCAAATTGTAGGGTACTATAATCTGTATTTTTAATGTATGACAATTACGAAAGAGAAACACAATCGGATGATAATCTCCATTTTACACAATTCTAACAACTCGATTCATCAGTTATAGGGATAAATATGTAATGTGTTACACATGTTTGGGACATACGACATTTAGATTTGTTAGATCAATAAGAATTACCTGGCTTTGTGTCAAATCTTCAGTCGGTTGCAAGTGGACTTTAAATCAAAACGCAAAAGTTCTACAACCTTCCTCGTGACGATATTGACAGACTGACTGACTTGCCATAAGATCTATTCATGCGTTGTACAATTCAGCCATGAATATCATTACGTGACTACAAATAAGGATTTTCTGTTATTGTTCAACACCTGCTGGGTTATGACGACCCACGAATTCGTACCTGGCCGTGTCTTCATTTCGCCAAACTCGATTCACCTACATGTAATTTTGTCTACAATACACGTAATACAAAACAACAATACCCCCAGGAACTGAACTGTCCAAATAAAACTTAGTTTCCTACTTCAGCCTACGCCAGGGACCGGCCCCATTTCTCCAGTTATGTCTGTACCAAACTCGTTAACAGTTAACACAAAGGGAGATTATAAACAAATACTGAAAAGACATAAGCTCGTATCTCAAGGGAGATTATACTCCATAAACATATTTTTTATTACTTATACATATGGGAGATTAAAACCATGCTTCTACTTGTCTTTTCATCTGCTGTGCAGCAATAGCTGTCATTTGTGTACATAGGTGATGTCGAATATTTTATTTGCTTGTACAGCTTGTGTTACTGGGACTCATATTTATATTCCTGTACATATTGACATCATGCATTTGCTCTGAGTAGCATCAGGATATTGTAAATCTTCGGATGTAAAATCTGGAGGATATACAGAAATTCATTGATTCATTGTGACGGTGTTATCAGTCTACACCACGTGTGCAACAAGTTTCATGGCCTTCCACGTCCCGGCCTCGCCAGTGTAAATGTTTTATTCAATTAAGTTCATGTCCGAGTTAATCACACGGTATTGTCACAATGTTTTCAGTAAGCAGTAACTGTGTGGATTTGCCTCTAGCACTGTAACGGCAGTGGTCAGTGTTTATAATATTAGATTATTGATTGGTCTAAACACTAATTTGTCACTATTTTGTTTTCTGCTTCACCTTTCTGTTCATTTTGTTTTCAGTAATCTTGTATGTGCGAAAATGTGGGTTTTATTAATTTTTATTTGATTTGCTTTCATTTGATTTGTTGTAGTTTTTAGTCCCAAGGATGGGATAAAGTTGTAAGCTTCACACAAGTTCTAATGTACAGAATTCATGTTTTTTTGTTATAAACCAAACACGATTCAGTTCTGACAGCACTAACAAGGATCATTGATTACATGTATTGTGCTCACTGTCCACACATTTGTAAATCGTTCCACCGTTTTAGTAGCACTACACATCTATTTGCTGCATCTCAGGATGTATTTCTGTGCCCCTTCATTCACCTGACGAAGGTTGTGTCTACAATAAAGAAGATGTTTACATCCATGCTATTTTCTCTTATTCCTCAGTTATTGTGTTCTCTCTGGGAGTTGAAGCGGACTATTTGTGGCGTAACCACAGCCAGTTTCATCATTCATTGATTCATTACATTATATGATCTAACTCCAAGTATAACAGACTTAGCGTATGTGCTGCTCGTGAGACATGTCAGCTCAAAAGGAGTGTGTGTTGGGGGTGGGGTGGTGGGGGCGACAACGACAACACTGTTTTCTCCGAACGACTGTGTTTATCACTATTAACCTTCCTTGCTTTAAAATCTACAACCTGTCATATACACTCGTACCCTCAAAGACAGTGTGAGTGAGTAAGTATGTTTTTTACGCTGTCTTTAGTAATATTCCAGCAATATCTGAGCAGGGGACACCAGAAATGGGCTTCACACATTGTACCCATGTGCTTGGAAGTACACATTTCCCGATCTACCCCCTCCAACTGTACAACCGCATGTTCAATATGTAATACATCTCATTGTCCATACAACGTGCTTCGATAGAAGATGAAAGCCCTGAAGTGAATCCCTCACACAGTTTGGATGTATCTGTACATGATCCTTTCATGTTTACACGATTACACGTCATACACGTCATACACGTCATACACGTCATACACATACTTCCCTGTGCCCTGCATGAACATCGTCGTTGTTTGATTAGATTTAGCTATGCGCACTAGTCTGGACTAGACATCCCAGTGTTCAACATCATGGTCCATCAAATTAGTTTGATAACCAAGTCAGCGAGCCTGACCGCCCGATCCTGTTAATCGCCTCTACGAAAAGTATGGGTTACTGAAGATCAATTCCTGGTCTTTCCTGAAATCACTGGCATCAGCCGATTGACAAGCTCAAAACACCGGGTAAACGATGTCTGGTGACTATACCCAGCTGTAATATCTGTCAACAGGGGAACTTGCTGAGAATTATACGTTGGTGAGGACGAAGGTATACAATGCACGTTGAGTCCTAACTTCGTTCGCTGGCTATACAGAATACATAACAGATATACAAGACGGCAATGAGCTGGGTTGCTGGCTCAGACATAAATGAGGTGCGCGGAGTTTCAGCTCATCCTCAAGGAGTTTCCTATGAAGGTATCATCCTGCTCGCAGACAGACAGTCCGAATACCGACCAAAACAAAACATGCACTAGATGGTATTAGCGCCCGATTCCTGCCATGCTACTAGAGATGGCACACCCCTTCCTACACCACATTTATATAGTGACTGCGTGTGTGTTTCTGTGTTGTTCTGTCTTCATCTTACCTTCATGTAAAATACTATAATTCCATTGGTCAATGACGCTTAACAAGTTTCCGTGTAACCCCTCCCAGAGGGTGACAGCTGGAAAATATATTACCCGCTGCCTCGGTAACCGACAAACACTCTTCCCAGAAGCCATATTGCTAACAATCGTATGAAGTATGGAGACAAACATTGTTCATTTAAACATTGTAGTCATGTGCAGTATTACGAGGCATTGAGTCGTGTACGTCTTAAACATCCATCATCTGATATTATGTGACATGGAGATTATTGCCCTCTATAATAAATATCAAAGACTATAATCTGTATTTTCAATATATGATAAGAGAAACCGAATCGGCTGATAATCCCCATTTAAAGGACATTGGATATTTACACAGATGTTAGATCAATAAGAATTACCTGTATTAGTCCATTGCAAGTAGCAGACTTCCTTTCCAAATCCGAGAACGCTCTTCGTGACAGGAACTGACAGACTGACTGCCTGCCACTGACTGCCTGACTGATTTGCCACAAGACCCATTCAAGTAGTTAAGGGCGTGACAACAAATAACGATATCTGTCATGATTCAATAAACTGTGCTGGGTCACGACGACCCCATCAATTCTATTGTCATTTCACCATCCCCGTTTCGCTACACATTATTATGTTAATGGACTATTATTATTTGACACATTAATCTGTTTCTTAAAATTACCCAAGGTAGTCGATTCTCTGTGATCGGGAGCCAAAGAATTCCACAATTTCACTGTACCTGAGAGAAATGATGTCATAATTAACACTTTTACAATCGATAGTTTGAAGTTTCGAACGGTTTCAGTTTGTTGTGTCAGATACCCTCAGGAGTGACAAGATTATTGAAATATGTTATGTATGAAATATGAAATTGTTATTCATTTTATTAAAAACTGGATGTTCTGGGACGTATCATCGCATGCATAGTGGTTGGAAAATTATCTCGTACCGCGAACCACACCACAAATAGGTCTACGTTTTTCAAGTGTTAGTGTTTGCTGTTTGGTACAATTGTCCCATGTGTGACAACAATAATCGCAAATAAGCCAAACAAGCTGTTTGTAGATTGTTTATAGGGATTTACATGAGAGACGATGTTTAAAACCTCTAAGACAGTTTACCATGGGAGCAACCGTTTTAGCGATACGGTTAACATGATCAGTCCAGGAACAGTCGTGCTGTGAAGTAAGTGTCGAATGTTTAGGACTATTGACGTCAGTAATATTACTGTCCTTCATTATTAAATTTATCTTTGGGCTGGACTGTACATTTCCTAGTACACAGTGAAAGCGTCTAAAGCATGGGAAATGTTTAATGCCCTGGGCCGATAGCTCGTTTACGTGTTATGTTGAAATGAATGAATGGATGAAGGTTCCTTATGCATTGCTTTCAATATGAGAGGGTATAATGTGAAGCCATATCCAAAAACGCTTTTCATTGCCTTGTGGATTTGGCTCTACGCCAGGGAAACATTTAATCACGTACAACATGACAGTGTCAGTGTCACAAAATTCCCTACACTTAATAATGTACTGTACCTGTATAGCTGGTTACTCCCAGTTTGTCTACTCCCACCCCTACACTTAATAATGTACTGTACCTGTATAGCTGGTTACTCCCAGTTTGTCTACTCCCACCCCTACACATCTTAATAATGTACTGTACCTGTATAGCTGGTTACTCCCAGTTTGTCTACTCCCACCCCTACACTTAATAATGTACTGTACCTGTATAGCTGGTTACTCCCAGTTTGTCTACTCCCTACACCCCTACACTTAATAATGTACTGTACCTGTACAGCTGGTTACTCCCAGTTTGTCTACTCCCCACCCTACACTTAATAATGTACTGTACCTGTATAGCTGGTTACTCCCAGTTTGTCTACTCCCACCCCTACACTTAATAATGTACTGTACCTGTATAGCTGGTTACTCCCAGTTTGTCTACTCCCACCCCTACACTTAATAATGTACTGTACCTGTACAGCTGGTTACTCCCAGTTTGTCTACTCCCCTGACTACACACTTAATAATGTACTGTACCTGTATAGCTGGTTACTCCCAGTTTGTCTACTCCCACCCCTACACTTAATAATGTACTGTACCTGTATAGCTGGTTACTCCCAGTTTGTCTACTCCCACCCCACACACTTAATAATGTACTGTACCTGTATAGCTGGTTACTCCCAGTTTGTCTACTCCCACTTTAATAATGTGTACTACACTTAATAATGTACTGTACCTGTATAGCTGGTTACTCCCAGTTTGTCTACTCCCACCCCTACACTTAATAATGTACTGTACCTGTATAGCTGGTTACTCCCAGTTTGTCTACTGGTTACTCCCAGTTTGTCTACTCCCACTCCCACCCTACACTTAATAATGTACTGTACCTGTATAGCTGGTTACTCCCCCAGTTTGTCTACTCCCACCCCTACACTTAATAATGTACTGTACCTGTATAGCTGGTTACTCCCAGTTTGTCTACTCCCACCCCTACACTTAATAATGTACTGTACCTGTATAGCTGGTTACTCCCAGTTTGTCTACTCCCCACCCCTACACTTAATAATGTACTGTACCTGTATAGCTGGTTACTCCCAGTTTGTCTACTCCCACCCTACACTTAATAATGTACTGTACCTGTACAGCTGGTTACTCCCAGTTTGTCTACTCCCACCCCCTTCACACTTAATAATGTACTGTACCTGTATAGCTGGTTACTCCCAGTTTGTCTACTCCCACCCCTACACTTAATAATGTACTGTACCTGTACAGCTGGTTACTCCCAGTTTGTCTACTCCCACCACTACACTTAATAATGTACTGTACCTGTATAGCTGGTTACTCCCAGTTTGTCTACTCCCACCCCTACACTTAATAATGTACTGTACCTGTACAGCTGGTTACTCCCAGTTTGTCTACTCCCACCCCTACACTTAATAATGTACTGTACCTGTATAGCTGGTTACTCCCAGTTTGTCTACTCCCACCCCTACACTTAATAATGTACTGTACCTGTATAGCTGGTTACTCCCAGTTTGTCTACTCCCACCCCTACACTTAATAATGTACTGTACCTGTATAGCTGGTTACTCCCAGTTTGTCTACTCCCACCCCTACACTTAATAATGTACTGTACCTGTATAGCTGGTTACTCCCAGTTTGTCTACTCCCACCCCTACACTTAATAATGTACTGTACCTGTATAGCTGGTTACTCCCAGTTTGTCTACTCCCACCCCAACACTTAATAATGTACTGTACCTGTACAGCTGGTTACTCCCAGTTTGTCTACTCCCACCCCTACACTTAATAATGTACTGTACCTGTATAGCTGGTTACTCCCAGTTTGTCTACTCCCACCCCTACACTTAATAATGTACTGTACCTGTATAGCTGGTTACTCCCAGTTTGTCTACTCCCACCCCTACACTTAATAATGTACTGTACCTGTACAGCTGGTTACTCCCAGTTTGTCTACTCCCACCCCTACACTTAATAATGTACTGTACCTGTATAGCTGGTTACTCCCAGTTTGTCTACTCCCACCCCTACACTTAATAATGTACTGTACCTGTACAGCTGGTTACTCCCAGTTTGTCTACTCCCACCCCTACACTTAATAATGTACTGTACCTGTATAGCTGGCTGGTTACTCCCAGTTTGTCTACTCCTCCCCCTACACTTAATAATGTACTGTACCTGTACAGCTGGTTACTCCCAGTTTGTCTACTCCCACCCCTACACTTAATAATGTACTGTACCTGTATAGCTGGTTACTCCCAGTTTGTCTACTCCCACCCCTACACTTAATAATGTACTGTACCTGTACAGCTGGTTACTCCCAGTTTGTCTACTCCCACCCCTACACTTAATAATGTACTGTACCTGTATAGCTGGTTACTCCCCAGTTTGTCTACTCCCACCCCTACACTTAATAATGTACTGTACCTGTACAGCTGGTTACTCCCAGTTTGTCTACTCCCACCCCTACACTTAATAATGTACTGTACCTGTATAGCTGGTTACCCCAGTTTGTCTACTCCCACCCCTACACTGTCAATGTAACTGTACCCAGTTTGTCTACTCCCCACCCCTACACTTAATAATGTACTGTACCTGTATAGCTGGTTACTGTTTGTCTACTCCCACCCCTACACTTAATAATGTACTGTACCTGTATAGCTGGTTACTCCCAGTTTGTCTACTCCCACCCCTACACTTAATAATGTACTGTACCTGTACAGCTGGTTACTCCCAGTTTGTCTACTCCCACCCCTACACTTAATAATGTACTGTACCTGTATAGCTGGTTACTCCCAGTTTGTCTACTCCCACCCCTACACTTAATAATGTACTGTACCTGTATAGCTGGTTACTCCCAGTTTGTCTACTCCCACCCCTACACTTAATAATGTACTGTACCTGTATAGCTGGTTACTCCCAGTTTGTCTACTCCCACCCCTACACTTAATAATGTACTGTACCTGTATAGCTGGTTACTCCCAGTTTGTCTACTCCCACCCCTGCACTTAATAATGTACTGTACCTGTATAGCTGGTTACTGCCAGTTTGTCTACCCTTTGAAATAAACCTATAACGGGGACTCCCAGGGCTTAACTATAATGATTAAAAGACAAGTGAATCGGGGATCTTGTGATCATTCCTTGTTTGTTTTGATATTTGGAAATAATTCCTCTACTCGGATTAAAACTTTAAAAACCTATAGTACAGGTTGTTTGTTTTGAAATTGGACATACTCCCTCCAACTTCTATTGAAACTATTAAGTGTAGAACGCAAAAATAGTCTCACAGATTTTAACCGAGCGCGATTATGTCGTGGAATGTATTTTTATATTAGTTGTTAACGCTATTTCCCTGAATCCATTTAAAACCACGATAAACCAAATATAAACTCACAATTACTTTGATTTTAATTTTGGGACTAGGTTTTGTCAAATCATCCATTGTCGCCTCTAGCTCGACTGTAGTGATCTAAACGCAGACAGATATAATATCGGAAACATCCAGGTGTTCTTGTGGTCATTATAATGAAAACGTTATTCCTTACCTATTTACACGTCGGAACCATCAAAATTTAAGAACAATTGTGTATTTTTATATTAAAAGATACGATGATAAAACTACTTCATATACCGTAAGGCGCATTGAATAACTCAACAAATAATGGCATTCTCAACTCATTACACCAGTTCATTTCTAAAAGTAACAGCTTCCAGTGATTATCACCTCCACATATATATTCAATGTAAGACAAGTTTCATATGATTTGATTTTCTGCGGCAGCTCATTTCGTTGCTAGTCATAGCCAACACCATAACGAACATATTTATTATTCAATCATGTATCTGTTATGTTGCCTCATTATTATTATTTTGTTGTCAAATTATTCCAATTATGTATCCATCTATTGGAACAACGTACTGGAGCGGCGTTTATATAAGCCACCATATTAAAGTACCCGAGTTTCATTGAGCTGTCAATGGCGGACCCATCACAGTGTTTACAAAGTCCGTGTCGCTTGTGCTGCCCATAGTTCAAAATATCATACAGCACAATAATTTCTATATCCACTTACTGTGTAGTGTATATGATGTATCGTGTCAGTATATGTGTATACTTGAACTCTTCCACAACAATGACCAATGTAATTAGCTGAATAAATTTTGTATGAACCTGGCACAGCTAGAATTGTTAGTAACTAAAAACCACTCGACTGGAACATGTTGTGTATTTATTGGACGGGTAGTCAAACTGGGAGTAGTCATAATGGCCTCCGGCCCAAAATATACTTAGTCCCAAAAGAAACGCGACATGCATGGTCCATTTCGCTCGCATCCCAATCATAGTGTAATTAATTTAATTTGATCATATACAAGAAGTAAGTGATATAATACTTTGGTACACATCCATTTTAGATCAAGTTAAATTTCCCTAGAAAAATCAGCGATCACGTTCACTCCTAAGATATTCCAGAGATATATTTGAAAGATTCTAGTTTAGGAAAAGCATTGATAATAACTAATCAGCCACCTAATGTCATCTCTAATGTCCAGGATGTATGACGATAAATATGTATAGTATGTATGACAATACATGTATAGTATTTATGACAATATATGTATAGAATGTATGACAATATATGTATAGTATGTATGACAATACATGTATAGTATTTATGACAATATATGTATAGTATGTATGACATTATATGTATAGTATGTATGACAATATATGTATAGCATGTATGACAAGGAGCAGATTAACAGTAACAGCAACAGGTAATTGAGGGCAAGTTACACACTGTTTGATGAGGCCAGACGAAGGGTAAGATCAACATAGCACATATCTTGAAATCATTATACAGAAAGTGTTAGATTGTATAAAATGTGATTGGATGCTAATTGAACAGCTGATTGATAGATTTTATCTCAAAATCAACTTCAGTGACTCGAAACCCGACCCATCGTCCAAGTGATGGACTCAATCAACTATTCGATCATCATCCAATCAGCTTGTTCATCCTTAATGATGTACATCGAGATGCTCTGTACAATAAACAAGAAATCATTATCACTAAAATGGTATGCTTCGTTTGGATCACCATACTGTTTATTGTAGTACAAGTGAGATCTGCCTGAGATTGTTCAGTTTGTGAATGACCAATCTTGTGAAGTTGGGTTACAGAGGACTTAATAGATGCCCTAAGCAACACAGCTGTCACATGACTCCGACATTACACAGCTGTCACATTACTCTGACATTACACAGCTGTCACATTACTCCGACATTACACAGCTGTCACATTACTCTGACATTACACAGCTGTCACATTACTCTGACATTACACAGCTGTCACATTACTCCGACATTACACAGCTGTCACATTACTCTGACATTACACAGCTGTCACATTACTCTGACATTACACAGCTGTCACATTACTCTGACATTACACAGCTGTCACATTACTCTGACATTACACAGCTGTCACATGACTCTGACATTACACAGCTGCCACATGACTCTGACATTACACAGCTGTCACATGACTCTGACATTACACAGCTGTCACATTACTCCGACATTACACAGCTGTCACATGACTCTGACATTACACAGCTGTCACATTACTCTGACATTACACAGCTGTCACATGACTCTGACATTACACAGCTGTCACATTACTCTGACATTACACAGCTGTCACATTACTCCGACATTACACAGCTGTCACATTACTCTGACATTACACAGCTGTCACATTACTCTGACATTACACAGCTGTCACATGACTCTGACATTACACAGCTGTCACATTACTCCGACATTACACAGCTGTCACATTACTCTGACATTACACAGCTGTCACATTACTCTGACATTACACAGCTGCCACATGACTCTGACATTACACAGCTGTCACATTACTCCGACATTACACAGCTGTCACATTACTCTGACATTACACAGCTGTCACATTACTCTGACATTACACAGCTGTCACATTACTCTGACATTACACAGCTGTCACATTACTCTGACATTACACAGCTGTCACATGACTCCGACATTACACAGCTGTCACATTACTCTGACATTACACAGCTGTCACATTACTCTGACATTACACAGCTGTCACATGACTCTGACATTACACAGCTGTCACATTACTCTGACATTACACAGCTGTCACATTACTTCTGACATTACACAGCTGTCACATGACTCTTGACATTACACAGCTGTCACATTACTCTGACATTACACAGCTGTCACATTACTCTGACATTACACAGCTGTCACATGACTCCGACATTACACAGCTGTCACATTACTCTGACATTACACAGCTGTCACATTACTCTGACATTACACAGCTGTCACATTACTCTGACATTACACAGCTGTCACATGACTCTGACATTACACAGCTGTCACATTACTCTGACACTACACAGCTGTCACATTACTCTGATAAATAAAACTAAAGAAAATACACAGGTAAAATATAGCCCGTTTAATTTTAACCATCACGTATCTGTCACTCGAAATAAAATGACCAGATGAGGAATAGAATGTAAAAATAAACGATTTGAGAATTAAAGATGAAGAGCAGGTAAGTAATATAATTAAATGGAGAGTGGTAGTAAGGATTGTGCACGATTGGGGGGTGGGAGTTGGGTATGTGAATGTGAATGTGTGTGCGTGTGCGTGTGCATGTGCGTGTGTATGTGCGTGTGCGTGTTTGTATTGGGGGTAGGGGTGGGGGTGGGTTGGATAGAGGCTTGTGTCTCTTGCAAACTTGAAGACAGGCGCTACCCACCAATTTTATAGGTTCAGGTGGTAATACCCTCATGGCCAAACGCAGATCTCTAGGCGAAATATGTGAACTTGACAGCTGGCGATGGGTCAGCCTAGATTGATCCTACAATACGGAGGTGGAGAGGGACGTCATACTGCTTCAGCTAGTCAAGACACGTACAGATGTCTCTTACAGGAATCGAACCCTGGCCTTTGCGAGTCGAGCGAACGCTTTAACCCCTGGACCATCCCGTCGCCCCTCAAACATAAACCTTTTTGGAAATGATTGTACATGAGTAATGACTAACACTTATGGCACAATGGACATTGACTCAAACTGTTTGTTGCATTTACCCATTGATTACAAAGCAAATTGAATAGAGATAATTGATAGTGATTGAATATAATAATTAGATAATTTTTGGTGATAGCAAATATCACCGTAGTTCTAGTCTTGCACATGTTTTTTTTGTGTCCTAAATGTACATAATTAATCATGTGTGAAAATATTGAATTATTTTCTTTATGAACTTATATGTGAACTCATAACAGCTCCACCATACTGAAATCTTTGAACACGAGTGTTTGTTGCCATGTGGGCGCGGTGGGCGAACTGGCCTAAGCGCCAGGCTAGTGATCCAGCGAGCTTGAGGTGACGGGATCGAGCCCACCTGTGACCGAGCGTAAAAACCTTGAAGTCAACTTTGTGTGCGGACTCTTTTAGTGTTGTCACAACCCCTAATGTACAGTACACAACCCTGTGCACTTAAAAGAACCTACGAATCCGTTGGTATATGACCAGATGGTTGCCACCTAGTTGCCTTTGAGCAGCCGAGCTGAGCTGGATATAGGCGTTATACAAATGTTAGTGTGTGATGTAATGTAATGTATGGTGTGTTGTCAGTGTATTCTCAACATATCATGACACGACATAAACAGATGCATAGAATGCTATATCTATACAAGAGTATTTTCCGTTTGTTGTAACGCGGTTCAAAGTTACCCACTCGTCCTTAATCTTTATAGAAACTGGTTCAATACAGAGGACGAAACAAGAATGAACGTTCCCGAATACTCCAACACTACGCCGTCATCATTGAAAGACTGTGGTGAAAGACTGATTCGTAAACGATGAATAAATCATCAATACATTTCCTGTCGATAATATTAATGTTATGCAGGCAGACTTCCCCGAGAGAGCAGTTTGTATTAGTCATGTCTGTCGTGGTGGGGCGGGTAGCTACATAACGTGCACAGCACAGTACAGTAGGCCATACTACCAAGGGCAATAGACACTGACGAGTGTACACTGCATAATGTTATAAGCTGAAGACCAATTCTAACCCGTGTCTTCATGATTTTGTTTTATTCCTTAATAAAACCATGATCATTTGATATTAGAAAACTACTCCTTCAGTGATAGTAAGTTTGACATAGTAATCCGAAATTAGGAGTTATCCGGTTTATAACTGGTGTGTTAAAAGTTGGAACTATCGATATTGTGTCGGATAGTAACTACCACAAGGATCAGTGGATAGCTGTCTGAAAAATCACCGGGCAGCCATGACCATTCATTGCGTGGATTTCGATTGATCCCTACCAAACACATTCTCTAGGAAGTCGGGTTTAGATGATACATGAGGGTTAAAGTGCAGGCGTTGACTGACTATGAGTGTTGAAAGTAAATAATGTCAGCAGGGGTTGGTGATGAACTGACTATGAGTGTTGAAAGTAAATAATGTCAACAGGGGTTGGCGATGAACTGACTATGAGTGTTGAAAGTAAATAATGTCAGCAGGGGTTGGCGATGAACTGACTATGAGTGTTGAAAGTAAATAATGTCAGCAGGGGTTGGCGATGAACTGACTATGAGTGTTGAAAGTAAATAATGTCAACAGGGTTGGCGATGAACTGACTATGAGTGTTGAAAGTAAATAATGTCAGCAAGGGTTGGCGATGAACTAACTGACTATGAGTGTTGAAAGAAAATAATGTCAACAGGGGTTAGCGATGAACTGACTATGAGTGTTGAAAGTAAATAATGTCAGCAAGGGTTAGCGATGAACTGACTATGAGTGTTGAAAGAAAATATTGTCAGCAAAGGTTGGCGATGAACTGACTATGAGTGTTGAAAGTAAATAATGTCAGCAAAGGTTGGCGATGAACTGACTATGAGTGTTGAAAGTAAATAATGTCAACAGGGGTTGGCGATGAACTGACTATGAGTGTTGAAAGTAAATAATGTCAACAGGGGTTGGCGATGAACTGACTATGAGTGTTGAAAGTAAATAATGTCAGCAGGGGTTGGCGATGAACTGACTATGAGTGTTGAAAGTAAATAATGTCAGCAGGGGTTGGCGATGAACTGACTATGAGTGTTGAAAGTAAATAATGTCAGCAGGGTTGGCGATGAACTGACTATGAGTGTTGAAAGTAAATAATGTCAGCAGGGTTGGCGATGAACTGACTATGAGTGTTGAAAGTAAATAATAATGTCAGCAGGGTTGGCGATGAACTGACTATGAGTGTTGAAAGTAAATAATGTCAGCAGGGGTTGGCGATGAACTGACTATGAGTGTTGAAAGTAAATAATGTCAGCAGGGGTTGGCGATGAACTGACTATGAGTGTTGAAAGTAAATAATGTCAGCACAGGTCAGGGAAGACTAATTCCATTGCCTTAAATCGTGGTGCAAACAATTTCAACAATGTTTGTAAATTATCAAAATACCGAGATAAATGTAAATAGGAAAATATCAATCTTGATAGGATGACAAACACACGCCTTTTCACCCAATGAATATTTTGAACATTGGTGAACACAAAAATGTCAAAAGTCCCAATGCACTTTTCTGCGGGACACTGATATTCTATATATTAGATTTAAATTGTATATACTACAACAGAACATTGGCAAAGTCTTAACAACAACACATAAACGGAAACATAAACGACTCACTCTACTGAAATACACTGTGTATGTATATATATTAGGAGTTGTCTGGACAAAAGCCCCTCGCTAATTTGAGCATCCCTGTCAAAAGCCCCTCGATTCACGTATTTCATAAAAGAATAAACATTTCTCATGGCTCTTATATATTTTATACTGCACTATGTTTTATAAAGTGTTCTTATATATTTTATAGTATTTTAAGTATTTTATCATACCAGTGTAAAGGAAATGGAGCTAATTTGCTCAAGTATGAGCGACGTTTATATATATTTCTGTGAAAAACATTTGACTAAAAATTGATCATGGAGCTGTGCTTTGAAAACAGAACGCTGTCCGTTCTACTGAGGATTTTCTTTCCGCCATAGGCAACAACATATGTTTAATTATTAATTATTATGTAAAACAATTATTCGAGTCATTAATAATTTATTGTTGATTTGTTTTCATTTGTATGATGATATTTTTTTCTTATTTACTGAAATTATTTGCTAATGACAGAATTATTTATATAGTAATTAGGGTCATTTTTTTATGAAGCAATACGTTGTTTCATGTTATTACTCATTTCTTGTCTTTAATCTTATTTTCCCATTATTACATAAAGTGGGGGGCTTTTGGTCATTTTTCGAGGGGCTTTTGTCCTGGGGGGCTTTTGGTCGAGGGGCATTTGTACCAAGGAGCTTTTGTCCCGAGGGGATTTTGACCTAGACCCGTATTTTAGTAGAGTGAGTCGTTTATGCTTCCGTGGTTCCATCAGTAGACATTATGGAGGGTAGGTATCACATTTGTGATATAATCATACATTATTAAATGTTTCATCAAACATTCTAATATATTTAACCGCAAATACATGCAACACTGCTGACGCACCTTTAAGCAGTATTTACTTATTCACGCACTAAGCCTTGTGTGTAGCAAATACCCTAAGCAAGTCACTTCAAATGTTTTCTATGCATGTGTTGGTATACCTATAAAAATCAATTCAGTAAATATTTGGTGTGAAAGGTATCAGTTGAGTTAACACAGGATCCTTTGTGTGCCCTGTAGATACTATTTACAAATGCAGTGTAGTGTCAGTTGAGTTAACACAGGATCCTTTGTGTGCCCTGTAGATACTATTTACAAATGCAGTATAGAAATAATGTCTCTGCAGTCACCAGACATGACTGATTCCAATATTGCATAAATACCCACACTGAGTACCTATCATCGCAACTTGACAAGGGCTGGTAAACAACTTTTGTCTTTTATGAATAACATGTATCGGCATTATGACTACTGAACATGTGACAAGCAAATGTAATGTGTAAACACTGAGAAGAGGGGAACAAGGCCATTGTGTAGAAGGCAGTGTGTGAGTGAAATGTCTGTCATTAAAATAGTTACAACAAAGAGCGAATGGAGACTGCAGTTTGTAACACCCGTATACTCTGCATGTCATGGCAGTAGCTTAACTGTCATATGTGCATGTGTCTATGAGAAGACGTGCCGCCACCCTGAACAGTACTTAGCTCTTTGTGCAGAAAATGTATACCAGTTCAGGTATAGAAAACAGGGATATGTTCTTACTACAGCACGTAGGTCTCTTGATTCCAACTGCGTGATTCCGACTTGGTTTCTGTTTGACTTGTCAACGCCATGACATACCACTACACTGACTAAAGTTCTACTGACTGACTGACTGAGTTTAGTTTTACGCCGCTTTTAGCAATATTCCAGCAAGATCACGGCGGGGGGACACCAGAAATGGGCTTAACACATTGTGCCCATGTGGGGAATCGAACCCGGGTCTTCGGCGTGACGAGCCAACGCTTTAACCACTAGGCTACCCCACCGCCCCGATTAAAGTTCTACAGTTCATAGTAGTGTGATAGTTCAGTACAATCACCATTGGTACAAACACCAAAACAATGTTGAACACGACAAACACAGACAGTTCACATTCACTTGCAAATATATGTAAATATCTCTGAAAACAGAAAACACTTATCAATATTTCCGGAAAGAGATAGAGAAACATACACTAATTGATGGTTTCGTTTTCCTTCAGCTGGTCTAAAGATGTTATGCATAGTCAGATCAATAGCTTGAATATATGCGGAGTCAACTACATTAAATAACTTTGGTCCGAGACATTTCATGTACTCCCAACCCGTATAACAAAATATCCGATGCCAGTTCCAATAATTTAATGAGGTTAGACCCGGTATTGTTGTCTGCCTCTACGCCTAGGTTGATTTGGGCGGCACAGAGAAATTATATTAGCTTTTCAGCAGGAGTGTCTAAAACTCGGGCCGGGCGGCGCCTTTAGGTACTACTAAAATGGATTGCAGAAGATTAAAACGAAACCTGCGCATATATACACTTCCAGCGTTCACAAGTATATTATTTGAATGAACATGTATATTTAAAATCACATCAAAGGAAAAGTATGAATTTCCCGTAGAAAAGAAGATTATAAGAAAAAAGAACTTGGTAAAAAGTCATTTTGTAGTAAAAGCTGGTCAGAGACTAAGATTATAGAAGAAAGTCCTTGTTACAATATAACACGTGTAAAGTTAACTGGTTCGTGAAGCCCTTTTCCGTCTCCATTCCCAAAATAGCCTCAAAGTGGACTGGTAACTAGTTTTGAGTGAGATGCAATCAACTAAAATGGTTGATCAACAAACGGAGACTCTTAACTGTTTTTACTACTGATCAAAAGTCATATTAAATCGGTGAGCACATCATGTCTTTTTAGATGTCGTTTAAAACATCGAATATTAAATTAAATAATTAATCTGTCATTATATGTGATTTCTTCTGATCTATTCGCGGTATTTCAAAGAACATCATACCGCTCTTGCTGAGGAGTTGTCCGATCAAAGTTACAACATACAAAGCCTCTGTATGTTTTATAGTAGACACATGCATTACATTTCCAAAGTCATATTGACACTGTGCCATGATAACTACGTGCAGAGCCAAACATACTAAATTATATAATACTAGTTAGGACCTCCTCAGTAACCTTCAGTATCTAAGCCTTGGTAGTGAGTGAGTTTGGTTTACGCCACACACAGCAATATTCCAGCTATATGGCGGCAGTCTGTAAATAATCAAGAATAGACAAGACAATCCAGTGATCAACAGCATGAACATCGATCTACGCAATTGGGTTACGATGACATGTATCAACCTGATCCCGTTGGTCATTTCGAGATCGGATACATCAGTGACAAAATGATATCCTGTGTACCCTCTTATTCTCATCACTGTTTGACGTTGAAATATTAACACATACTCCCGATACAGTCGGAACTGTACAATCTGCTTCTAGTGGTGACGTACCATGGACAAGGTTATGCTGCTATTATCTACGTCAGGTCGACAATGTTATAGGCTTTGTTTTAGCTCTATAGCGAGCTATATATCGGAGACAATACAGACTAATATAGTGGGCAATACAGTGAGTAAGTGGCTGAGTAAGTGGCTGAGTATAATTTTACGCCCCGTTTGGCAATATTCCAGCAATATCATGGCGGTCGACGCCAGAAATAGGCTTCACACATTGTACCCATGTGGGGATTCGAACCCGGGCCTTCGGTGTGACGAGCGAACGCTTTAACCACAAGGCTACCACCCCGCCCCGAGCAATACAGACTTATATTTAAGTGAACGACATTGTTTCACATAAGAATGTCTTCAGTCCAGTCGAATCACCAACAGGTTTCGATTCAAGTATTTTACACTCAGAACCGAGTTGTTTAGAACGTGTATCAACATCGGAGTGGTGGTACACTGGCGAATTCTTCAGTTTTAGATACATTTTAAAGTCATTGTTTGCATAATATTATCTGTTTTTGGACTTATCACAGATGAATAATATGTCATTTGAATTCCCTGTTCATGAAATAATATCCCACTTGATATATTTAAACCATACTTAGAAACATATCTCTGGAAACATATGGTGAACAGTTTGTAGCATTACGTCAGAATGTGTTTCCAACAAAACATCATCAGTTTCATTGTCGAAAACACTTTTATAAAGTCTTTGAAAGCAGCAATTTTCGGTTGTTTTCCGCAATGTTTATGACTGATGGAATAGCAGTTCTTGTGTGAAGTAGTTCTGATGTTCATGCCCCAATATGAAATCCTTCCACAGACGCACGAGTCGCAATTCGGCTTGTCCCGGGTAAACACGAGTTGGTCACGAATGCCACAAGCAGCATCGGCGTCGACACGGTGGCTGTTTGTGACGTCTGAAAAACCTGAGAAAATACGTGAACTGGCGTTTACAACACACTGAACTGAGCAGCACTAGGCTACTCCTAAACCAAGAATTACTGCAGTGTTTTTGCTATCTTGGTTGCATTCCGCCATGAACAGTTGAATGTAAAGGTTCATACATCCACAGTTGGTTGGGCGGAGAGTTATGTTTCAAGGGAAGCAACTCTGTATGACCCACCTCCTCTCATATGTCAACCAGCAATGGAACAGTTGAATGTACAGGTTCATATATTCACAGTCGGTAGGGGGGTGTGTGTTATGTTTCAAGGGAAACAACTCTGTATGGCCCATCTCCACTCATATGTCAACCCGCAATGGAACAGTTGTATGTACAGGTTCATATATTCACAGTCGGTAGGGGGGTGTGTGTTATGTTTCAAGGGAAACAACTCTGTATGGCCCATCTCCACTCACAAGTTATAGATCATACTCAGGAAGTGCTATACACCATGTTCTTCATCTTCGACCAAGTGTACCACATTCCATTACATGTTGGCGTCGGTCTTCAACACAACACACAGAGGAAAAGTATATAATCAATTGAATCTGTCAACATCATTTGTTAGAATAAATAAAACAGCACCATTAAGGTGTTCATTTGCAGTACGACTTCTGTCTCTGCCGCAGGTATATGAGTCATTCTCAAAAGTTGCAGCTATTTCGTGTACAAAAGACAACATAATTGAAGTACAAAATCGTAAATCTTTATTTTCACAAATGGCACGATACGTTGTTAAGGTTCACATATCAATAGTATCTAAGGCTTAATTATGTGCCATATTTTTATGAAGACTAATTAAGCTAATTAGGACGAAGACACAATGTCTTTCATGTATCAACAGTAATATCCACATTTGTCTTAAAAAATACATTGACATGTAAAGATATTGCATTGTACAATCTACCTTATGTGTTATTTTGTTACTCACACTTAAAAAATAAGTTCTAAAAATGTATTTTTATGAAATAAACCTGTTCTACACTGTGTCAGATGAAAAAGTGAAATATGTGGGTACTTTGCAATACTCTTGATATCCTTTGAACTGTCTCCCCTAAAAAAACCTTTGCACTGAAGGTTATTTGAAGAGAACATGTTTTTTATATTTCTGAGTGATTTCTGGCAATGTCTACCTCTTTAGATCATAAAACATTTACTTTTTAGTCCTTTTATATGAAAGACAGTATCGTTATGCCAAAGACACCCCATATGTTACTGGAAAGAAAGTATATCAAATACATTTGAAAAACTATTTAATTGTAGCAAATACCTTTGATCTATCTGTAATGACAGGAAGAGTTTTTTGCATGTTACCCCCAGAAGTATAGTAAGTGTTACATGTTATATTTATATCTCCAAATAAGGTGAGTAACAGTGACATGTTTCTTACAGTGAAGACAATTCAATCGTATATTTGAGTTAGGATAAGAATGCATCTATGGCAGTGAAGATAAGATAGGTTCACATTAATAAATTTATAAAAGTATTGTTTTTACCATACTTGAAGTGATAAATATATAGTTTATATTTTGGAACATAGCCTATGTGTTACCCCAAAGACATGTCAGTGTTACTGGAAAGACATTTCAGATCAAGTCGATGGAAGACAAAGAATTAAATTCTGGTGTTCAATAAAAACTTTAGACATTGTGCTTTGAATAAACAACAGTGAAAGTAGCAGTTATCATTTTGAAATTTGTTTTCTAGGAACTCAGAAACTCATTTCACAACAAGTCTGACAGTAATTGTCATGCATTTATCAAACTGTCAAACAGGTTTGCAACCAACAAAAGTTTTTTGATCACCCTCAGCTGTCAAAGTTACAAATCAATCACTAAAATTAATCTCCGCATTTGTCATACCCATCTTGCCAGTTCTGACAAACATACAGAAATGAATGTTTCATTGAAATTTTGTTTCAGATTATGACACATTAACTTTATATAGGAAACTAGATGTTAACACTTTGATGGTTTTGCAGACTGATCATTACGATGTCATATTTATTATAGTCACAGTCACACACTGTCTTTCAAATAACAGTCTTTGAAAATGTATAAAAGCATTCAAAGTTTCTAGAACAGACTTCTTTGTGAAGCATAAGGTAATCTTATCTCATATATTTGATGCTCATCTGAATGAATCAGGAAAGAAAGACAAAAATGAAAGATAATTAGTATTAAACTGTCTTTGCAGTAACAACATAAGTCTTTTAAGTAACAACTATTTTTGAAAGACATCTAACATACAACGTTTTAGAGAAAATATGACTTGTTACTCATAGTATAATCTTAAAGGTCTTGATATGAGCACAAAGCAAATCTAGGTGAACAAAGACCTACCAGAGATAACATTTATTCTCAAATTTGTATTGAATTGTCTTTGCAGTTACAGAATTTGTCTTTCCAATAACGACCCTTGACAAAAATTAGTATGATTGCATTCAGACAATAAAAATTAAAACATGTTTCATCCTCAGCATATATAAACCCATAGATCATTACCACAAGTCAACTGTTAATGACATTGACATCAAAATAAAAGAATATGCGACTAATCAATATTGATGTGTCTTTGAAGTAACACTGAAGGTTTTTCCACTAACAAAATAGCTGTTACAGAAAAGTCTGTTATATGAAAGACAAATTGTAAAAGTAAACTAAGAGAAAAATAATGACGAGTCCCTTTCCCATGTCAGACAAGATTCTTGTGTTATAAATTGTGGTTCCAAATGCAAAGAGAAAAACATACTTGTAGAAAACTGGGTATTTTTTTATAATTGATGTTATCTAAAACACACCGATTAAAAATACTTGCAAATGCTGACCTTTTCAACTTGATTTTCTTTGAAAATTTTGTCTTGAACTCAACATCACATGTTCATCACTCTCAACCAGAAGTTGTTAATAAGCATACCATGTAGTTCCACTTTCACAGGATGAGGGATCATTAATTATTTCATAATTCTATGGAACTTTTACAGGAAAGACATTTATCTTGTATACAAGAGAAAAAGGTTGTTTTTTATATCAAAATTCAGCTTGAAAATCATGAACATCTACCAGCAATTGGAAAAAGGTCTGTTCTTTTCAACCACTCCAGAAACAATGTCTTCTAAAATAAAATTTAGTGCGCAGCAGACACATGATGTTAGGTTTTTGCACCTGGATACATGACAAAATGCATGGCCCTTGTTACAAAAAAGGATAAAATATACATTATTTGATCTTTTTGTTTGTGATAAAAAATTCCCAAGTAAGATTAGATATTGGCAATGAAGGAGAAATCAGTTTTTTAACACACTGATATTATTTGACGGTTTTATTGAGGTTTTAATGCTGATACGGGGAAAAGCTGCATCTTTTGAGAATGACTCATATACTTCCATGTCCCTTGAGATAATTTAGAATGCTTTCAATTGGCCTTTGTGATTATTATCACAAAAAGTTCTTTCTATAATTTTTGAGAATATAATAATATCCAATATCTGTGAAGTGACCAAAAGGTATATCTTAAATGGTAATATATGAAATCAAAATGTAATTTAAAACCTATGTTTTTAAGGATACAAGAGTTATGTCCCTTCGAATGTCGATCGATAATGTTTGTCTGTAACAAAACTCGTGGCGAAACGCTTTGTTGTCCCATACCCCGGCAGAAACAGAGTGAGTTTAGTTTTACTCCCACTTTTAGCAATATTCCAGCAACACCACCGCGGGGGACACCCAACATGGGTTTCACACATTGCACGCATTGCACGAACCCGGTGGTTCGGTGTGACGGGAGAACGATTAAACCACTAGGCTACCCATCTGCTCTATCAGAAATAGAAGAGTATCGTTTCAAGAATAACTGTGGCATTTACTACAATTTGACAGTTATGTGCCAGGTGTACCCTGCGTATGGAACAATGTCAACCAGTTCATTGCAAGTTATATGGCAGCTATTCACGGGAAAAGCATGACTCATTCATCACGTGACTGACTAGTTGCCCGTCTATTGTTAAAGTCCGTCTCTCCACCTGTCCTTGACTTGATATACTGAACGCAGCCACTACTTGATTATACAGTACTGGATATTTGCCAACAGAGAGGTTGACAATCAAGTTTTATTGTCACTGTACCAGAATCACCACGTGAAGAGCCTAATATACAAAACCATATGATGCTGGTTAGGAGTTCCTCAAAAACCTTCAGCAACTAATCTTTGACAGGGAGTAAGTGAATTTACGCCGCACTCAGCACTTTACCAGCTACATGGCGGCGGTCTGTACATGATCGCGTCTAGACCAGACGATCCAGTGATCAACAGCATAAGCAATTGGGATACGATGACATATGTCAACCAAGTCAGCATGACCTCCCGATCCCTTTATTCGCGTCTTACAGCAAGAATGAGTTGATGAAGATCAATTTTAACCCGGATCTTCACGGATTAATCCTTGATACAAATTGATACTAATTCGAACGAAAACTGTCCAGCAATTGCCCAACGGGTCTGTCTGGTGTCAGGTCAGATATGTACAGACTGCCTGATAGATGAATCAGGGTGTGATCTGTCTATATATTGTACAGACGTGTATAGTAGACTATATATTTGTACAGACTGCCTGATAGTTGAATCAGGGTGTGATCTATCTATATTTTGTACAGACGTGTATAGTAGACATCAAAGCATATTTGTACAGATATGTACAGACTGCCTGATAGATGAATCAGGGTGTGATCTGTCTATATATTGTACAGACGTGTATAGTAGAAATCAAGGCATATTTGTACAGACTGCCTGATAGATGAATCAGGGTGTGATCTATCTATTTTGTAGACATCAAAGCATATTTGTACAG